>NW_016814436.1:697306-792929 GCF_001698545.2 Rhinopithecus bieti | reverse complement strand
TTTGAGACGGAGTCTCGCTCTGTCGCCCAGGCTGGAGTGCAGTGGCCGGATCTCAGCTCACTGCAAGCTCCGCCTCCTGGGTTTATGCCATTCTCCTGCCTCAGCCTCCCGAGCAGCTGGGACTACAGGTGCCCACCACGTCGCCCGGCTAGTTTTTTTTTATTTTTTTTTTTAGTAGAGACGGGGTTTCACCATGTTAGCCAGGATGGTCTCCATCTCCTGACCTCGTGATCCGCCCATCTCGGCCTCCCAAAGTCAAAACCTTTTAAAAGTATATTTTCCCACTGTGTTTTAATGAAGTCATTGATTTTCCACTGAACCAATGTATTGAAATGCCACAAGACGGTATCTGATTCCCTACATAGGAACATAAGCCTTGCCTCCGATGAATGAGAAGTCCCTGGGCTTCTGATGACTGAATTTGCCTCTACACCTATCTTGGTGAGGGTTGGTCATCCTCAAGGAAAATTCCCATCTTTAACTGAGAATGCAGGTCCCACAAGAGCCTCCCAAATGAGCACCAAGGGTTCAGTGCAAAGAACATATGAGTGTGTTGCTCGTGCCAGTTGGGCTTGTGTGGCTAATTGCACCGTGTGCAGAAAATAACACCTGCGAAGATCAGTCCGTCTTCTGAACGCCAGACTCTCAAAGTCAACGACAAAGCTCTCCGGGTGAAGCCCGTCAGTAGAAACGCCCGTGGAAACATGAAACACGGCTTCAAGTGGGAGGGTGACTGAGAGTGAGACTTTAAAGATGAATGAGAAGGCTACATTGAACAGAATTCTTTCAGGCTCTGAAGAGGATGGAGGCTGGGGTTGGGGGGCTGGGAGGAGGGCAAATGACCCACCCCAAGGGTGAAGGACCCTTGCCAGAGAGGTGATTAACAACCCATCGCAGGGAGACTTAACGGAGCTGCTCCCAGTTGCGTGGAAGATTCCCACAATGCTAGGCTTTTCCTTAGGACTTATTTTCTCACCGATGTCAAGTAAACTTGGAGAAGCCGAGTGCTTGGGATGTAATTACATGGAGTATGTCTTGGTGGCCAGCAGAAAAATAAACCGTGGCTTTGGCTGGTTGGAGGCAGTTTCCTTTTAAGCAGTCGGCCTGCCCAAGTTCAAGATTAGTAAACAGAGATGGAGAGGCCTTGTTTATAGTGAGAATGAAGCAGGCCATACAGTTCCTTTAAAAGGTATTTGTGAAGCTGCTTTTTTTTCCCCTTTAACCAGTCAACTGCCTAAGGAACAAGCTTGATACTCTGCTAGCTTTTTAAGAAAATACTTAAATATCAAAAGTTTTCAGTCTTTCTGTGTGTGCAAAATATCAGCTTCAAGCCCAATGGGAATCAAAGTTCTTGCTTAGCATACAAAGGCTTATGAGTTTTATAGTGTTCGGGACTTTAATCTACAAAGTATAATTTAATCCTCTTTGAGCTATCTGCACCATGGAGCTCTGGTTGTAAATAAACCATATGGTTACAGTGGGTGCAGCCACAGCTGCCTGCCTCCATCACTCACCCTTAGTAAATATTTCTGCAAAACAGATGAAATTAACTACTGTAACAGACAAATAGAGAGTGTAGTTCTCAGCGCAAATGTGTTACCACGGCACTCATGCTTAAACACAACTGATAGCTCCAAGTCGAGCCTCAGCCACCTGCCAATAACAATGACTTTCTCTCTCACTGAGTCTCGCTGCCCCTGGTTGCTGGTATCTACCTCTTAGAAGGGTGAGGACGGTGCAGAGACACCCACTGGGCAAGGAGGTTATGTGTGAGGAACAGGCTGAGTCCCTGATGCCCTAGATGGAGCAGATGCTGATATCACAGAGTGTTTCCAGGGCTGGGTATCCCAACGAAGCTGTGAACACCATTGTGGACTGCGGGAATACCTGTTATGGGGCATCCAGGCCTGGAGAGCAGACAGGAATGAAGCTAAGAAAAGGTAGCAATTCCCTCCAGGCTGAGGGTACTCCCAGTAAAAGGAATGGTTGCGATTGTGAGCCCTGCTGTGTCAGGAAGTAGAATCAGATGGAAGAAGTTTGTTTGGGATGACATGAATTGGGGACTTAACTGTGTAAACATAGACTTTGCAGTCATTTAAAAGAGCAAATATTTATTTGTGTGTCTTCTATGTGGCTCTGGCATCACAGAGACCTGGATTTGAATCTGGGTTCAGGCACCTAGCAGTTCCAAGATCCTGTGCTGGTTATTTCATGACTCTGAGCTTCAATTTCCTCCCCTTGTAACATAGGAAGGACCATACCTCCTTATAATGAGCATGAAGATCAATTGGAATCATCATCATTAGCATTCTTAAATGAAATAATAAGGATAATTACAACAGTGGTAAATAGTTAACTTCATGATTTAGGGAGGAGAGAAGTCTCCTCTTCCTTGGCCTCTTTAGGTCACAGGTCTCTTTGGCTAGGTCTGCGGTCCCCATTCTCAGTGTCCAAAGAGCATGACAGGCTGGGCACAGTGGCTCACACCTGTAATCCCAGCATTTTGAGGTCAGAAGTTTGAGACCAACCTGGCCAACATGGTGAAACCCCACCTCTACGAAAAATACAAAAATTAGCCAGGCGTAGTGGCATACACCTGTAGTCCCAACTACTCCAGTAGCTGAGGCACAAGAATCACTTGAACCTGGGAGATGGAGGTTACAGTGAGCCGAGATCGCACCTCTGCACTCCAGCTTAGGTGACAGAGTGAGACTCTGTATAAGTAAATAAATAAAGTGCATGACAACTAGGGGTGACCCATTCCATAGCTGTTTTGGCCAATCAGTGATTCTTCTTCACCTTGGGTATCACAGGTCTGGGCTGAGTGGGCAGATGCTGCCTGCCCAAGCAAAGGGGGCCCTGTGCATCCGTGGTGGCAAGAGGACAGAGGGTGGGAGAGCCCAGAGTGTTACAGGTGTGTGAGGCTTTCAAAGACAAACTGTCAGTGGTCTGGGAGGGACAGATGTTTCCCAAATGCTGGAAACGTTCCAAAAGGCAGGCAGAGGGTGTATCCATTGGATCATCACACTTGGTCTGCGCATCTGAATGTGATGTTGAGATGGGGATGGTTCGGCTGGGGGTCTCTCAACGCTCACAGCCAGGAGAGGGGCTGATCGTAAGGTGCAGGGCCCCTGAGCCTTGAGGGAAAGAACCCAAGGGTGAGAAGGGTCTCAGAGGGGCAGCTCCCTCATTCTGGCCTGGGAGCCCTCCCCAAGGAATAATACATAGCCCAGAAGGTGCTCAGTAGAGAATCCAAGTGTCTTTATGGCTCAGTTTCACAACCCAGAACCAAGATGTTCTAAATCCTGGCCACAGCTGTGTCGGGGACCCATCTGTGCCCCAGGGAAGCAGGGCCCTGGGCTGGAGTCACTGAGCACCACAGCCCTTCAGGGCAGCTTTCAGGACTTCACACTCACAGATCAACATCATATAGAAAATCACTGGGTCTCAGCCATCCCATTATTGGGTGTATATACCCAAAGGATTATTAGTCGTTCTATTACAGAGATATATGCAACCGTATGTTCATTGCAGCACTACTCAAAATAGCCAAGGCATGGAATCAACCCAAATGCCCATCAATGATAGAGCCAATAAAGAAAATGTGGTACGCCATGGAATACGATGCAGCCATAAAAAGGAACGAGATCATGTCCTTCACAGGGACATGGATGGAGCAAGAAGCCATTATCTTCGGCAAACTAACGCAGGAACAGAAAAACAAACACTGCATGTTCTAAGTGGGACCTGAAAATGAGAACACATGTATGCAGGGAGGGGAACAACACACACTGGAGCCTGTTGGGAGGGGCTGGGGTGGAGGGAGAGAGAGCATTAAGAAAGATAACTAATGCATGCTGGGCTTAATATCTAGGTGATGGGTTGGTAGGTGCAGGAACCCATCATTGGCACATGTTTACCTATGTTTAACAAATCTGCACATCCTGCACATGTACCCTGGAACTTAAAAACTAAAATTAATTTTAAAAAGAAATAATAAAATATTATTTTTATTGTCTGAAAATAAAATAGCTGTGTCTAATTGGATGATATTTCTGTATAAAAAGGATTTAAATCCAGGGCTATGAGAAAAATGCTGTTAACTAGGAAAAGATTTTGCTCCAAACCATTGACATTCAANTACGATGCAGCCATAAAAGGAACGAGATCATGTCCTTCACAGGGACATGGATGGAGCAAGAAGCCATTATCTTCGGCAAACTAACGCAGGAACAGAAAACAAACACTGCATGTTCTAAGTGGGACCTGAAAATGAGAACACATGTATGCAGGGAGGGGAACAACACACACTGGAGCCTGTTGGGAGGGGCTGGGGTGGAGGGAGAGAGAGCATTAAGAAAGATAACTAATGCATGCTGGGCTTAATATCTAGGTGATGGGTTGGTAGGTGCAGGAACCCATCATTGGCACATGTTTACCTATGTTTAACAAATCTGCACATCCTGCACATGTACCCTGGAACTTAAAACTAAAATTAATTTTAAAAGAAATAATAAAATATTATTTTATTGTCTGAAAATAAAATAGCTGTGTCTAATTGGATGATATTTCTGTATAAAAGGATTTAAATCCAGGGCTATGAGAAAATGCTGTTAACTAGGAAAAGATTTTGCTCCAAACCATTGACATTCAACCCCTTTAAGCTGAGTAAGGCTGAGAAGTTCCACAAACAGGACAAGGGATACAGGGCAAGTTGGTGCAACTTGAAAAACAAAGGCCCAAGGGACCCGGGTTCTCTATGCAGCTCCCCAGGTTCCCAAGCAAGTGTCAAAACTGAGATGTAGCAGTCGTCCACTCTCAAAGACCTGTGAGCAATGCTTTCTTGACTTTTCATCTTTATTGTCAAAGTTACAAAAAGCAGCAAGTATAGTAGAAAAATTACTGACACTTCATCCAGCTTCCCCAGCAGTTTACGTTTTGTCCCATTCCCTTACCATTCATGCCTTTTCTCCTCTTCCCCACGTCCCTGTCACCCTGTCTGTCTGTCTGTCCCTCTCTCTAGATACGTAATTTTTCTCAGTCATTTGAGAATAAATTGCTGGCTTTGTGGTCTTTATCCCTAAACATGTTGGTGTATGTTTCCTAAGAACAACAACATTGTTTTACCTAATCACTGTGCAATTATCAAAATCAGAAAATTGAACATGTATACAATACCATCAATGAATCCACAGTCCAAATTCAAATTTTTTCCATCCATCCAATAATGTGCTTTATCTGTAAACACATATTGCCTTTCTTTGTCACATCTCTCTAGTTTCTTTCAAAGCAGAACAATTCCTCATTCTTTATCTTCACCCATTCTTTTACTTTCTTTAACCTTGACATTTTTGAAGAGTACAGACCATTTATTTTGTAGAAGGTTACTCAATTTGGGTTTGTCTGATGTTTCCTCATGATTAGATCCAGGTGATGAATTTTTGGCAGTAACACCCCAGAAGTGATGCTGTGTCTTCCTCAGTGCCTCAAGTCAAAGGATATGATTTTGGGTCAGTGCCATTATTTGTGATGTTATCTTTGATGACTTGGCTGAGGTGCTATGTGCCAGGTTTATGCTATCTATTATTAGGTTGCTATTTTTCCCTTTGCAACTAATAAGAAATTGTGGAGAGATACTTTGAAGTGACATAAATATCCTGCTCTTCATCAAATATTCACCCCTAGTTTTAGCATCCATGGACACTTTTGTTTGAACCAGTTATTATTGTGATGTTTGCCCAATGATTTTCTAATTCCATCATTCCACATTTATTAGTTAAATTCTACTGCAAGAAAGAGCTTACCTGACCTGGAATTCAGCCATCTCTCCAAAGAGTGCTGGATTCTTTTGGTGAAGAAGAGAATTTTAAAGATCTGAGTTTCAGGGCTACTGGGATATCATTAATTCAAGACTCTTTCAATGGACAGAATGTATACACACACACACACACACACACACATATATGAAACATACTGATACTTTCCATTTCAGTCCTACAACATTTTAGCTTTCCCCTTCCTGTATATTTGGGGGGAAAAAAAAGTCTTCACTAAAAGAAACTAGATACCTACCTCTCATGTTTCTCAATATATTCATTCATTTGTCCAATCCTGGAATACATAGGAGGTTGTTTTGGAATTGTTTGTGCATACTGCTGTGAAAAACATACCTGCTAACTAGACTGTAATATTTCGGCGAGTATTTAGACTGAGGGTAGCTGGCCAGAACTCTCTGTTGGAAAGTCACTTGGGGCAGCTCCCCAACCCCACACAGTGTCACTGTGTTGCTCATTTGAAATACTGTTTGGTTCATTTGTTTCTGTTAGGGGTGTTCTCCCCATCCCTGTGGATTTTTTGAGTATATAAAACATTAGCATGATCATAAAAGTCAAAACTAAGTAAAAAGGCATATTCAGAGAAGTGCCACTTTCCTTCCTAGCCCTTCCACCTGTTCCTGCCCACCTCTTGCAGGAAACCAGTCTCTTCCATTTATTATTTTCTTTCCAATGTTTCCTTTTGTTAAAATAGGTAGATACATGTATAGTTTATTTCCTCTTCTTTCTTATAAAAAATAGAGGATACTAGAAATGATCTTTTGCACTCTATTTTCTTCCCTCAATACATCCTAGAAATCATTCCTCATTGACACCTGGAGCTCTTCCTCATTCTTCTAAAGCTGAATAGTACCGCATTGTCTGATTGCACCATCGTTTATCCAACCAGTCTATTCGTGGCCAATGAGATTGTTTCCAATATCTTTCCATTGTGAACCATGCTTCAATATATAACCGTGTGAATATGTATTATATTGTTGGACAGGTATCTTCAGGGTAAATTACCTAGGTGAATTCCTAAAAGTGAGATTGCTGGGTCACTAGGTGTACAAATACGTAGTTTTGTTAGCTTTTGCAAAGGCGCTCTCCTTAACTGTTGTATCAATTTGCATTCCCTCTAACAAGGTATGAAAAGGCCTGTTTCCCCCTAACCTCACCAGCAGAATGTCTCAAGCTGTCTAATATTTATGAGTCTAATAGGTGAGAAATAATATTTCAAGGTAGTTTTTCAAAAACCACTTCATGTAGATATAATTCACGTACCATACAATTCACCCGTTTTACACTGCACAATTGAGTGAATGATAGTATATTCACATATATCTGCAACCATCACCACAGCCGATTTTAGAAATCTAGTACCATTTACCTATCACTCTCCTGATGTCCCATAACCCCCCACCCTAAGCAGCCATAAATCCATTTTCTGTCTATAGATTTGGCTGTTTAAGACACTTTGTATAAATGGACTCATGCAATATGTGGCCTTTTGTGACTTGCTTCTTTACCTGAGCATTGTATTTTCAAGCCTTATCTATATTATGGTATATATCAGTACTCCATTCCTTTTTATGACCCAGTAGTATTCCGTTGTGTATATATACCATATCTTGTTTATCCATTTATCTGTGGAATTTATCCATTTGTCTGTTATCTATTTAAGTTGTTTCTACCATTAGTCTATTATGAATAATGCAACTCCAAGCATTCATATATGTTGTGTGTGGAGAGGTGTTTTCGTTTCTTTTGGGTGTACCTCTAGGAGTAGAATTTCTGGGTCATATGGCAACTCTATGAGTAATCATTTGAGGAACCGTCAAACTGTTTTAATGTTTCATTTGCATTTCACTTATTATGTATGAAGTTGAACATTTTTTCTTATGTTTAAAGGCTGCTTACATATCTTTTTTTGGAATCATCTGTTCCCATCCTTCATCGATTATTTTATTGGCCTTTTTTCCCTCTATTTATTATTATTATTATTATTTTGAGATGGAGTCTTGCTCTGTCACCCAGGCTGGAGTGCAGTGTTGCGATCTCAGCTCACTGCAGCCTCTGCCTCCCGGGTTCAGGCAATTCTCCTGCCTCAGCCTTCTGAGTAGGTGGGGTTACAGGTGCCCACCACCATGCCAGGCTAATTTTTGTATTTTCAGTAGAGACAGGGTTTTACTGTGTTGGCCAGTCTAGTCTTGAACTCCTGACCTCATGATCCAACCACCTCAGCCTCCCAAAGTTCTGGGATTACAGGCGTGAGCCACTGCATCTGGCCCCCTCAATTTTTAAGAAGTCTTTGTATATTTCAGAAATTAGCCTTTGGCCTGTGATACATATTGCAAACAATTTTCTCCCATTTGTCACGCATCTTTTGATTTTGCTTATGATGTTTTTTCCATGCAATTTTTAAAAATGTTATATCATCAAATTTATCAATCTTTTCTTCTATTGACTGTGGATATTGACTCAAATTAGAAGTCATTTCTTCACGACCAAGAATTCACCCATGTTTTTTTCCAGTACTTGTAGGGTTCATTTATTCACGTAGCTCTTTGATCCACTTGGAAGATAGTCTTTTATGTAGTTGGAAGGGATAGATCTAACTTTCCTAACTTTATCAAAAAACTGTCTAGCCAGTCGTCCTAGCACCACCTAGTAGAAAGATCAGCCAGGCATGTGGCTCACACCTATAATCTCAGCACTTTAGGAGGCCGAAGTGAGAGGGTCACTTGTACCCAAGAGTTCAAGGCCAGCCTAGGCAACATGGTGAGACTTCATCTCTACAAAATAAAAAAACACGCACATGCAAAAATCCAAAGTAGCTGGACATGGTGGCGTGTACCTATAATCCCAGCTACTCAGGAGGCTGAGATGGGAGGATTGCTTGAGCCCAGCAAGGCTAGGGTGAGCCATGATCATCATGCCACTGCACTCCAGCCTGGGTGACAGAGCAAGACCTGTTTCTAAATAAATAAATAAATAAGATCATGTGCACCCCAGTGACTGCCAGTGCCACCTTTATTATGTCCTAAATTTTCATATACACTTGGCTCTATTCCCAGACTGTCTGCTCTATCCCAGTGGTTTATTCAGGCACCAAGACCATGCTGCTTTAACTCTTATAAGCAAGTTCAATAACCTCCTCTGGACACCTGTTCCTCTGCTAAGACCCTAGCTCTCTGGAAGTTCTTCCTTGTGTCTGAGCATCAGTCTTCCCTACTGCAACGTAAGCCTGTTTCCTCCTTGAGTCTCCCTGATCCCAGAGTTCTCCTTGCTCACCTCCCTCTCAGCTGTCAGGTGCTAGGAGGTCTCTTTTTTTATGCAAATGTGGCCACTGCTTTCTGGCCCAAAGGTGACTCTCTCATTGACAGCCCTGACTGCCAACTTTACAAGTAATTTGCTGGGTTTGTCAAGCACTGCTGAATCATATCAATGCCATGATCGTTTTTGTCATCAGCAGCAGCAGCTGAAGCATCAGCTGCTACCTTTCTTTCACTTACTCTTTAGAGCAAATGAAGGAGCTGTTGATGCCCCAAAGATAGGCTTTATCTGTGAAATATCCAAAGTCCTAAGCCCTTGTAGGTCAGTTCATGCCTGGAACTCACCAGAAGAACATCCTGCCAGGATCAATATTACCATATGCCTCCTACTCTTCATGGTTGATTAGTTGGCTTATCTCAATGGTTGAATAAGCAACCCACTCCCGCCCCAGTGCACTTTTTCTCCTGCTCTTGGTGTGGTGGCAAAATGTCTAATAGAAAAATATAGGTCAGGCGCGGTGGCTCAAACCTGTAATCCCAGCACTTTTGGAGGCCAAGACAGGCGGATCACAAGGTCAGGAGATCGAGACCATCCTGGCTAACACGGTGAAACCCTGTCTCTACTAAAAAAAATATGAAAAACTAGCCAGGTGAGGTGGCAGGCGCCTGTAGTCCCAGCTACTCGGGAGGCTGAGGCAGGAGAATGGCATAAACCCGGGAGGTGGAGCTTGCAGTGAGCCGAGATCGTGCCACTGCACTCCAGCCTGGGCGACGGAGCGAGACTCTGTCCAAAAAAACAAACAAAAACAAAACAAAACGAAACAAACAAAAATATATATGTATATATATTAGTGCTTTAAAATTGTTGTGGAACAAAAAGACAAAATAGACTTTATACACCTATTTCTCCCACTGTTAGGTGGTAGAATATAAGGTTACATGCTTGGAACACTATTTGAGTTCATTTAACAAATACCTGGTGAGCAGCTCCTCTGTGTAGAGCTTCGTAATAGAACCTCTGAGGGACTCAAAGATGAATAAGACAAAATGATGTCTTCTAGGAGTTCACTGAAAACTGGAGGAGATAATGAGAGAAGAGAGATGGGCACAAACAACTTCATTACAAGGCAGACGAGACCAGGTGAAGAAAGAAAAAGTTGCAAAGTGCTATGGGAGGGTAGGAGAAAAGCTCTTCATTTGGAGCCTCTTTGGAAGGGATGAGACTTAAAATCAGATTCTGGAGCCCAAGTTGGGTGGCCTGAAGTGTATTGGCCCATTCTCACATTGCTATAAAGAAATACCTGAGAATGGGTAGTTTAAAAGAAAAGTTTAATTGGCTTACAGTTCTGCAGGCTGTACAGGAAGCATCGCGCTTGGATCTGCTGGGGAGGCTTCTGGAAATGTGCAATGATGGTGGAAGGCAAAGGGAAACAGACACATCATGTGGCGAAGGCAGGAGGAAGAGAGCAAGGAGGTAGGTGCCACACACTTTAAATGATCAGATCTCGCAAGAACTCACTCACTATGGCAAGGACAGCACCAAGGGGATGGTGTTAAACCATTCATGAGCAGTCTGCCCCTGTAAGTCAATCATCTCCACCAGACCCCTCCTCCAACACTGGGGATTACATTTCAGCATGAGATTTGATCAGGGACACATGTCCAAACTATATCACCCAGAAAGATAATCTGGCATTTAAAATGGCTTAAGCAAAATCACAGAGGCAGAAACATATATTGGCGGGAGTGGGGGTGCATATGAAATTGCTGTTTTGTAAGTCAAAGCAGTCACATAAGTTTGCATGATTCCATCAAATCTATCATATTTTTGGGATACTATAGTCTGTTTGTAGACCTAATAGAACTGATAGACTAATTTGAAGGGGTTAAGAGGGCCCATATAGGAGATGTGGCTGAACCAAGTTGCTGAGGATTCTGACTGTTAAAATGAAAAAAAGTTGACCTTTATTTAGTGTGATTCATTTAATTACTTACATATCAAATATTTGCTGAGGCCCTATGATGTGCCCAGCCTCCCGGTTGGGGAAGCTCTGAGAACACAGCCATGTTTCAAAAGGATAAAACTGTCAGTAGTGTGTGTGGTGGGCTGGAGACAGGGGAGACGGTGGGTGACAAGACTCCTTAGGGGCTGCCTAGCATGGTGTGGTGGGGATTGCTAGGCAGGGCTGAGGGTCCACGTGACACTCCTGGTCATAAATTTAAAGTGAGGCCAGGCAGCCTGGCTGTGCTGTTTTGTTCAGCATATTCTGATGCTCATCTGCAGACTGGGAAACAAATTAGTTAATTAGACATAGGGTTGTGATGAGCAAGATCAGTTAGGGTTTTGATTGGGCAACTTAGGATTTTGATGATCCAGGAGGCTGAGAGTATGCACGAGTTTTAGTTTTAGTCATGAACCCTGGAATCTAAACTGTGTAAGAAGGGAAGCAAAATATGAGGCAGAGGACGGGCATAAAAAGGGGATTAGGACCCACCCCCCCAAGAGGAGACGAAGACTTGTTGAAATTGGAAAACTAGAAAGAGTAAGCTGGGAAGATAGAAGGTTCAAAAAGAGTGGGATGCTTCTAAGAGAGCATTTTAGAAGTGACGGCATTGCTGGTGATGACAAGGTCCAGGGTATGACCAGGACAGTGGGGACCTAGAAAAGGTAGGAAAAAGGGTCATTAGAAGTGAGCAAGTCAAGCAGCGGAGAGGCCAGCACATTAGATGGATTGTCTACGTGGATATTGAAGTCATCAGGAGTAATGACAAGCAGGGATGGAGACAAAGATGGTGAGTCAGGCATTAAAAGATTCCATGAGTCAGCAGATGTGCTATAAAAGGTGATCAGTGGCTACAGTGAGGAGGAGGATTCGGTGCACGGTGTGACGGGATGTGCCTCAAAGCAGACTTTGGACAACAGTAGCCTGGAAGCAGTAATGAGAGGTGTTGAAGACATCCGCCCACTTCCTGGCACTATTTGGGATGTGGAAGGAACAAAGCTCACCACTGAAGGGGTCTCAGAGAAAGCAGTGGCCTCCAGAGAATACTGGGGCAAAACAGTCAACAGAACATGTAGAGGGGAGGTTCAGGGAGAGGGGGTTTTGGTGATGACAGAACAGGAGACCCACAGGACATAGGATAAGGATTTGGGGGGCCAGGAATAGATGGAAGATTGGGTCAGGTTAGGAGCACACAGTCATGAAGGATAAGCATCTGGGAACATTGAAAGCCTGGGACTAACAGGTAAATGGAAATAAACAGGGATTTTTGAAACATGATGGTATTGAGTCTGATGGTCTTTTAGGGGAAAGTTGTAAATTATGCCTCACTTTTGGGAGGTCCCTTTGGCAGGCAGTGGTGGTAAGAAGCGGTGGTCAGAGCAGGAGTCCAGGGAACCTTGCAGGTCTGCCTTAAATCTTTCTGAGGGTGATATTAAGGCTGGATAGGGGGCTCTTATGGAGAAATGGTAGAGGTTTGGGCAAGTGGGGGAAGGATCATGAGAAGGAAATTTGAAATTGTGATTGTTTTAAATTTAGTTAAGGGTTGATGACCCTTGAGAGTACAGGGGATGAGTTTGCAAAGATGGCAGAGAACGGATTCTGCTTTAGTGGGTAAAAGGTTTGGACCCAGAGTTGTTAAGAGGATTCAATGATTCTCCCCTAAAGATACATGCACATGTATATTCATCATGGGACTATTCACAATAGCAAAGACGTGGAATCAACCTAGATGCCCATCAGTGGTAGACTGGATATAGAAAATATGGCACGTATACACCATGAACTACTACACAGTCATAAAAAAGAACAAGATCATGTCTTTTGCAGGAACATGGATGGAGCTAGAGGCCATTATCCTAAGCAAACTAATGCAGGAACAGAAAATCAAACACCACATGTTTTCACTTGTAAGTGGGAGCCAAACACTGAGTACACATGGACGCAAAGAAGGGAACAATAGACACAGAGGCCTCCCTGAGGGTGTGGGGGATGGGAGGAGGGTAAGGACCAAAAAACTATCAGGTGCTGTGCTTATTGTCCAGGTGATGGATTACTCTGTACACCAAACCCCCGTGACACGCAATTTACCCATATAACAAACCTGCACATGTACCCCTGAAACTAAAATAAAAATTAAAAATATAAGAAGATTCAAGGAGATAATTAACACCCAGTGCCTTGGCACAATCCCTGGTGCTTCACAGGTTAATAATGGAGTTAGTTCCCTCCCTCTACACCACCTTTCACTGCCTGCAACTGCCACCCCAGACACACACTGGTGGACACCCCAGAACAAATAGGAGCCTGGGTGTGGAGCTGTAAAGATCCATCTCCAGCTGTTAACACAACTTAGAACACGTGCACTGCTGTGAATGGCTAGAGGCAGAACTGGGCATTGAACTAGAAGAAAAAGAATCTGTGATGTGCTATTTGTAGAAATGTAGAAATGTGGCCAGACATTTCAAGACATGGTGAGGGCGTGAAGCCATTGAGAATCAAAAACTCATTAACTGCCCAAACTGCTGAGGACAAATAGAATAATGAACTTCTAGGCAAGAATGAAATACAGTTTTGCTTCCAGGAGACCATTTCCGCTCTCAGAGCTGAAGGCAGTGGGGCTCTGTGCCTTCCTCCACTGTCAACTTCTGGCCCCTTTCAATTCAAATCGCAAACGCTCATGATATTGAATCCAGTTATTGGGAGAATCAAATGACAGGACCTTGGGGACATTCAGGGACATTATTGTTATGTACATGAAATTTAGCCAAAACAAAGGTGACTGATACCCTGATCATGAATCTTCATTGGCCACGAACAGTAGAAATAGCTGTCAGAGTTGTATCTGAGTTTGTTTTGATGGCTTTAACCATAAAGTCATAGATAGTTACATCAGTGCTTTAAATATATCAATTAAAGGAGAAAAATATTCTCTAGTGGGAACTTGACTCCTGGAAATATTGGATAGATTCAGCAAAGTGACACGGGGTAAAAGAGAAGTCCTTTACTCAGTTGTTGGGTTTTTTAAAATCACTTTTATCTTTTAAGTTCTAATTCACTCCAGTGTTTGTTTAATTCGGAATTGTAAAATTTCTGGAAAAATCGAAGTCATAGGGAAAAGAAACCTGTCTTTGTTTGTTTGATTTCTTTGTTTTCTGGGGAAAAACCCAGGGCCTAGCACATAACACTTGGTAAATATTATTATTATAGCTATCACTTCAACAGTTTGGCACTCTTTTCTTACTAAAATTTATCTTCTTAACGTAGGAGAGTGAAACTCTTTATGTATGTCTTGGTTTTTCTGAGAAAGACTCACATTTTGGATGTTGAAAACTGTGTTTGGTCAGCTCATAATTGGTTCTACATTTGCTAATTGAATTTACCTTGAAATGTTTTAAATTTGGCCGTGAATAGAGCTGCTGAATTCAGTTTAGTTTTGAGGATTTTTTCCCCCTTTGTGCAAAGCAGGCAAACTCAAGAACAAAACAAGCCATCAACATTAGGGTGGAACAAAGAAAGTTCTTATGTCAAGCAGATTCAGAAAGCATTCATTTTGCAAAAAAATGAATGAGAAAGAAAAGGAGGAAAAGAGATCTCCTTATCCAATTTAATGGAAGATCACAGGACTGAGAGGAGGAGGGGCCGGGTTCAAACTTGGGGACTCTAAAACCCTTCCACTTGCCCCGAGCGTCTGTCTTGGAGCCTCTTGAGCTTCGGTTCTTCGTTTCTAATCTCTCCAGGCACAAAGAAGAGTGACTGCGAGTGGCCACTCGGCTGGCGGTCCTTTGAGGAGGGGACAGAACAATGGCCCCTCTGCCAACCTCGGGGGGCTGCAGGGGACAGGAAGTTGACAGCGGGGGGAAGGCACAGAGCCCCACTTCCTTCAGCTCCAAGAGCTGAAGTGGTCTCCTGGAGGCAAAACTGCATTTCCTTCTTGCCTAGAAGTTTGTTATTCTATTTGTCCTCAGCATTTAGGGCAGTTAATGAGTTTTCAGCTCTCACTGCCTTCATGCCCTCGACATCCCCTTCCTCCTTAACCCCCTGCAGTCTGTCCTCTTGCCTACCTCCGTGAAAATGGCCCTCCCACGGATCAGCAAATTCAACAGCCTCTTCTTTCTGCTCAGCTTGTGTGGCTTATTCTCAGCAGAGAGGCAGCGATGAAGCTGGTGACCCTCCGTGGCCCCCTCTGCTTTCCTAGAAGCATGTCCTCCTCTGGTCCTGACGACTCCATTCTCCTGGCCCTGCTGCCTTTGGGGCAGACCTTCCTGTCCCCTTTCTCCTTCCTCCTTCAGCACATAAGCCTTGTCCTTGACCCCATCCTCTTCTCTGTCTGATTGCATCCTGGACATTCTCCCTCCTTCATGAGTGGCTGCATCACCCATTCTCAAACCAGCATCCCAGACTTGACTTATCTGAGACTGCACCAGCTCAACACTTCCACCTGCTCCAGCAGCAGGATCTTCAGCCTGCCAGTTACAAGGTGGAAGTCAGCAGCAGTCCTTACCCTGCTCCTCCTCTTGTGTACCTTCTGTCTCGTGAAGGGACCACTTTTTGTTTTTTTGGTTTTGTTTGGTCACTTGGGATGAAAACCTCCTTTGACCTCATTGCACATCTGATTTGTTGCCGAAGCTCACTGTTTCTGTTTGAAGCAGATCTCACATCTGTCTTCTCCTTTTCCAGTTCCTATGCTGGTTATGCCTAGTGTAGAGCCCTTGTTACCCCTAGAAAATCCAAATGCTCTCTGACTCCCCCACACATACACCCTCATTATTGTTCCTTGTCAAATCATCCTATACTCCACCATCAACTGAATAGCTCTTCAACAAGATTATGATCAGGACACCACTAGCCTGGGCTGGCTGGCTGGCTTGCTTGCCTGGTTGCTTGCTTTCTTGCTTTCTGTCTGTCTGTATATCTATGTATCTGTGTATCTACCTATTTATGTGTCTATCTATGTATCTTTCTATGTGTCTATGTATGTGTCTACGTATGTATGATGTCTATGTATCTGTGTGTCTATGTATGTATTTACGTGTCTGTCTACTACATGTCTATGTAACTGTATCTGTGTGTCTATGTATCTATGTATTTATCTTTCTATTTATGTATCTGTGTCTATGTAACTATCCATGTGTCTATGTATCTATGTATTTATGTGTCTGCTATGTATCTATCTATGTAACTACTTATGTATTTATATGTCTATGTACCTGTCTATCTAAAATCTTTCTGTCCTAAAACTGTATAGTAAGTAAGTGTGAGGAGGAAGACAGAGAGATGGAAGGAGCGAGGGAGGGAGTAAGGAGGGAAGGAAGCCTTAAAGGAAGGAAAGAGGAAAGAGATGAAGGTAAAAAGAAAGGAAAGAAGGAAGTACAAGACAGCAACCATAGATTTATTTCTAGGTTTGTTGTTAATTTGGTCTCTAGAAAATCACTAGTCTTCACTATGTCTCAGTTTCCTTTTTGGAAACTGCACAAACTCTTGCCACCACTCTTGCTGCATGAAGTACGTTCATTGACTACCTTGAGGGCTCTGTGAGCTCTTCATGGAAAGAGATCACTATATATTTATTCATGCCATTGCCTCATCACTTTTGTTAGTGGTTTGAATTAGTCCCAGGTCCACATAAGTTTTTGCTGTTCCAGCGGTCTTCCCATATCCCGTACAGTTAATATTCTTACACACCAGCAAAGGATTTAGTTTCTTCTCCTGACTGGATGAAAATCTTGAGAGGACTTTATTTGCTACAGGAAACTGAAAGAGGCAAAAAGAAAATAAGTAAGTTTTTCTCTGGATGGTAGTTCAGCCAGAGACCTGTGGTGCTGGGAAGATATACAACCCTCTGTAACTCCAGGTGCTCAGAAACATGTGCAGCTAGTAGACATGGCCAAGTCGGGCATCCTGGCATCCTCGCAGGAAGCAGGGGCAGCTCAGGCCCCTACACTGTCGTGTAAATGATTTAATCACTCACAAACACAGGTTAGGTTCTTTTCTTTTTAGATCTAGTAGATATAGAGCTTTGTTATATAATTTTTTTCTCCCAGTGTGTAATCTCTGTCTCTCAATGACTTCTTACTTGTTTATTAGCTCCAGTTTTCTCCAAATTTCGTTTTTATCGTCATCTGCTTTTATTATGTAGTCAACTTTTTTAGGATATTGGAAATGTCTCCCGGCCAGCCCTTCCTTGAGAAGGAACCTTGAGAAAGAGAGAATCAACATTACTTTGATGGCTCAGGCTCTATAAAACCCACATTGTCCGAAGCCACTTAGCATAAGGCATGGAGTTGAGCACGGATAAGAGAATCTCAGAAGATCTCTTTTTTTTTCTTCTGCCTTGTTTTTCTTTGGGTGTATGGTGTAGGACTTTTAACCACTGATTTCCCAGCTCTTCCTGTGTGATGCTAGCTGTCCTCTTTTAGAATAAGGATACTATGGCAGATGAAAGCTTTACTTGTGGCCATCTTTTTCTAATCCCCTGATATAAATTATTGAAGAGAAATGTCATCACTTAAAATCCAACCCCTCTACTGTTTTTAAATGATGACATCTTCTCTGCATAAGACTCAAGTTCCAGGTCCCTGGGAATGTAGCAGAACTTGCATACAAATGTGTTATTTTAATATACTATTATCAACAGCTCATGATCTTCTACAGAAAGTACCAAGACTTCTAGGCATTCTCACCACTGAGAATGAGTTACTCCTCTTAACTACATCTCATGGGTACATCATGACACTTAGGAAAGCACAGCTGTGGATGTACTCTCTGTACAGACCAGATAGCATGATTTTGTTCTGTGGTGACAGAAGAACAAAGGACTCCAGGCATAAGGCCAGGGATGGCTCAACTCAAAGCATGGCTCTTGTCACATTGAGGAGTAGTTAACATATTCTTGCCATTCATCTCTCTTGGACATTTTCTACTCTCAGGATGCCCTTTCTACAAATGCTGCTAATATGGTTTGGCTGTGCCCCTACCCAAATCTCGAATTGTAGTTCCCATAATTCCCACGTGTCATGGAAGGGACTCTATGAGAGGTGATTAGATTACGGGGGCGGTTCCTCCATGCCGTTCTCAGGATAGTGAGTTCTCACAAGATCTGATGGTTTTATAAGGGGCTTTCCCTGCTTCACTCTGCACTTCTCTCTCCTGCCGCCATATGAAGAAGGATGTGTTTGCTTCCCCTTCCACCATGATTGTAAGTTTCCTGAGGCCTTCCCAACCATGCAGAACTGTGAGTCAATTAAACCTCTTTCCTTTATAAATTACCCAGTCTTGGGTATTTTTTCATAGCAGCATAAGAATGGACTAATACAGCTGCCCACAGCTTTTCCCCTGAGGATCACTAAGCTAGTCCATGACCAGCAAGAACACTGGAAGCGTAAGGATTCATCAGAACAAGGCCAACATACAGAGAAAGGAGGAAAGCCACCAATGTGTATAGGGTTGATGTTACTCTTCCTTTCAGAAGGGACAAAGCCAGACCACTGGGAAAATCATCGTGCCTTAAGCCTATTGTCTTAGTATCTGTCTTTTAACAACCTCCCTGCCTCCACCAAACCACAATCATAAATATTTGACAATGACCCTTCCTCCCCTCAACCTCAGCATCAACATGTCCTTACCTCCCTCCTTGTTCAGCGATCATAGTAGCTGAACATATCCACATTCACCCATCAGCCTAGACATTTTTCCTTGCTCAAGCCCACTTCAAAGTTCAACCAGGCCATCTGCGTCTTAAAGAAGGCCCTTAAATAAACAACCAAGGCAGTTTCTGACTACAAAATCCTGACATTTGCCTGTATTCCATTCCCTATGTGATACTCAGTGCAAAATATTATCTTCCAGTATATTCATGAATTGTTGCCTTCACTTTGCATGATTGTCTAACAAACACAATCTATAGCTACTCTTAACCACACCTGTAATCAATCCCCTTTTTAATATCCATATTAACCAGAACCTGACTGATACCATCCCGGTAACTATATTCATTAACCTGCCCAGATTAATTATGAAATCTGCTTTATTTGCCACTCCTACTTTCCTTTCTTTCTTTCCTTCCTGGTCATTAGCTACTACCTGGGCCACCTGGGCTATTTCCCTTGTCTAGCAGTAGGTGGCTCAAAACTCTCTCCTCTCTTCCCCCGTTCTGCCCTAAGTATGAGGCTCCTTCTGCTATTGGAGCGACTGCTCAGACTGACTCTGCTTGATCCCTGTCACATTCCTCTGGGCTTGTCAAAGGTCTGTATTGTGTCCCTGAGTAGCTAGGGCATGCCATGAAGAGTGAGCCCAGCCCAGCCCTAATCATGACAACCCAGCCCCTGTGAAAGATGAATAATAACAACTGCTCTAGCCAGTCCCAGAAGAGCCCACTGAGGACGTTTGTTTTGGAATAATGAATATGGAAATTTGGAATCCGTAATAAACTGCAAGCAGTCTTTCAACTCACTCGTGCCGAAAATTCACACTCGCCTTTCCCATAACTTGTCACTTGTGTTTTTTATTGTTCGATATGTAAACAAGGCCGGGAAGGCCTTTGTTCCTTGGTGCCTACTTAGATTTGCCCATTAATCCCACCCCACCCCCCCCACCCCCGCTTTCCCACCAATGCATGCAGGATTACACAAAGCAAAAGTCATTAATTTTTATCTCTGACTATCTGTAGGGTTTTTAATGTGGCCTGGCTTGCTTATGCACCACCAATTACATGTCATAAGTGCTTGTAGATGCTGGAGCAGCATCATGGGCTGATGAATCACTGCCTCCTCTCCTGATTAGTATGCAAGGGGCCATGTTCCTCTTGGAGCAGCTGGCATGCCAATGAGGATCTGGCTCCGCCGGTCAAGGCATCTGGACATGAATTCAATATGGATTGCTTTAATTAAATGGCTAAGCGCACAAGACGCTGAGAAACAACTCCATCATTGAGTGAAACTCGAAAATATAGTCGACACAAGCAAGAGGGTGGAAAGGGTAGGAAGATATTTCATCACCACCGCCCACTACCTAAAATCCTTGAAATCCCCCCTGCTGCTCCCCACCGTGTGAAGCACAACCACTTGCTAAGAGCATGAGGAATTGTGGAATCCACAGTGAAACACCAGAGGCGAATCTTGTTCACCACCCTTACATTTAGAAATCAAAACAGCAGAAGCAAAACCTACTAAAACCTACTCTTCTGCCCTTTGGAAAGGTTTTATTTAACTAGACACTTGCTTGCACACTACCAATGAGGCTGATTTTGAGAAGGAAGGCAGCAATGAAAGGAGGGTAAAAAGTCTGAACTGAATGTACCTGTGACCAACAGTCCTAGAGGAAAAGAATGAGTTCATGTAGCTTTGCAAATATAAGGAGGACAGAGAGGTCCCTCGATGTGGTAATTCGCTGAAGAGGAGAAGGGAAGAGCAGCGTGAATTTGCACTGCCCACTTGGGATGGGCTTTGCTTAGATCAGAAAGATGAAGTATCTGCTTGCTTATATTTGCTTTCAACCTGTCACTTGTTAGTCTGTTTCAACAGGAAGCAAATGGAATATTTTCATAAGGAATAGATATTGCAGCAATCACCCTGGTTTTATCCTTCTGAGCACTTGTCTTTAATTCTGTTACAAGTTCCCTCTGATGTCCACCACACATTGTATTTGGTTTGCTTGTGTATTTCATCAGGAGACAGTATCAAATAATAGCTGAGAGAGAACTCTGGATACAGATGAGCCTGAGCTCTCATTTCAGCTTCATTAACTTCTAGCTATGTGGTCTTAGGCAAGTTGTGGGGCTTCTCTGAATCTCCTTTTCCCCATATTTAAAACAGGGATAAGAATTAAACCTACCTCATCAAAATGTCATGAAGATTGAGTTAATCCACACCAAACTATAATGCACATCTCAGACTCTCAAAAATCATGGCCACTACTAGTATCTTGTGGAATGCAATCTGGTCAAGCAGTGATGTTTCACTGACCAAATACAGGGAATACTACTTCCTGATATTGACCAGATTTATCTGTCTACACCGATAGGTATTTAAGGAAGACCTTTAAAATGGATGACTGTGCAACCACCACTTCTCCAGTTTCTACCACTTCTCTGTTCCCCACCGAAGATCTAGTAACGTCAGTTGATTATAATACTCCCTACAGATGGATCCAAGAATCCAAGACTATTTTCTTTTTAAAATAATGTGAGACCTCATTGTTTAAAAGACCCTGAGTTGCTCTGCCAAAAAAAAAAAAAAAAAAAGGCATAGGAAAATGGTCAAATAGGTTCAGCATTCTGGCTGGTGTTCCCCCCTGATCCTGAGCTGAAAAGGTTGATGACTAGTAAAGGAAATTAAATGCTCGTGTCTGTGTTCACCCTGAGTCTGCACAGTCCATTCTCTGGGATTGTATAAATCCATAGAGAATTGAGGCATTCCAGGCCAGCAAGACCATTAAGGTCCTAAGAGTCCCCTGGTGGCAAATGACAGAAACAAAACTGTCTACTGTGCACAAAATTCAGTTAAAACACACATGGGTGTATGTGAGATTGCAGTTATGGTGAATCACAAAGGTTTTATTCCAGGACAACTCAGCATATGACACTCCAGCCTGCCAGGTCTAAGCTTCTTGACATAAAGGTGGTATTCTTGAATAATAAGGCAAGACACTTGCTGAATCTTGTCAGTGTCTTTCAAATTTTCAGAAAGAAGTCCAATCTAGTTTCTCCTTGGAGCATCATTCATTCATCTGCCAGGCGACACCTTTGTAAGGAACTATGTTATTAAAAGTAGCCATCATAGACGAAGGGACCTGAAGACTGTGGTTTCATCCACCATGGGTCATCCATGTTTTCAATATGGCAGACCCAGATCTGCTTCTAGGGAAGTTGGGGAGGGAATAGAAGTGGGTTATTTGGTTAAGCACTGACTCTTTGAGGGGTGGGAGTGGATTTAGGGAATGAGTCGTCATACTTGGTCTCATGGAATACTTGGAATATTGGTCAGCAGTCACCGCAGTTGTGGTAGGTTGTGGCAGTAGAAGCCAACCTACGTGGGTCTTAAAATCAGCTCACATGCCATCGATTGCTTCTCCCTGTTCTATGTGCATAAGAGGAATGTAGAGCATCCACAGAACTCAAGAACAAGTAAGCCAAAAGGCTTCTCTGAACACTACTCTCCCAGCAAATAAAAACAAAAAATAGTTTAATCCTTAAGACCCATGACCACTTGTCTGGGCTTCATTCCTGCCAAATGTTCTGTTTTGTGTTATTTAGACAAAGCCTTTCAAAGAGCCTTTGTGAGATATGGTTTTCTCAGGACTGAGACTTCTCTTATCCCCAGGAATGTTTATGTCCTATTCTTTGAACCACAAATATGTGTGGAGAGCTATCTAAGATGTCAAAATATGGACTTGGATGAGTTTGGCAAAGGAGTCGATGGCATCGCCTCCAAGGTGTGTTGATGTTGGGAGTTTTAATATTTAAATAAATACACTGGAGACCCAAATAGGGGCTTATAGCTTCAGGTTTTATTAAGAACTTTACTGAGATATTATTCATTTACCATAAAATTCATCCATTTGAAGTATAGGATTCAAGAGTGTTTAGTATATTCACAGGTCTGTGCACCCATCATCATAATCTAAGTTGAGAATATTTTCATCACCCCAAAATAAAAACCACATCCCCGTTATCAGTTATACCCTATACTTCCTCCCCTCAACCCTTGGCAACCACTAAACTACTTTCTGTCTCTATAGATTTGCCTATTCTTGGCATTTCAAATAAATGGACTCATACAATATGTCGTCCTTTGCGTCTGGCTTCTTTCACTTAATGTCGTGTTTTTAAGGTTTGTCCTCTTTGGAGTGTGTGTCAGAACTACATTCCTTTACGACTTCAGTTTTAAAACTCGTGAGCACACACTGCATCGCACTGAGAACTGGAAAGTCAGCTCAGAATGGATTTCTGAATTTACTAACTGTTGAACATTAGCCCATTACTGGACTTAAGGCTTTTCATATGTGGTTCATTGTCTTCTGGTCTGTCCTTTAGCTGCCTTCCAGATTCCCAAATTCTTAAATGGCCGTTGACATGATACATCATTCTTTATGATTTATCTGTATTAGGAAATACAAAGTATCATTGAATAAATGATAAAGTATTTTGTCAATCTTGCAGATCTTGAGGCCATGGGCATGCCACTCAGCCGCTTCAGCCTCTGTCTCTCCATCTGTAAAAGGACCATCCCTTTCCTGGGCCTCAAACCTCCATGATACTTCCATGGCAATGAAATGCCAACTTCTTAGTGTAATCACATGAGGTTCTCACAATATAGCCTCAGTTGAGCTCAGTACACCGTCCCCTGTGTGTGTGTGTAGTATTAGACCAAACTCCCTAATTCTGGGACACATGCATTTCTGTATATGCTGCTGCTTCTAACTGGCACAACCTTCTGCCTTTCCCTTCTACGAAAAGATCACTTCTCATTTGATATTGCTTTGATATTGCTGGATGGTTTTTTTTTCTAATGGTATCATTCTTGGAGGTGAAGAGGCTTAGCCTGTGTTTTAGTCGTCATGAATAAATTAGCAGTGGTATGTTTTCTGTTGTAGGCTTGTTGGATTGATCTTTGAATGTTGTAGACATGACTATCATTCGCCAATACCCATTCTCCTCTACTTCTAGACACTTGAAGGGCTACTTCCCACCTACCTTGAAGCAAGGCATGGCCATATGATATGAAATGAGAATGGATGTGACTCGTGTCACTGTACTGGCCACCTCCCCTGTGGAAATCTTCTCTAGATTCCCCAGGCAGAGTCATCAGACTCACCCCAGTTTCTAGGGCACTTAGATTCGTGTCAGCCATTCTCTTACTGTGCCATAGCTATTTACCCACACATCTATCTTAGCACTGTGCACGCCATTTTTAGGCAATCTTAATACAGAGCACCTCTAAGCACCCAGAACCTAACCCCATGCCCGGGCCATAGTAGAGCCCCATAAATATTTGTTAAACTTATAAATTAATTAGTTTGAGGGAACTGACCTCAAATTAACCATCCACCTCTCCCCATCCTCATGGCACCATCCTGGACTGAGCTACCACACTGCCTCTTGCCTGGACTACTCCAGGGCCCCCTGTGTTCTTTCTTCTGTCCTATAATCCATTCTCTACTTGGCAGCCAGAGAGATTGTGAAAGACTCAAATGAGCTCTAACATACACAACAGAGATTTGCAAGTTCCAAAAGCACTATACAAAAATATAAGGTTTTTTATTATTTGATTTTATGCCTGTCCAATCTTGATTTTTAGAATAAAAGTGATCAAGAAAAGAGCAAATGTTGATCCCCTTGAGATACTTGGAAGCACTCTGGCTGTCACAAGACCGAGGCTGAGAACTTCAGGAGGCACGATTATTCTCTCAGGCGTGTGCTCCACACCCAGGGCCCAGAAATTCTAACTTGATCCTTCCGGTCCTCATTTATATCTTCTCCGAAAGTTCTATAACTCCTGCCAGAGGACGTGAAATCACAGAGTTCAGGTGAAGCCTCCCTAATTTGTACAGTTTCTGAAGCCTAATACTCCCTGGACCAAAGGCCTCTCCCTTCTGTGTGTCATGTTGCAAGTAGTGGCTGGTGCCACACCCATTCTCAAATCACCAGGACGGCTTTCTTCAACCCACTTTCATGACTGCATTCTCTTCTTGTTCTCCATCATGCGATGAGAAAGCTCGTAGGGCCACTTTACTTATTTAGTTTGCTTTGTGAAAACTACCATATCACTTCCTCTCTTGATCTTCCCACAAAAATGAATGCCTTACTTCAAGGGAGCTGGGCAGTCCAGCCCTTCATGTGTCTAGAAGTAGAGGAGAATGGGTATTGGTTAATTGTAGTCAAGTCTACCACGCTCAAAGATCAATCCAGCGAGCCAGAACAGAAAATATACCACTGCTAATTTACTCAGGATGACTGAAACATGGGCCAAGCCATTTCACCTCCAAGAATGATACTGTTAGGGGGGGAAAAAAAAAGTCCAGCAATATCAAAGACTAATCCCAGGTGAATTTCAGCAAGCCTCCTATCTGACTCAGTTGCTTCTGTGAGTATGAGTCCATTCCTCTCCATGTGGTCCACTAGGTCCAGTTTGGCTACACTTGGCTCCATGCCCAACTCAAAGGTTCTTGTCAGCTACTCCAGTTCCTTTTCACTCATGTGATAGACAATTCCGTTCAGTGGGCTTTCTTCTGGGTCAACATCAACCTGAACCACCTCTACCACACACTCAGGGCCAAGCCAAAGACCTCTGCCAATAGATGTTATCACAGTAAGCAGTCATGGCTCCCATGGAAGGTTCCTTTGATGCTCGAAGAGCCCTTCTGGCTGCTAAACAGATCTTTTATTCACTTGCCAATCCTCTTAAGCCCAGATGGGTCCATCAGCTTTGCTTTTCATCCTTTATGAGATGAAGGAGACCATCTGGGAACATTGCCTAGCTACCCACTGCTCTACCCAGGATGTCTGTTTGTTCTCTCAGAGTCTTCACTGGTCTTAGAGGCAGGAAGTGACCCTCCTCCTCCTCCTCCATTCCCCTGACTTTCTAGCTTCCTAGATCCTCAGCCCCTTCCTATCTGCTATTGCTCTTTTACCCAAAGACATGTACAGTCTCTTTTAACCCAGCAAATTCTGCAGTCAACCTTGCCATTTACTCAAATTATTAACTTGCTTCTCTTCCTTCATGTCTTGGTCCAACTTCTCTAGCAAGTGGTCCATACTTATTACTTCCATTTCTTTATTTTCCTTCGATTCCTTTATCTCCCACACTCTCGTTCTTCTGAACGATAGCTCCAGATACTGCTTACCTCCCTTGTTCCCTCACATCTTGAAAATCCACTTCTCGCTTGGCTTCAGGAATCCCATACTTTTTTGGTTTGCCTCTCACTTATCAGACCATCCTTCCTGCCAACTGCTTTGGAATGAAACAGGCTATCCTAGCCAGATGGTTAATCTTGCCATCCCTCAAACAGTGGTGCTGCCTCTTTCCTTTGCACCCTTTACTGTACTGTTTGCCCTACCAAGGATGCCTTCTCAACTCTGCTGAGTCTGTCCAGGTCCCACCAGGCCCTCCTGAAATGCCATCCTTTCATGATCCCCACCCCCAGCCACGATGATCGCTGTCCTTCCCAACCTAGAACAACTCTTGTTCTTGGCAAACTCTTTTGGTAAAAGGCCAGATAGTGAATATTTTAAGCAGACCACAGGGTCTCCGTTGCAGCTCTTCATCCCTGTCGTTGTAAGGAAAAAGCATCCATAGACAATATGTAAACAATGTGTCTTCGAATACATTGAAATTGTATTCCAATAGGACTTCATTTACACAAAACAAGTGGCAAACCAGTTTGGGCCCATCCAGGCTGCAGTTTGCTGACCGTCAGCTAGACCATTTTATTTTCCAACTAAATTATAAACTCCTTGAAAGTGGAAACTCTTTCTCATAGTTCTTAGTGCTTTGAAATGCACTTGAAGAGAATTTATACACACTAATGGGCATTCAGTAAATAGAGAATGGTCGAATGTGGAGACAGACCTTATAATGATCTATGTCGTTGGATGTTTCCTAGTTAGATCACCCAGCATAGCTCTCACCACACATTCAGAGTTCAGCATTTTCTGTTTGCTATTCTTCCTACAAAAACACTTCCCAAGCCAAGGGCTACTGGGGAAGATTGGAAACCAAGAGCAATTCTGCCTACAAGATAAGGGCTGTTCCTATGTTTGCGATTCCTGCGTTTGCTCTGCAACACTAGAAGCCAAACATCTTTCTCTAGGTGTCCTATTCAGATTCAATATCACAGCATATTTCCATCACCATTCTACCTGATGGGACCGTACATCAAGACATGCCGCATGACCTTATTATTCTGTTATGGCACATTTAAATGGGAAAGTTTCTTTAAACCTAGCTGCCTCGCCATTAAATGTGTGAAAAGTATATCATAAGCTGCCAAAAAAAAAAAAAAAAAAAAAAAAGTCATGAAGATTCAAATGCCTTCTCTCTTTTCAGTGCTTTCTGGCTTATTTCATCTGCCTCTGGGCTCCCCCACGCCCCCATGCCTTCATTATGCAGACCAGGCTGGTGGACCAGGCAGGTCAGGGGCCCAGCCTTCCTCCCTCTCCTCTCGGAGCTGTGTGTAGGGCTGATGTTGCCAGCTTACTGAGCAAAGTCAGATCGACGGAGGGAAGCAAATGAACTGTGAGGGCTGGGCTTTGATGCCTTTTGGTTGGGAAATCACGAGTTTTATTCTCAGCGTCTACCTCCGGGATTTTTATGTGCTTAACGATTTCATACACTTTGTAGTTATTTTGGTCCTCAGGAGGGAACATGAGTGCAGCTGTCATGGAAAGTTGATAGGTACCAGAAGGTTTCCCTCTTTCTCTCTCAATCTCTCTCTGTCTGTCTTTTTCTGTACATATAGTTTACCATGCTTAGGAAGAGACACTCGCCCACCCTTTGGGGGAGAGGGACAAAGCTGGTGTTTTGTCAGTAGTCAAAATATAGAACAAAAGGAAAGACATCTAGCAGAAGAAGGCAAGTTGAGCTGCAGGCCAGGCCTGCCTCTCTCTGGTGGCCTGTAGCATGTAGGGAAGAAGGTTCTGGAATAAATATGTCCAAGCTGCATCCTATTCTGGCCCCTTCCAAAACAGGTGAATAGCCTTCGACCTGTTGTTCAAGAGCTTATCATCTGAAAGTCACGTTTTTGTCTGTTGCTAAAATTGCAATGGAAACAATGCTGTATGCCACGAGTAGCTGGGTCCAAAGGGAATAACAATAATTCATAAAATGTACATGCCCTGGACTGAGTTATGTCCCTTTATAACTATTATTTAATTCTCCTAACAACCTGAGGAGGTCAGGTACCGCTGTGGCCCCATTTTTCAGGTCAGAAAACTGGGACTCAGAGAGGTCACCCAGGTAGCTAGTGACAGGGCAGGTCTGTACTGCAAAGTTTAGGGTCTCGCCTCCTGAGCTATTCTGCTTCCCTGTACTGCTTATATAGACTCCTAAGGAGGCCAGAGCATGTTATGGAACCCTAGAAAATTTTAGAGAGCAATATTCTATCACCTAAGACTCAGGAGAAATGTGGGGATGGGAGTGGAGGAGGCAATCTACGAGTGGGGTTGGCCTTGCTCTCTGTCCTAGTATTCAGCTCCTTCTGCAGCTCTTAGAGCACCGTGCCTTCCCCCTTCTCTGCCACGACAGGACCTCCTGGGGCTCAGATCCCTCTGTCGGCACCCAGGCATCTACAGCATTGGCACAAAGAAGGAATTGAGTCAGTGGCTCATGGTTAGAACTGAGCCCTGTGCTGGTAGGATCGCTGTCATCCGAAACTATGACATTGCCAAGCTCATCTTCTGCCATGTCTCCAATTCAAAAGACATTTGCAGGTGTGAAGCCTTCACTTCACTTTATGGTAATGAGATTTTCAAATAAAGCACAGCCAGCCATACAGAGGTGGGAAGGGGGCAGAACAAGTGAGGGATATGGGAATTTGGGGGCCTCAGGCATCCCACAGATGGTTTATGGTATCATTGGGAGCCCCCAGTGGGATGACAGAGCCCTGAGACTTCTGGCTGTCTCATGTGTGCCACAGCAGTGCTTGCTAAGTAGCAGAAAGAAATCAAGCACAGGCAGATATGTAGGGCTGTTGGGATAATATCCGCTGAAATATCACCACCCTTTCGACGTCAGTAGGAGGAAAAATTGTCACTACGTTAAAGGAAACAGGAAACCCGATTTCCAAAGGAAATCTTCCCTACTAGCTCTAATGTGAGATGATGTCGATCTGTAGCTGTCAATGGACTTTTATGTTCAATAAATAAATGCCGTGTAATTTGCCACCCTCGCGGTTATTAGAGTATTTTATTTAAGTGGCATTCACGCTTGGCTATTGGTTACAGCCACAGCTCATGGATGGGTTTTGTTCACTGTTGATGTTTTCTAGAGCCAAGGTACAGCAGGTTCATCTGGAATATGTTTTTGTTGTTGTTGTTGTTGTTGTTTTTAAATAAGGGGTCATTAGCCTGATGGGCTGATTTGAACGATGAATTCTGTGTCAAACAAAACTCATTGTCCACCTTCTGAATCCCAGGCCCTCGACTGAGACACAGAACTGAGGGTCTTTCTTTTCGTAGTGATTGCATCCCTGCGGTTCTTCCCTCTTCCAGACCTCCAACCTTTACCACCTCCTCCTTTTCTCCCTCGTTTGTACTGGATGCCAGTCTCTGTCCAGCTCTCTCTGGAGATAAAGACTCGCTTTAGCATACAGCACACTCTCCTTAATGCAACCGAGTTCACTCTCATCATTTTAATAGTGGACCTAAGGTATGTTGCCATGTGAACAAACCATCACGTCGCCATAGCAACCAGCCAGATTGCAGCACACCAGTCTGAGGACTGGACCTTTCTCTCTCTCTCTCTCCTCTCTCTCCTTCGCCTGGGCTCTTTCTTTTGTTAAATTTGCTGAAGTGCTCACAATAGGAAGATTCAGTCTGCTTTTTCAAGCGGGGTTTCGTTTAAACCTATACATTGTTGTATAAACAGAAAGGCCAGTGTGGCACTAGACTTACTTTCAAAGCCAACTCGATGAGGACTTTGAATGTGGACCCCACCCCCACTCTCTGCCATGCCTTACAGTTTGATCAAAAAGAGATGATCACACGTATTGGTGGCATTTGGACTTAACCAACCCCCCGCCCCTGAGTTTCTTCTTAGCTTCCCCCAGCGGGACTTCGTGACTCTCCTGTCTGGGCCTGGTGACCACAGCTAGCCCTCAACGACGCTCGGAAGCCCTTTACAGTTTCTGAGCTCTGTGGGACCCGAATTAGACCCAATTAAAGATGTGGATTCTCCTTCCCCATCCCCTATTGCCAAGTAACCTGCGCTGGTTCCAATTCCAACCGCGTGGTCAGAGTGCGGATGTTGAAAGGATAAAATGATAAAGGGACATGTATCTCGTCTGCCTGCCCATATTCATCAACGTTGCTTGGCCTTTGATGCTCCTAACCTTCTCATCTTTGTTCAGGGAAGCATAAAGAATCATTCTTCCAAGCCCTCACATCTTTTCCTATTTGATTCCCTGCTTTCTTGCACATGGCGCATCTATTACCTGCTCCGGTCCTCGTGCGTCCCCTGCCCCCCATCCCACACCTCCCCTCCCCTCCCCTCAGCACCTCACCCCTTCCATGGTATTTACTGCTGAGCTGGTCCTGAGAAATGCACCAGTGGGCCGGGCTGCGTGTGGGCCGACCGCAGGCTCAGCTGCAGACAAGTGTGGGGTTGGGTGAACAGCCCTCCACAAGCAAGAAGGGCCAGTTGGACTTTGTGCATAAAATTACAGCAAACAAGCTTCAAATAACGTAGGACACTTTCATAATTGATTTATGCAGGGGCGCTGAACGTTCTATTACCTTTTGTTTAGCTCAGGGGGCCTGACTCTATGCAATCCATTGCTGAAACTAATTACAAGATATAATTAAACTGTGACACAAAGATATTATACCGTTAGTTTACTAATGACACCGCGAAGCTGTACCACCAGCACAGGACAGTGATTATGCTTCATTTATTATTTATCCTTTTGCTAAATGAGACGCTGACATTTTCAAAAATTACTTTGAGGTTTCTTAATTGTCGGCAGCAGGATGGACTAGAAGGAGATCTCCTTCCTCTTAGTTACTTATCCAAACCTCAGAAGCATTATTACCCAAAAGAAAAAGGAATAAAGAAAAAAAAAAAGAAAAAAAAAAAAAAAAAAAAAAAAAAGCAAAAACAGTCACCCAATAGTAATAAGTAAAGCCTAATTGCATCTTTGGATATTTTTGAATTTTTACAAACAGTGCTCTACAGTATACAGGGTTGCTGACCTGGGGTTTAGGTCCAGGGGAGAGAAGCTGTGTCGTGAGATTAAAGGTGACTCTAATTCTGTAACCTGGACAAGTGCAGGTGGCCCTGGATGTGTGTGGGAAGAGGCTGGGCCGAGAATGGCTGAAAGAAAACTGACCCCATGGTTCCAGCTTTTTCCAGGAGCCCATTTCAGCAGGTAGGGCTCTCATACTATAATATGGTTGGCTTTGGGCTTTTTCATTTTGTTTTGTTTTGCAACTTTTCACCTTCTCCATTTCCCCAAACAAAATAACTCATTGGCATTACTGACATGGAAACTTTTGCATGTGAGACACTCAAGTCTACCTGGCAAGGACCAGGACTAACGTGCACTTTTGGTTTGGCCTTTGCATTCTTATCCTCTGTAGCTGGGAGGACTCCCTGTAAGGACTCCTACCCCAAATGGATGCTTTTGCTTCATTGTAAAGGTTGTTGCCCTCCTTTACCTTAATTGTCAGTATCACTCTGGCTATTGGCAAGAAATGCTCTGGGAAAGATTGGGAATGAGAATTCCCTCTATCCACTTTTAGGACCGGAATTCTCTGGGCCCATTTATTTGCCTTCCCTTCATCTCCATGTGTGAACCTGGCTTTATTACCCCTCTCATTTATCACATTCTTGGAACAATGAAAGATTAATTTACTGGCTGCCGTTTGATGAGTATTTGATGCCGCGCATGTGTATGTGCACGAGTGGGTCTCCTTAGGGCTCATCTGGGTCAGGCTTCCTTACAAGGTACTGCTGGCCCCCAATAGCCACTAACCTCTCCATAACCCCAGTGGTGATGCAATCACAGCAACCGCTGTTCGGCTTGAGACAGGGTTTAATTTCTTCTGAGTGTAATGGCATCCGGCATCCATAATTATGCTATTTTCTCTCCTGTGCTGATTAAATACGATTTACCCAGAGAGCTAAATGATGAATATTTGAGTGTAGTGTGTTGAGCCAATAGCTGGTAAAATAGCCACAATAAATAAACTTGGGAGGGGCCCAGCGACGGCCGTGACTCTGCCAGGTAATATTAGCAGGTGCAGGTGGGAAGAAAGCAAGCTTAATACTGAAACCAGAACAATACCATCACCACCACCACCACCCAGAACAATACCATCACCACCAACCCCCTCCCCCCCACCGGCTTCTGTTTAAAGGGGAAGCAGCCCTGGATCATGGAAGTCTCATCTCGGGAGCTTCCTGAACCTCAGCAGTGGTTATACAACTAGACCTGCCCATCAATATCATGGTTGGGTATTGTTTTCACCACCACCCACCCACCTCTTAAGAATAATCTTTATTCTCTTGTATATAGCTAAGAAATGAAATTCAATATCACCTCTTCCCATCACCCTAGACCTGCCCATCTCATGTCTCCTGTGTTTATTAAAACGAGGCCTGGCTAGTCTCCAAGTTCCTCTGTCTGTATCAAAGTTTCTCACAGATTGAGTAAAATGTCTTCACACATCTCACAAAAGGGCCAACAGCATGATACCAAAATCAGCCAGGAAACACTTGCAAGCATTTCCCTCCCCTTAGCTCAAGAAACAAATCAAGAATCTTGAGAAATGACAATTCCTTTCTCCACCATATCCGGATTTTTCTCCAAAATGATGCCTTGCGTATTTGTATTCTCTGGTCAGGAGTGCAATGTGAATGTGAAGGCCTAAGCATAGCAACTGTTCAGAAGTATAGGTATGAAGGTGATAAAATCAAGCATTTTATCATAAGAATTTGCTGAGGTCACCAAAGTACTAGATCTAGTGGAGTGGAGGATCCCCAACAAGTATAAGACGAGATCCTTTCTTTCAAGGCACGTGGAATATTATTTGGTAGAAAAGACCTGTGTACATGAAACCACTGGAAAAGAATATCAAAGAATGTCTACTAAGTATTAGGTTGAATGGTAGAGATTACTTAAATCATCCGAGGTCAGAGAAGGAACAGGCCATTGTGAGTTGGGAGCAACAGGGAAGGCCCAGCATAAGTGATGACCTGTGGACAGTCAAGAGTGTTGGGGGTGAGGGTGGGGCGGACTTAAAGGGGCAGGTCTGGAGGGGCTGCCACTGGAAGAAAGGGAGGCAGCCTGTGCCTGGAAACAAAGCCTCATGTCCTGTCACCTTTAAATTGTATTGCCTGAGACCCTGCTTTTTCTCTCCATTCAGGTTGATTTTCCTCAGTGACATTCACTGACCTCAGGGTTAGACTGCAAGACAGAGATTTGCAATGGGGATTTTCTCCTGGGGCAAGAGACCTGCTGTCTTTGCTAGAACACCTGAGGTTTGGGTTAGACTAGAAGCTTCCGGATTTATTTTTCCTGTGGTATCACCTTCTTTGTGATAAAACATCCAACAAAGGAGAGACTGTCCTCTGAGAGCCTCTCCCCATGGTCTGGCCAGTGCGGGCCAGCAGTTTCCAACCCTCACTAATAGGTCAGGGAGGGCTGGTCCAGGCAGGATGAGGAGGCTGATGAGTATGCATCTTGTCTATCCTTGACTTTCAGGCTGAGCATTGCCTACTTTAGTAGCAACACCTTCTTCCTTGCAACTCCCATGGGGGCTGAAAATAGAGTTAAAAGCTTCTCTTACACATAACTGAAAACAGGAAGCGAGCGGGCAATGACACCGTTGTAGGGAAATAGTCTTTGAGTGTATGTTGACGCATACGAAGAAAACACCATTTCCTTAGGCACTCCATGTTTGTTAGTCACTTTGCTTTCCTTTCCTCTTTTGCTAACCTTGCTTTTTCCTTTCTTCTTTACTGCTGAAGGCTCATATAATAAAACCATTGTATTTCTGTTTGGGTCTGTTTCAATGCCTTTTTTTTCTTCAATACCTGGTCCCATGGCATGTTTTGTGCGGCTTTTGCCTGTGTTGTCTTTTGTTTGGAAATTATGTGAAAGATGAGCCTCCAGAGGAGGATAGCTTTGGATGGTCCAAAGAGATACTGGTATTAATGGAAATCTGGCAAAAGTGAAATTAAACTGAGAATATCAAGAGCGATTTTCCTATCAGTGAGAGGTCTAGTAAACTAAAAGGTAGAAACTTTACCATAGAAATTACTGAAATCAGGGCAAGGCTTCAAAACTTTGGAAAGACAACAACGTGAGTATTTGTGCATTTCTACCACGTAGGGGAAGCCGAGGAGACATTTATCATTATATGTCACTTGAACTATTGTAAATGTTTTTTCTTTTTTCTTTCTTTTTTTTTTTTTTTTTTTTTTTTTTTTTGAGATAGAGTTTTCACTCTTGTCACTCAGGCTGGAGTGCAATGGCGCTCACTGCAGCTCCCAGGTTCAAGCACTTCTCCTGCCTCAGCCCCCTGAGTAGCTGGGATTATAGGTGCACCCCACCACATCCAACTAATTTTTGTATTTTTAGTAGAGACAGGGTTTCACTGTGTTGCCGAGGCTGGTCTCAAACTCCTGACCTTAGGTGATCCGCCAGCCTCGGCCTCCCAAAGTGCTGGAATTACAGGCATGACACCCAGCCTGAATTATTTTAAATATTCTGTATTCAAATCACAAATTATCTAATGAGAATCAAGAGTCAGGGGACAAGACACTTGCCTCTAACTTATGGGAAAGTGGAAGGTGCTCAGTAAATTCTTTTTCTGTTGAATTGAACAATACTAGGAGGAAGAAAAGTTGTTGGGTCTTTTACCCTTCAATCTGTCAAATATCAAGAAATGTCCTAATGTGACAAGGGCTATCTGGAAGAATGAATAAACAGCCATCTGGTAGGAGGAGGAGCAGCCCAGGGATGTCATTCTTTCTCTGCAACCAGCAACTTTTCCTATGTTGAGAGTTTACCTTTTTCATCCCCTCATTTCATGTCACCTAGGCCATAATACACACAACAGTTGAGAGAGGAAGGAGCTCCAGAGATTGCCATGTAGGAGCACGGACTACAGAGCCCAGTAGTTAGAGTTTCCATCCCAGTTCTGCCATTTATTAGTCATGTGACTTTGACCCAGTTCTTGGATGTTTCTGGGTCTCTCATTAAAATGATGATAATAATTGTACCTACTTGTATTAGGATTCTGCAGAAAAATAGAACCAATAGGAAATGTATAGGCAGAAAAGGAGAATTATAAGGAATTAGTTCACAAGGGGTAGTTATAGAGGCTGGCAAGTCCAAAATTTGCAGGGTCAGCCAGCAGGCTCAAGACTCAGGAGTGTTGATAGTGCAGATGAAGTCCAAAGACAACCTGCTAAAAAATTTCCTCTTGTTCAGGGAGGCCTATCTTTCTGTTCTATTCAGGCCTTCAGCTGGTTGGATGAGGCCCACCTCTTAAGGAGGATAACTGCTTACTCAAAGCTCACTAGTATTTTTTTTTCTTTTCTTTTCTTTTTTTTTTTTTTTGAGATGGAGTCTTGCTCTATCGCCCAGGCTGGAGTGCCGTGGCCGGATCTCAGCTCACTGCAAGCTCCGCCTCTGGGGTTTATGCCATTCTCCTGCCTCAGCCTCCCGAGTAGCTGGGACTACAGGTGCCCGCCACCTCGCCCGGCTAGTTTTTTGTATTTTTTAGTAGAGACGGGGTTTCACGGTGTTAGCCAGGATGGTCTCGATCTCCTGACCTCGTGATACAGGGTCTCTCTCTGTTGCCCAGGATGAAGTGCAGTGGTGTAATCTTGGCTCACTGCAACCTCCATCTCCTGGGTTCAAGCCAGTCTCCCACCTCAACCTCTCAAGGAGCTGGGACTATAGGTGTGTGCCACCATGCCCAGCTAATTTTTGTAGAGATGGGGTTTCCCCATGTTACCCAAGCTGGTCTCAAACCCCTGAGTTCAAGAGATCCACAGGCCACAGCCTCCCAAAGTGTTGGGACTACAGGTATGAGCTACCATGCCTGACCGAAGTTTACCAATTTAAATGTTAATCTCATCCAAAAACACTCTCCAAGCTGACGCTCAAAATTAAGCATCGTACTACCTCCTAGGGCTGTGGTGTTTGCCTGACACATAGTGTGGCCTATGTACGTATTTGTGCTATTCTTATGACTGGGAAAATGACAGTGATGATGATGAGGATTCCTAGTACCACTGTTACTAATAGCACTAGGGAGTCTGAAATGCCAGGTGTTAAAACCCAGCTCTGTCGCTCATTAGCTGTGTGACCTTGAGCAAGATCTTCAACCTCCTCAAGTCTACATTTTCTCATCTATGAAATAGGGACAATAAGAGAGATCTTCTAGGGTGTTATGATAAATAAAGTCTTGTAGGTACAGCATTCCAAATTGTGTTTTTTGACATGTAGTACAGACTGTGCGAGTGTTTGTAGCCGTGGTTGTGATGATGATGACTAGTGCCATTTCAGCATTACTACAGAATCTGGCTGTATTTGTCTGTTCTCACACTGCTATAAAGAACTACCCAAGACTACGTAATTTATGAGGAAAAAAGGTTTAATTGACTCCCAGTTCCACAGGCTACACAGGAAACATGGTTAGGAGGCCTCAGGAAACTTACAATCATGACGGAAGGGGAAGCAAGCATGTCTTTACCATGGTGGAGCAGGACAGAGAGAGAGAAAAGGGGGAGGTGCCACACACTTGTAGACTATCAGATCTCAGGACAACTCACTATCACGAGAACAGCAAGAGGGAAATCTGTCCCCATGATCCAGTCACCTCTCACCAGGCCCCTTCCCTGACACATGGGGAGGACAACTCAACATGAGATTTGGGTGTAGACACAGAGCTAAACCATATCACTGGCCCATTCATTGTTGGCCTTGGACAAGATTCTTTACCTGCCCAAAAGTTATCTGTAAAACAAGAATAGAGGCATAGCACTTTGAACTCTGACGCATGGTACGCATTATACAAATGTTTGCAACTACAGTTTTGATGATGATGACTGTTACTGTTACTGGCATTACTATAGAATCTGATACATTAACTAGCTGTTGACCTTGAGTGTGCCCCTAAACTTCCCTGAGCCTGTACTTCCTCATCAGGAAAATGAGGCAAATGTAGAGTCATGCCTTTCTTGCAAGGTGGCTATAAGGGACAAGTTGGACAGAGCGTGTGAAGCATTTGGCACCATTCCTGGCCCATGGCCCACTGAAAGCACTCAATGAATGTTGACCCCTCTGCCTTTGTTCATGCGTTGAGCTACAGGCACCAGGAAGGCATGAGTAGCATTGCTGCTCTCTCATTTTCCCAGCCCGCCGTCCTCTCAGCGACAACCTTGATACACTGTCATTAAGTCAGTGATTGGGACCGGATGACTTCTCAAGTTTGCCACTCTATTTTGGACAACTCTAAGATTTAGAAGAGTTGTTTTTGTATGTTTGTTTGTTTGTGTTTTCTCTGTGTTTGGAAATTATGTGGAAGAAGATAAGTGATCATTTCTCATCAGTGATTAGTGCCAGCTCTGTGGTCTGGGCCCATGCGTAGCACGTGTGACCCTCTCCTTATGACAGCCCTCCAAATATTTAAAGATAGCTCTCACACCTCTCCTAAGCATTCTTGTCGTCAGACTAAACATCCCAACCTCCTTCATCCTTTTGTCATGTGACACAGTTTCAAGCTCCTTACTACTTTGGTTGCTGTCATCTGGACCTACTCCAGGTTTTCAACAGCCCCCTTAAAATACGTCACACACGACTGCATTCAGCAATCCAGATGAGTGCCCACAGAGGACTGCTGCATGCGTCATCCTGGCGCAACCTTTCATCAAGGTGTCCTAAGTTCGGATCACTCTTTCAGCAACCTCATCAGGTCTCTTCTGTTTGATTTTGTGCTTCCATTGACTCACACCCTTTTTACATAAATGGGTCATAAGCTAAAGCATCCTACTCCTGCCTTTGACAATTGACGCTTTGAACCTATACGTAAATGTTGCACAGTCCAATTATATTTCATCTTGTTAAGTTTGGCCTATGTTTCAAATCACTGAGATGTTTAGAAAAAAACATTTTATTTTGATCAGAAAATTAATTCATGCTTATCATATTTCAGAAATATAGAAAAGTTCAAAGAAGAGAACAAACATTTATATCTACCAATCCAGAGATAACCATTGTTGGCTTTCTGGTGATTTCTTTTTTTTCTTTTTTTTTTTTTTTGAGATGGAGTCTGTCTCTGTCACCCAGGCTGGAGTGCTGTGGCATAATCTCGGCTCACTGCAACCTCTGCCTCCCAGGCTTAAATGAATCTCGTGCCTCAGCTTCCCTGCAGCTGGGATTACAAGTGTCTGCTAATTTTTGTATTTTTAGTAGAGACGGGGTTTCACCATGTTGGCCAGGCTGGTCTTGAAATCCTGACCTCAGGTGATCTGCCTGCCTCGGCCTCCCAAAGTGCTGGGATTACAGGCGTGAGCCACTAGGTCCAGCCATTTTGGTTACTTATTAACAGTCCTCTGTCTTGGGGTGTTTATGCTGTTTTTTTTTGTTTGTTTGTTTGTTTGTTTGTTTGTTTTTTGGTGCAGGGAGACGAAGTCTCACTCTTGTCCCCCAGGCTAGAGTGCAATGGTGTGATCTTGGCTCTCTGCAACCTCCGCCTCCCGGGTTCAAGCGATTCTCTTGCCTCAGCCTCCCGAGTAGCTGGGATTACAGGTGCCTGCCACCATGCCCAGATAAATTTTGTATTTTTAGTAAAGACAGGGTTTCACCATGTTGGCCAGGCTGGTCTCAAACTCCTGACCTCAGGTGATCCACCCGCCTCGGCCTCCCAAAGTGCTGAGATTACAGGCGTGAGCCACCATGTCCAGCTGGGGTGTTTGTGTTTATGATGTGTGTGTGATGCATTTGTTGTTACAAAATTGGGATTGCAAGTATACACAGCTTTGATTCTTATTTTTTTATTTAATATTACAGGGTGAGCCTATATCAAGTTTTAATGGAAAACATGACTGTAAAGTACATCTTGTGGACATATGATAATACATGATTTTTTTAACCATTCCTTTATTGCTAGAAATGAGGATTATTTCCAGAATTTTGCTGTTAAAAATAATGCTTCATTGAGCACCTTTGTATATATCAGAGTTTCTGAGCCTCAGTACTATTAACATATTGGACTGGATAATTCATTGTTGTGAGGATGGTCCTATGCACTATAGCATATTTGGCCTCTCCCTATTAGATGACAGCAGCACTGCTGCCAGCCCAGTTGTGAAAACAAAAAATGTTTCTGGATATTACTAAATTTCCCTGGGGGTAAAATTGCCCCTATGGAGAGTTGCTGGTCTTTGTCTCTTCAGTTGCATATGCGGGAAAGGAGAGACTGAGAGCAGGGAACCCTGAGTGCAGACGGCAAAGGAATGCATTGTCAGTTTTACAACAATCACACACCGACTGAAAGTTGGTCACTTTTTATTACCGTCCTGTGCTAGTAATGTTAATAATAAAATTAGTCTTCCTGCCAGGGTAGAATGTTCCCATTTCACCACCACCATCACCACCTCAGATGGTTTTGCCATTGTCTCTGTTAGAAAGAGTCCCAAAGCAGGCTGGGTGCAGTGGCTCACACCTGTAATCCCAGCACTTTTGGAGGCCAAGGCGGGCAGATCACAAGGTCAGGTGTTCGAGACCAGCCTGGCCAATATGGTGAAACCCCGTCTCTACTAAAAACACAAAAATTAGCCAGGCAAGGTGGTGGGCACCTGTAATCCCAGCAACTCGGGAGGCTGAGGCAGGAGAATCGCTTGAACCTGGGAGGCGGAGCTTGCAGTGAGCGAAGATCGCTCCATTGCACTCCAGTCTGGGCGACAGGATGAGACTCCATCTAAAAAAAAGAAAAAAAGAAAAAAGCAAGGAGAAACAGAGTCCCAAAGCATGTTTATGCCTCCTAAAGTTTTACAGAATTTTAAGAAAACTGCTATTTTGGTCCTCACAGGTCTCAGACCACTTGAGGACAGGGCCAGAAGACTGTGGCTATACTTAGAATCATCTCGTCCCTCTGTTAAGCATTATCGTCCTCCTGGATCAAGTTCAGAGGGCTTAATTCTCTCTTCTCTAGGTTCCTAAGAGTGCATGCTTGAGTCTCTGGGATCCTGCCCTAGTTTCTCAAAACATATTCCCATTGTAATACTCCTCTGCTTAAAAATCACTTTCAGTATCTTCCTTTACTGCTAATCAAGTATAAATCCCACTCTCATCTGTGGCTTCCCAGATCATCAAATATGATTTTCCACAGCCCCCTCATGGGTTCATTCCACTGCTGTGGACTAGTTTCCTTGCAGGAGTGCACATTAAACTCCATAAAGAATTGTAGTTCATGGATAGCATGGAATACTATGCAGCCATAAAAAAGAACGAGATTATGGCCTTTGCAGGAACATCGATGGAGCTGGAGGCCATCATCCTTAGAAAACTACCACAGAAACAGAAAACCAAATATCACATGTTCTCACTTGTAAATGGGAGCTAAATGATGAGAACACATGGACACAAAGAGGGGAACAAGAGACACTGGGACCTACTTGAGAGTGGAAGGTGGGAGAAGGGAGAGGATCCAAAAAACCAACTATGGGGTACTAGGCTTAGTACTTAGATGAGAAAATAGTCCATACAACAAACCCCCGTGACACACAAGTTTACCTATGTAATCAAACCTGCACATGTATCCCTGAAGCTAAAATAAAAGATTGAAAAATCATAGTAAAAAATAGTAAACTAAATAGCTTCCCATGTGTGTTCCGCAATCTTGGAATACCCTTGCTTGCAAGTTTTCTATATAAACCCTGCCGGGGGAAGCCTTTCTTGGGATCTAACTTCCTCACTGATAATTCTGCTTCTCCAGATTCTTACCTTGATTGTGTAGTCCCTATCATATCATGTCATGTAATTTTGTACTTAATTTACATATCTATATATTTTTAATTGTTATAATGACTTAGTCCCATCTCAACAATTAAGAATGTAAACTTCCTGCAGGAAAAAAAAATGTCTAATACTCATATGTCTTCTCAAAAATGAGTCTGAAAACACTCAATAAATAGTTGATGATAAATGCATAATTTGTTCCATTCTAACATTACTTAATCAACTTCTTCATTTCCTAGCTTAGTGCTACAAAATTCAATGTGAGAATTAAAAAATAGGCTGGGTGTGGTGGCTCGCGCCTGTAATCTCAGCACTTTGGGAGACCCAGGTGGGTGGATTATCGCCTGGTGAACTCCCACCTGGTCAGGAGTTCAAGACCAGCCTGGCCAACAGGGTTAAACCCCATCTCTACTAAAATTACAAAAATGAGCCAGGTGTGGTGGTGAGTGCTTATAATCCCAGCTCCTAGGGAGACTGAGGCAGGAGGCGGAGGTGGCAGTGAGTGGAGAACCCAGGAGGCGGAGGTGGCAGTGAGTGGAGATTGCACCATTGCACTCCAGCCTGGGTGACAAGAGTGAAACTCTGTCTCAAAAATAAATAAATAAATAAAATATATGTATAGATATATGCATGCACATGGCTCAGATAACTCAATCTAAACTTAAAATTAACTAGGTAGACATCCAAACCTAAATCTCAAAATATGTGCTAGATTTTTTCATTACTTATCTCTCTGACAAGTATTTTCTACGGAAATCAAATGATTGGTAACACTCTCTAGTTCTAGGTGCCTTTTTACCCTCTTTGGCTGTTTATATCCTTTAGCCTTCAAACCCAAGCCATCATTTAGCATAGGTTGCAGAAATCACGGGAGCTGGCAAATTTAGGGGTGAGTGCTGGTCCTACAGAATTAAGGAACTTCCTGAACTTTCTGTTCAGTGTTCCCGTAAAAGCAATTGCTCGTCTTTGAGGTACCTGGTGCCCATTTCCAAATGTCATCCCGTAGTTCATTTAAACTAAAAATAATGCTGAATACTTCTTGCGCCTTCCCCCAATTTTTCCAACTCTGAACTTTTAGGAAATTATCATCACCTCTTGGGTATAAAATTTTAAGGAAAATTTCAACTGTGACTTTTAACAACCCAGGATACTAAGAAACCAAAAAGATATAAGAGAAGGAAAGGGTGAGAAGGGAAGAAAAGAAAGATCTCGTCGCCATGTTCCTCTTGAGAATGAGCCTATTTCTCCTGTTTCTCCAGCTGTGGTACCCACCTGTGTACACCAGAACAAAATGAACTTAACCTTGACTTGGTTACTGGCGTGACTGTTTTGAAGGACTGTCCTAGAACAGACCAAATTCTGTTCCGAGAATATGTTTTTGCAGGAAGAAGCAGTTTTTCCCGTTTCAGAGAAACGAGAGTTCTTTTAAGTCCAGCCTCCGAAAGCTCCTTGGCCAACAACCTTCAGTGCTCACTGTCCTCGTGGGGTCAGCCCAGATTGATTTAGTGATTAACTCCAACATTTTTCTGGCTTCTCCACTGCACCAGCACATTTCAGGTTTCTAAATATAGGTCAACCCAGGCAATTAGGAGAGAGCTTCTGTTTTTCAAAGGTATTCAGCAGGCAGGAAGCCCAGTTTACAAATGAGTGATCATGTGTACAATGGTTGGCCTCAGATGACTTGATGGACAGGGGCTGCTATCTTCTCAGCTACTGTGTTTAAACATGTTGGGATGTATGAAAAGCCTCTGCATCTCTTACTCCAAAGATCATCTTAACCATAACAGACTTTATCATCCAAAGAGGAATTTGTCAATAATCTTGTTATCACCTCCATTTTAGGTTGTCAGTTGTGTGGTCTTCCTGTTCTTATTGTGTAGGAGATGAACTGGTCCCACTGACCAGCCTGCTGTTGGTAACTTGATCATGAAGATTTTCATTTAGTCTTCACCTAACTCTATACCCTTCTCTCAGTAATGTCCCAACTGGGAAATTGATCTTACTGCCCTGGGAGGCTAGAAATGATCATGTAGCATTGGCTGTGGGTAGAACATTGGCCACCATGCGAAGCCAATATTCTGCATAAACCATCTGATTCCCTGTGGGCAGGGTCTAGCAGCCTATCACTGCTGGGCCCAAAGGTAAATTGGCCTCGATCTTACACTCAGAGAGAACCTCAAATATGGATTCTTGTCATCATCTCCAAGTGAGATGACACTTTCCATCTGGAGGCATTAAAAATATTCATGTGGGCCAGATGCAGGGGCTCATGCCTCCAGTCTCAGCACTTTGGGAGGCCACGGTGGGTGGATCACTTGAGGTCAGGAGTTTGAGACCAGCCTGGCCAACATGGTGAAACCCTATCTCTACAAAAAAAAAAAAATACAAAAATTAGCTGAGCGTGGTGGCGGGCACCTGTAATCCCAGCTGCTTGGGAGGCTGAGGCAGGAGAATCGCTTGAACCTGGGAGCCAGATGTTACAGTGAGCCGAGATGGCACCACTACACTCCAGCCTGGGCGACAGAGCAAGACTCTGTCTCAAAACAAACAAACAAAAACAAGTATTCACGTGGTAAATGCAAGTATTCAAATCATCACAATTTTTAAAACTCTGCTTTGATATATATTGATTTTTTTTTAATATATGAAGAACAAAGACCAAAATATTTGAGAACAGAGAAACAGACTGGGTTCTCTTGGGTTTGGAGTCACATATACACTCTAGGGCAGGAGAGCAGTAGGTACGCAGTAGAAACTTGGTAGAACCTAAAACCTCATTCCTTAACGTGTGGTCCACAGGTCGCATCAGCGTCACCTGAGATTTTGTAAGAAATCCAGACTTGCGGGTTCCACTGAACCAGAATCCGCATTTGAAGATCCCCAGGTAATTCCTGTCTGCTTCACAGTTAGCAATACTTTCATTTAAAAGTCTGCCAAAGTTTTGGTCTGTGATTGTGTGGCTCTCCATGCACAAAGAAGCTAGGCCTATGTGCTTTTCCTGCCAAGATGCTGAACTGTACCCTCTCCAAAGAGGAAATGGCTTATAACACAAAATATTCTACCATCGTGAGATGTTAACATATCAAAGCCAGCTTTTCTTTCTTCCTTTCCTGGGCACCTCGCCCACCGTAATGGATATGGCTGGCAAGTTAGAAATGCAGAAACTCCCAGGGACTTGGGGCATTTCGAGGAAGCGGAAATTCCTGGGCATCGGTGAGTTTTGGCTTCAGCTCTGCCGAGTGGTCTCAAGTTGCAGGGCTGATAACTAGGAAAATGCACACGGCCATGTGAGCGCTCCCTTCTGGCTTAGCAAAGACTTGTGAGTTAGTGAAATCTGGGAATCGACTGATTGTTATTCCTAAGCTACAGGGGTGTCTTTCTTCCTCATCTTTCCGACCACAACAACTCACTTTGGGAGTCATCTCTGGGCTATTTCTGAATCCACCGTCCTCTGTGAGTGGACTGATTGCCCGGTATCTTCCCAGGGCAATGACCACCTAACTAATGTTTAGGAACAGCTTTCTGTTGCTCTCCTTTATAATGATGTATTGACCCAAACTCGGGCTTTCTTCTTATCTGACAACTTTACCTAGTAAGAAACTCCTTCCCCCAGGCTCTCCTGGTGAATTGCTTCCATCCTGAAGACTGTGAAATTGTCCAACTTACACCCTCCTTCCTCCCCCCTGGCCACCCCGCCTCCTGTTGGCAGCTCATGCCGCTGCTGCGAGGTGAGCGTGGCTCTTTCTCTCCGATCTTGGGCCATTTTTCCTAGGCTGCTTTTTTTTTTAATTTTTTATTTTATTTTATTTTATTTGTGGTCTCTGTCATTCTGCTGGGCCAAGGGGGTAAAGAGATCTGACACTAAGTGCAGGGAAATGCTGAATCTGGAATCTATCTTCCAGACGGCACAAGAATAAAAATTCATAGCAGGACAGCAGCTACTGACACGCTCCCAAAGACATATTGCAGGTAGCATTATTTATTGTGGCAAGGAGTTCATAGAAGTGCTACCTCAAAGCACCCTGAGAGATCCTAAAAAGCCCATCTCCCATCAGGTGAGGCAGATTTATGGAGGCTGCTCTTAGAGAGGTCAGGCGGTGCGGCTCAGGAAGCAGGCTCCTCACAGAACGCCTGGATTCCCTTAACATATTCAGTGCAGTTTGATTGGTTCAAAGGAGGGCTTGAGTCTGTAATGTTGACCATAAAATTGCAGTGACATGCTGCTTTAGATAAGAGGGCTGGAGGAAGGGGGCAGGGATGCTGTGGGCACTAGAGCAGCCAACACAGGCGAGACCAGAGCATGCGCTCATATTTTAGGTTAATGTGCGGAGGGAGAGTGGGGGATGGGACCGGGCAAATTAATACTTGCACAAAGGAAAGCTGAACCCACCAGCCTGGACACAGCAGACAGCCCTGCCTCTCTGCACATAAGACCACTTGCACACAAACACAGAGGCACGCGGGGACCTCGAGGTGCGTTATGTCTCCACCCAGATAGAAACAGCATGGCAAGCCCACACCAGCCAGTTTGACCTCACTATTGTTCCAAAGTCACCCAGAGGAGGGGCTCTTTTCCCATGACCCCTGTGAACTTCATCAGGGGTCTCCCAGCTCTTCATCTGCCCTATTTACATGACATCATTTCCCATGCTGCTGGCTAACCAGCCTCGGAGGCACAAATTCCGACTCACACCCTGAACCCGGACACAGACCAGAAATGAGGTTCTTCTGCAAGCTCTGTGAGACTGAGACTGGTGGGAGGCTGCCAGAGAAGGGCACTGAATTCCTCTCTTCCAGAATCAGTGACATTCACGCAGGACCAAGGGTAGAGCAGGTAATTTGAGGATACACAACACAGAGAGATGACTTTCCTGCATTTCTTGTTTTTTGTTTTTTTTTTTTTCTTTTTTGCATCTAGGATTTTGGAACCTCTCTCAGATCGGGTGAGCATCACTTAGTGATTCAATGCCAATGTCTTCCACATCAGTTTCTTCATCCTGGTCGGTTTCCACTGATCCTGTTTCGAGAGTACCACATTTGTTAGTCCAAATTGGTGGCCTCCTGTGGGGGGCTTGGTCAAGAGACTTAAATGCTGTCGACTTTCCACATCCAAGTTAGAGAGATGGAGTATATAAGGGAATGAGATGGCCATCTAAATAATTGAGGTGATTATCTTTTTCTGAATTATTCAGCTAGGACCTAAATTGTCCTATAAATTCATAGAAAGGTAGGTTTTTGGTTTGACTTATACAGATAATAGCTTTAATTCTTCACTCAAACCCAGAGGTCCAGTTATAAAGTGACTTTTTCTCCTTTTGCTGAAACTGACATCATTGAGGCCTTTGGCTCCATCTGTTTTTAAATGAGTCTCCAACCAGGTGTCTTATTTGTGTGAGGTGTTTGGAATGTCCACGTCAGTTGTAAGGTCAGCCTCCAGAATGTGAACCATAGGAAGTAGGAGCATGAGAGTTTTTATATATTAAAATGAGCCTTCTCTCATTATATTCTTATCAAAGTGGAGAAGCTGTTAACATCTTTCCATTGCTCGGCCCAGCGTAATGGCTCATGCCTGTAATTCCAACTCTTTGGGAGGCTGAGATGGGAGAATTGCTTGAAGTTAGGAGTTCAAGACTAGCCTGAGCAACACAGCAAGGCCCCATCCCTAATAAAATTTAAAAATTAGCCAGGCATGGTGGTGTGTGCCTATAGTCCTGGCTACTAGGGAGGCCGAGGTGGGAGGATCACTTGATCCCAGGAGTTTAAGGCTACAGGGAGCCAAGATCACATCGCTGTACTCCAGGCTGGGCAACAGAGCAAGACCCTATCTCAAAAAAAAAAAAAAAAAAAAGTCTCCATTGCTTTTTACTCTTTCAGAATCCTGCCCATTTAGAGAGTCCCCTCATCATTTGCATACTCTGTTGATCTCTCCCATCTGTGATTTTAAAAATGTAAACACCTGCCATTGTTTAATGCCACCTGCTCACAGCACATAGTCCAAGGCATTGCTGTTTTTCTGTTTTGCTCTCAGTTCTAGCCTCCCTGCAAGCTCTGTCCTGAGGGATGTGGCCACTGCCTTCTCAAAGCGAGGAGGATGCTCAGAGCCTCTGAATGCCACTGCTCAGATGGTCATCATCACCCACCGGCTTTGACAGTCGTTCCTCCGAGTGCCACTGTTGAACCCCTGAGGTCCCACGCTTGACCTCATTAATACAAAAGGGGAGAAAGCTAAGTGAATGTTTTCACAGCCTCCTTTTTCTCCAGGCCAACTGGAGGTTATCAAGGCCAGAGGCTGCTCTCTAGTTCATAAACCTGTTAGGGTATTCGGAGTCATGATTCTCTTATTCAACTGTCTGTGCTTTTCCTTGGGACAACTAATCCCTCAGCGTGACTGGTGGAAGCCGCAGTATTGATTTCTGTGTCTCTCTAAACCTCAGTTGTGTTCAACGCTTGTTAGACATCTGAAGGAATATCCAGTGGGCTCTGGGGGCAATTTGAGAGCCAGGCTCAATAGGCTGCTCTTGAGAGAAGTTTCTGTAAGGTTGCTGGGCAAACCAATTGAATGGATTTTTAAATGAGAGGGAGAGAGAGAGGAGAAAGGGAGGGGAAGGAGGGGATGAGAGAGAAGAGAAAGAGAAGGGAGGAAGGGAAAAAGATACAAAGGAAAGAGAGAAACAAGAGAGAGGAAAAATAGGGCAAAGAAAGGGGAAAAAGAAAGAGAAAGGGAGCTTTCTTCTGCTAAGAGAGATCTTGAAGGATTTCCATCTTCTGCTCCTTTTGTCTTCTGTCTCCCTTTGTTAATAAAAGGAGTTTTTTTTTTTTTAATTTTCCTGATCAACACTACCTGGAATGAGAAGAGGGTGTCCCCACGTGTGGCTGGTGCACAGGTTGGGGCGCACCTGTGTGGGTTTGTGACTTGCGTGGACTCTGTCAGGCCTTGTGGTGGCTGCAGCACCCACAGCCCTTGTCCAGGTTTCATCTCTGCTTCTTTGCAAAGGTGGGGGCTTGAGGATGCTCCTGCTGGATCAGATTGAAGCTGTAAGAAAGGCTTATGCACACTGCAAGATTCTCTTTAGTGTTAAGAGAATCTTAAATGAATGCTTGTAACAAAAAAAAAAAAGAGGCAGGAATCAAGTTTCTTTCCGGGGAATATAATCACGAGGTGAAAGACTGGCTCATTGCATTAAGCCATGAGGGACTTGGCCATGATATTTCTCTGCTTTTTGGTATCTGGACCTTGTTGAGGTGCCCACATTGCAAAGCCTCTAGGATTGTCTAGGCCAGTGGTTCTCAACTGGGGCTAATTTTGTATCCCCCTAACCCTGTCCAGAGGACATTTGGAAGTATCTGGAGACGTTTTTGATTGTCACAACTGATGGAGGTTCCAGTAGGCATGTGGAGGGTAGAGGCCAGTGGTACTACTAAAAATCCTACAATGCACAGGACAGCCCCTACGGTAAAAGATCATCCTGTCTGAAATGTCAGTAGATCCAAGATTGAGTGACCCTCATGTAAGCTCTGAAGAAGTCTAACTTCCCATTCTTTTCTGTCCTATTTGCTCCCCACTTTTACCTCAAACCCTTCTTTCTTCCTCCAGAAACATATGATAGTCACCTCTAGGAGGTTTCTTTTAAAATAAGAGAACAAAAAGGAAAGACAAAGAATGTCGTTATGTCCAGGCCACAACTGCCCAAGTCCTCCTAAACCAACCTCTCTAGGGATGGCCCCAAGAATCTCTATTTTGAAGTTATCCAAAGGACTCTGATACACAACCAGATCTGAGGGTTCCAGAAAAAGATAGCTGGTCCCTTCAAGATGCCATCGAGTGTCCAGATGCTAAACATGTCCAGATTTCTTTCAATCAGAAATCTATTTCCTGACTTCTAGAATTGGACGAGGGTCCACCCATCTGACACAGCCCACAGCAATGCAGGCCCATCTTGTCAGCTCTCCAGCATCACAGTCCCCTTCTCCACCAAAGATCAGAGACTGCTTCAGCATCAATGTGCTGGACACTTCCCCATCACAGCATTCGGAACCAGTAAAGCCTGGACCACTGGTCTGCAAAGTCAAAGAAAACTAGGCCAGTCGTATTGGCTCATGCTGGTAATCCCAATACTTTGGGAGGCCAAAGTGGGCAGATCGCTTGAGGTCAGGAGTTCGAGACCAGCCTGGCCAACATGGCAAAACTCCGTCTCTACCAAAAGTACAAAAATTAGCCAGGCATGGTGGCATGCACCTGTAATCCCAGCTACTCGGGAGGCTGAGGCATGAGAATCACTTGAACCTGGGAAGTGGAGGTTGCAGTGAGCCAAGATCACACCATTGCATTCTAGCCTGGGTGACAGAGCAAGATTCTGTCCAAAAAAAAAAAAAAGTCAAAGAGCACCCTTGGCTGTTAGACTCCCAATATCCCATATCCTGGCACCCACGGCCACCTGTGGGCCATACCCGCAGGACATCTTTGTGCCTCAGTGTCCTCCAGGTAGAGTCCAGAGGGGCTGCTCGAGTGTTCACATGCTATTTCAAACACATCAAACCTCATCCTTATAATGACCTCATGGAATCTTTATTTTCTACAATGGGGCATTTAAGGAGTCCTTTTTTTATTTTTTATTTTTTTTAAAAAAGATAGAGTCCCACTCTGTCGCCCAGGCTGGTGTGCAGTGGGGCAATCATAGCTCACCACAGCCTTAAACTCTTGGGCTCAAGCGATCTGGGCTCAAGCCTCAGCCTCCTGAGTAGCTGAGACTATAGGTGCACACCACCATGCCCAGCTAATTAGTTTACTTTTTGTCCTTTGTCTTACCAAGTGGCCCTTGGAGCACATTTGGGAAGGAACAATAGCAAAGGAATCACACCAAACTTGTTAACTAAAAAAAGCCAAAGCAATTCATGGTAGTATCTATCACAGTCAAAATAAAGTAGAGACTTCAGATGAGAACACAAATCATTCAGATTTGTAAAATGTTTTCTTTCTGCCACAGAAGAAAGAGATCACGAGACTACCCTAATTGTTTTTGGTAATTGTCATAGGTGTGCTTTGCTGGGCCAGTGGAAAATTGACTTAGAAGCATAGAGCGCTTCTCATTACCTTTTGTTTGCTTCCGTCAAATCCTGCAAACGTGGTAGACCCTATAATGTGCACGGTGAAATATGGGGCATTTTGGGTAAATAAACAGGGCCAGTCGGCCTGCCCTTTGCAGGCCCAGGTCTCAGCCTGCTCCTTCTGGGCTGAGGCATGTTCTTGGTTTTCCTCTTCATCTGCAGCATGGGCTCTTGCCTCTCGTCATGATCATTACTTTTCCAGAGACTCGGGCCTGCCCCTCATCAAGATTTATATCGCCACATTCATTAGGTGATACAATACTGTCAACAGAATCAGCGGTGGCAGCGGTGGCCTCATTATCTCAGTGGTTAACCCCTGCTTCCCCAGTGTTGGGCCCTGTCAGGGATTTTAAATTCAAATTAAATTTTAATGCGGCAGCTTTGATGTTGGAGGTAGAACTGCCTAGTCAGGAGGTGGCTGGGGATGGAGACTCTATTGTTAACGTTATTTCACCCTCTTATGAACTCCAAGCAAAATGTCCCTGGACAATGCTTTTTCTCTTCTAGGGGCTGAACAGCAATGTTCAAATGCTATAACTTATTTCAATTTCTGGCTGCAATAATAAATTAAGGAATGTGTGTTTCAAATGTATAGATTGTACTAGATTGTCTAAGGACTATCGTGGTAGGGCTCAGATGCTGTATGTGACTCTAGGAGCCGGTGAAAGGACCCCAGTCTGTAAAATAATCATCATCATAATTTATATTTAGAGAGAAAATTAGTCACTTTAGAGACTATTTGACATTAAAAAGTAATAGCACTCTTTTCTGGAACTTCATCCCCTTGTAGTTCTCCCTGTCTGCACAGGTACTGGTGTTGTTTGAGATCTTTAAAAAGTACACATAGCTTTTGTGTTCATGCATTTACAAACTGAAGTGAAATGGTTCTGGCTGTATTCACAGCTCTGCAAAGTAGAGACCTTACCTTATGTCAGGCATCATTATCAGTAATGAAACAAATTTTCACTGTGGTAACTGACATAGGGTAGGTATTCCCGGAATGTTAGTTTCTCTTCTGCTTACAGCATCTTCCTCACCTGCCCCCATGCCTGTCTAAGTTGGGATTCTCAGTAAAAACCCGTCAGTTCACATTGCTGAGCTCGGCCTCCATCCGTCGGCCTCACAGTTAAGAACATCACAGCTAGTCACTGCAACCACTTGGTAAGGCCTAGAAGTCTAAAATTTGTTCTGTGAACTTTCTACTTAATTGCCCTCTATACAATCAGCAGTCTCTCTTAAAATTGTTGATTAAAGGAGTGAAAAAAAAAAAAAAAAAACCATAAATAGGCCGGGTGCAGTGGCTCACACCTGTAATCCCAGTATTTTGTGAGGCTGAGGTGGGTGGATCACCTGAGGTCGGGGGTTCGAGACTAGTCTGACCAACATGGAAAAACCCCATCTCTACTAAAAATACAAAATTAGCCGGGCATGGTGGTGCATGCCTGTAATCCCAGCTACTTGGAAGGCTGAGGAAGGAGAATCACTTGAACCCGGGAGGGGCAGAGGTTGCAGTGAGCTGAGATCAAACTCCGTCTCAAAAAAAAAAAAAAAAAAATCTGTTTTTTGTTGTTGTTAGAGACAGGGTCTTGCTCTCTCACTCAGGCTGGAATACAGTGACTCATTCATAGCTCACTGTAACCTCAAACTCCTAGACTCAAGCAATCCTCCTACCTCAGCCTCCACGTAGCTAGTGTTACAGGCGCATGCCACCATGTCTGGCTAATTTTTATTTATTTATTTTTTTGGAGACAGGGTCTTGCTATGTTGCCCAGGCTGGTCCCAAATTCCTGGCCTCAAATGATCCTTGACCCTGTCGGCCTTCCAAAGCGCTGGGATTATAGGTGTCAGTCACGAAGCCTGGACAAAGTCGAATATGAATTGTGTTCTCATTATATGCCAGGAACTGTGCTAAGTGCTATCTCATTTATTCAGCTGAACAACCCTACAGGATAAGGTTATTATCACACAGACACTTTTCAGACAAGAAATGGAGGCTCAGAGAGGTTCTGTAACTTGCCCAAGGTCACGTAATAAAAGAACAGATTTGAACGTGGTCTGCCTATCTCCAAAGCTCATCGACATTCTCCTTACGCTGCTTCTTGTTTCTCTTTTAAAATGAGAAGTCCATGAGGTATCAGGGCTACATCTGTCCTGTTTGACTCCTACATGCTAAAGTAAGCAGGTTGTGGATAGAAGGATTTGGCTTACTTCTACCTGTAATAGTTAATCTTACATTTACAGGTCTATCTACTCAAGCTGCATTATAAATAAGACCAAAAATAGGGATTGGATACTTGTTGTAAATATACATGTTGGTAGCACTCCTACTGTGTCTGTGTAAGATAACAGGGTTACCAGCTGTCTGGGGAAGGACAGTGCTTTTCAGCACACAGGTAGGTTTGTCCTAGAATCAGTGGCTACAGCACTAGGAACATGAGAGGGTTCTTCATTATTAAACACGTGGGCTTTGAGACCTGGGTTTGCATCTTGGCTCCACCACTTGCTAGCTTGGCAACTTTGATCAATTACTTAGCCTTTCTTAACCTCAGTTTCCATATCTTAAAAAATGGTTAATAATCATTCCTGCTTCACATGGCCATTATAAAGTAAATGAGAGGATGCCTCCGAAGCCCTTTGAATAGTAGATGGCCCATGATAGGTGCTTTATTGTCACTATGACATTGTTCATTGCCATTATCATTGTCAATATCATTATTAGTAGTATTTGTCTTAGACAAATCAATACAAAGAATCTACCTGTAACCATGATCCAATACATAACTGCCTATCTTAGGTAACAGATCAAGGGTATTAATTCTATTTATACATCTCTCTGAATAAGGGACTGGGGAATAGAGGAGTGAAAAGCAAGAAGGAAGCCATTAACTGAATTGTTATCTGGTAAATTCGTTGGGCCTTGTAATGTACAAGTCAATCTTAAACACTGCTGAAAGAGAGTAATTTTCTAATTGTATTCACATAGATTATCATCACATTCGGACAGTACTGTCCTTGGGTATATCTTCAGAGCGAGGCCTAGAAATGCTGCTGTTTAGCATTCATTTCCCACATCGAGGGCACAGAAGACCCATTAAAGTTCTCCTATCCTTCCTTTGTGGACTTTATTTCTGCCATCCTCTTAATTCAGTTGTAACATTGCACTTAACCATTATCATACAAGGTCTTAGCTTGTAGTGATGTTTTTAAATGAGAGAGTTTGGACATTTTTATGCTTTTTCAGTTATGTCTCTTAAATGAAATTTCATAAGCATTTAGCTGGTGATATGAACCAGTTGCCTACATTATTTCCAAACAGAATATGCAAAAGTCAGGATAATATGGTTTGAAACAGACACAGACACACAGACACACACACACACACACACACGGGACTGTAATTAAAGGGCTAGAACTGTGAATTTCCCTGGGAATGATGCATGGACTGTGGCTGAAGCATTAGACCCCATCCAAGGAGCCAACAGTGCCTGGGGCACCATTCCTGCTAGTGCCATTGGAATTGGGGGAAGAGCCACAGGTGGCTTTTCCACAGTAGGATTGGAGAAAGCTAATTCCTGCAGAGGAGGTGCCTGCGTAAAGCCCAGCCAGAGCTGTGGTCTCCCTCTGTCCCCTGTTCTTCTTGCTTATGCATCTCTTCCATCATCACCATCCCTTGTGCCCCAGTCCCTTGATAAAGTGTGAAAGGGCAGCCACTGCCTTGTCATCCATCCCCTGTGTGGCCCAGGCCCCCACTCCCTGCTTTTTCCTGGTGACCCTCCATCAGCCACTTCACAGCAGCTTCCCATCTGTGCTACTAACTGAAAAGCAAATGAACTTGCTGACGTCGTAAACGTTCTTACCCAGTTCTGCAAGTGGAAACCAGGCAACCCTAAAAATTCTGCAGATTACGCATGCAAACGGTTGTCAATGTTCAGAAAATGTGCTGAAATGTAGTTGGAGCTTAATTCTCAAAGTCAATGAGAAATGTTTAATAACTGTACAAATTAAACCTTTAAAAAATTCACACCTTACATTCGATACTCTTTCCAAACCAGCAAATGCCCAGTCACTACCAAGTTTTGTTTTCTAACGCTAAACAATGAGGAAACGGGACATTGGAAGAGGAAGAAGCAAAGATTCAAAATCATCCCCCAACTGGCTCAGTAGTTGAAGAGTCAAGAGTTGGCCATTCTGGAAGAGCGTAACTGTGGATGTTTGCTTGTTTGTTTGTTTGTTTTTGAGATGGATTCCTGCTCTGTCCCCCAGGCTGGAGTGCAGTGGCGCAATCTCGGCTCACTGTAAGCTCTACCTCCCGGGTTCACGCCATTCTCCTGCCTCAGCCTCCCAAGTAGCTGGGACTACAGGTGCCCACCACCACGCCCGGCTAATTTTTTTTTTTTTTTTTTTTTTTGCATTTTTAGTAGAGATGGGGTTTCAGCGTGTTAGCCAGGATGGTCTTGATCTCCTGACCTCGTGATCTGCCCGCCTCGGCCTCCCAGAGTGCTGGGATTACAGGCGTGAGCCACCGTGCCTGGCTATGGCTTTGGATGTTGAGACTGATATCTGTCCACGAAGGAAAACCGTAAGAATTCATATTTCTGCCTCTTCCATGGCCAATGTGAGCTCTTCTGTTTGCGTGCTTTGGTCCCAGGCCTGTTTTTTTCTTTTTCTTTTTTATTTTTATTTATTTATATATTTATTTTGAGACAGAGTCTTACTTTGTTGCCCAGGCTGGAGTGCAGTGGTACGATCTAGGCTCACTGCAACCTCTGCCTCCCGGGTTCAGGTGATTCTCCTGCCTCAGCCTCCCGAGTAGCTGGGATTATAGGCACCCACCACCACCCAGCTAATTTTTGTATTTTTAGTAGAGACAGGGTTTCACGGCGTTGGCCAGGCTGGTCTCGAGCTCCTGACCTCAGGTGATCTGCCCACCTCGGTCTCCCAAAGTAATGGGATTACAGGCATGAGCTACCGCGCCCAGCCCCCAGGCCTGTTTTTAAACTGTATGTTACTGAGCACCATCTTCTTGTATTCTACTGTCTCCAAAATAAGCACATTATCCAGCCCCCACGCTTTATAGTTTTAAGAATCCTTACCGTTGTTTGTAGAAAACTTAAATATGAACGACATGTCCATCCTGGGGGAGAGGGACTGCTTATCTTGGGAGAGGCTTTGAGGTTCAGCATGACATCCATCACCTGGCTGGTTTTATGATCTTCGCAGATGTGGTTTTCAACCTTCTAGGCTAAGAAACAAATGACACCCACCTTCCAGGAATGGGCCCTCCTCCTCTCAGGGACAGACTCCCTTAAGCACATTAGCGAAATAAAACAAGGACAATTTACAAATGTACAGTACTGTATATAGCCAATTGTCATAAATAGCCCAACACGACAAGCTCTGTCACTAAAATCATAATCAAACTATAAATGTATTAATTTACAGTGAGAATAACTTTTCCAGAAACTAGATATTTCAGAGTTTTAATATTAGGCTTTGTTTCTTTGGCATATTGACTTAGAAAGCCAAGGAATAATGCAAAGGTTTTCTAGTGAGCGTTGAATCTGATCAAAGTAAAACAGATGAAACAAATGTACAATGGAAGGTCTTGCCAGTGACCCCAAGTCCCCGAGGTCTTTGGCCAGCGCTCACTGAATCTTTATCCACGTTGACTTTGCCAGTAATACTCCAATACTGCTTCAGCTCTAGTGAATGGTTCTTACTAGGTACTGGCAATGCTGGTCTCCGTGCATCACCTTGCCCTGTGCTGCCCAACCCTGACCTACCCTGCTTCTGATGGACACATTCTTCTATTACATCCAACAGGCATGGCCACGCTGGCCTGGGCTTTAGTCTATCTCTTTCAAGTGACTGTGTCCAGAAAGAGTTAAACTTTAAAATCCACACTCCTTTAATTCATTTTCCTCATTCCCAGGCCCATGGGGGAATCTTCTCACTATTGTCTTCATGCACCAATAGCAGAAAATAGAGAATAGAAGATAGTTAATTAAACTACAGGGACATTATAGGCACCAAAATCTTAAAAGTACTATTTATAATGATTTCTGGTTTTCATTGAAATTTGTAATCCCCTTCCTAGAAATTCCAGTGGAAACTCCTAGTTCTCCTCCTGCAAATCAGTCAATCTTTACCCTCTTGGTGTTGGGTGCTTCATCAAGGGTTTTGTGGAGTTGTTTCCTGGTCTAGCGGGATTCAGAGTCTCGTTCATAGCCTGTTTCCCAAACTTTTACCAGCTGTGACTCTGGTATTGCCCAGGTATTCTCTCTCAAAAATTCTAACTTTGCCGTGGTTTCTTACACCTGCCTCTGATGTGATTCTTGTCCCCATCCCCATCTCCTCATCCAAACCTGTGTTCCTCTTCTGGTAGGTTGGTCTAAAACACATACAGCAACTGGGTTTGAAGGTGGGTTCTACCTGTAGACACAGCGCAGTGTCTGTCTCCTTTTGTTTCAAGGCAATTAGGACAGTCTCTCTCCGGAGGCCACGTGCTTTCATGGTAGATGCCATCTCTGAATGCCAGATGTGTCGACTTGGCTTCTTCCGAAACTCTCAGCAGACTGTCTACCTTCTTCAAAATTCAGGTCCCCTATAGAACATACCAGAAAGTTTCTGCTTCCAGCCCCAGGAATACCTCCTACCTTTAGTCCATGAACAGAACAAAGATGACTGATGTGTCTTGGAATCAAGCCTACCTGGGCTCAAGAGGTCACCCCTCACCATGGCCTCAGGCTCTCCCTTGTGACCTATCAGGAACCCCATCCCCTTCTTATGTGTAGCACCCCCCCACCCCACCACCACATACACACACACACACTCACACACATCACACAATAGGAAGCATTCGCACTAAGGGAAAAGCTGGGCAATTTCTCTTTGAAGCTTCAGGAAAATGTTTTACCTTAAGATTTGAAAGGAGCTGATGGACATAAAAGATCCTTTTTCAGGTGATTGTTCCGTTCCCTCCAGAATTTACACATTTTGAGTTTTCATTTTAGCCTCCTAGAAGTGTTCTACTAAAATAAAACCTGGCATTTCTATAAACTAACTCACAATGTCAACGGGTTCTAGATTTGGGCTGGAAGTTAAAGCCACAGAATGCTGCCATGGACCATCACCCTGGAGTAGAGAAGTTCAGAACTTCTTTGCAGGCTCTGAATACCTTAACTGCAGGCCTGAGACATCCTAGCCATCTCCCTGGAGAAATATCTATACCCAAATGTCACACCCTGTGCTGTGCTCAGTAAAGTACACTAATCACAGCCAAGGTCATTAACCTGCCCCGATTCCACTTCTTTCTCTTGTTAATAATAAATTTCCTTCTGTCTTCTAACTTGGGCAGTGTTTCCCTTTGATTTGTTTTATTTTTGCTTTTAGGGTTTTCTCCCCAGTCTATACAACTATCTATAAGATAAGTAACATAATGAAATTGAACATGGTCTCAAATGACTTCTCAGAACCTCACTAATACCAATACTTAGAAACTTCAGTTCTAGGCAGGCCCTCTGCTTATCCAGAGGGGAGGCACAGAGTGCTCTATTCAGATCATTTCTACAAATGTAAATAAAACATTCTCAAACAAAGACAAAAGTGAGATGCTTGCCAAGTGACTAGCACCCAAAAGTTCTTTCCAGAGTATGTGGCATACTCAGAGGCAGCCCCCAAGCCAGGCCCTGTTAACCTTGGCAGTTTATATAGATCTCTCCTGTATAATGATCAAAAGCATCTTCTCAGAAGCCTATCCAGCCTTCTAGAAATGACCATGATGGCTCATGACAGATTCTGGGCAAGGCATATAGTTAAAGGGACCTGCCTATTCCTTCAGGGGCAATACACCTGCTCACCAGGTGCTTAGACCTCTTCTGGTGGCCATCCATTACAGAGAGGGAGAGGCGAGAGAGCAGATGCCATTCACACTTCAGGCTTTCTAATCAGGGGTGAACAGATGCTCTCCTGAACAACTCCATGTTGAGATGCCATTAATGTAAAAATTAGTGTTTTTTTCTTTGTGCCAGAATGCGGGATTTACATGATCCTTCGCACGTGTCTCTGGAGGACTGGGGTATAATCTCATAACCAGCAAGGAGCCAATAAACCTTCATTCCAGAGAAAATGTTCAAATACCTGGAAACTCCGAGAGCTTTTTTTCACTGGCAGCTCCCCAGATTCCTCAACCCTGCCCTCCCTTTGATGATGGCCATGATGATGCCCTCCCTTTGATGATGGCCCAGCTGTACCCTAGGCAGCCAGAGACGTCAGTGGGGATGAAGAAGGGGTAAAGCCCATCTCTAGGTGAACATATACAGAGCTGGTGTGGGGTTTGATTGTCAGGAAGCCTAAAGCATGGGTACCGTTGGAAGGAGAATGGGATAATCCTACAGACATTGAGAGCACTTGGGCATCAGCTTCACAAACTGTACTTCTGTGCTGTGGGGTTTGGTTGGATTAGGTTTGTTGTGGCAGGCGAGGTCAACTTGATTGACTAGAAGGTGTTTCTAATGGCTTTACATCTTCTGAGCCCTCCTGATCTGCTGCAGATGTCGCCAGCCCTGGTCCGAAGGTTCTCATGATGTTTTTTCCCAAGGCCATGTTTTCTACTTCTCTATGTTCTGCATTTCCCATTTGCTCCCAAAAGATCCTCCTGGCTTTGCTTTGAATAGAAATTTACCCCACTAACCAAGGTTTCTTCATTCTGCCAACACAGCTAAGCCCCGAAGCTATCTGGGAACTTGAAAAATAGGCTGAGAGGCTGGTGGTTCTGCAAGGCACCTTTGTGGCTCTTTCCTCCTCTGTCTGCCCTGAAACCCAAAAAGCACCAGGGAAGGGGGCAGGCCCACAGTGAAAGCCAGGCACCTTTGTGATGTGTAGCATAATAGAAGAAACCCATCTCACTGTTGGTCCCACGCTCTGAGCCCATGCCCAGTTGGGGTCCTTTTCTACCTCTCTTCCCTGTCCACCTCTGTTTCTCCTGGAAACCTACTAGGCTGAAACCTACAAGTTAGACTTCAGGCTTGGAACATTTTTAGCTGAGGACCCCATGGCATCCTTGTTCTGTTGCATTCAGCAGGCCCCTGCCCACTCCAGGACCTTTGCACAGGCTCTTCCCTTTGCCTGGAACACCTTTTTACCTGCTTCATGCCAACTCATCTTTTCCATCTCCACTTTACCATGCTTTTTTAGAGGAGCCTTTCCTGACCTCCCAGATGAGCTCGTCTTTCTATCAGGTTCTCATGGTGCTGAACATTGTAGTTTTATACTCACTTCCCATCGTTTGGTCAGGGGCTGTTGGTTAGGGAATTCACTAAGCTGTAATCTCCATCAGGGAAGGCACAGGGTCTATTTGGACTCATCCCTGATTCCCCTGTGCCTAGCCCTGGGGAATATGGTGAGCGCTCAGTGAATACTGTTTGAAACCTTGTGATTTACAGAGATGAGCTTATGTTCTTAGTTCATATATAAATGTCTGTATTTGTGTGTGTGTGTGTGTGTGTGTGTGTGTGTGGTTATTTCTAACACCTGTCACTTCCACATTATAATCTTCACATTAGAATTGAAGCTTAGAAAACACCTTTCCTCAGCACCCCTGAAGGGGGCACCCCAAAGGGGCCCTGCGTAACTTGGCACAGGGGGCCTGGTGTGGACACCCCACCCAACAAGGCCTTCTGCAGAGCCCCTTCCTCTCACACTCCCTCCTGGATTCCTGGTTTGTAGCCACATTTTGGTGCACCTGGTAGGGTCTCTTGCTCCCCTGGGGGCGCACCAGAATGGTAAATAGGTGGTGGTTTTGTCTCATTAGCCACCACTTACCAGTAGGACTGAGACCAGCCACCCTGGCTTTGCAGAGCGGGTGTGATAGGAAAGGATGATGAAGCTCCTGCTTGGGGATGGCCCTCAGGGTGCCCTGGGGACAGGGCTTGGACTGCCAGCCTAGGACCTCAGCTGTGGATTAGAGAGCAGTAGCTCTGAGCTGCCGAGAAATGTTTCATGTGCCCCATCCCCTCCTTGTTAGAGATACATATCTGGGGCTCTTCACATGGGGTGCAAAGCCAGGAGGTTCTTTCTCCACCTTGAAAACACACAACTGGGCTCCCCTGAAGATGCTGTTTTGAGTCACCCTCTTATATCCCCACCAAAAGGGTAGAGTAATTGCTGATGAGGGAACCATCTACCTCCCCCTAGCCTGCCCTTGCTCTGAATGGCTGGAGCGGGAACACATACATCTAATGAGTTACAGGAGCTTTAAATCACCAACTAAAACCACACGCTTGATTTCCCCTTTGGAGGGGTGTTCAGCCAGACACCGGCATTTTCCTCCCCAGCCACACAGTTTTTAAATATTGCATTTCAAGTAGGAACCGGCCAGCGATTAGAGGACCTCTCCCATTTTAGGAGAGGAACCCCTCTTCAGTCCTGGCCTTCGGTTCATCCACTTTCTGCTTTCCTTTTGAAGGAGTCGGGTTGATTCAGTACTTTGGGGACTTGGTGACATTAATTTATCTGTTTTATGTAACATAAAGTCGTTATTAACAGCATCCTAGATCATAAAAAAGGTATAACAAGAGACAAAGAGGGTTTTTTTTTCCCCCTTGAAGATAATAGCAGTCTTGCTGAAGAAGAGAGGGGTCGCGGAGCAGCTCTCCAATTGGTGGCTTAGACCCTGCATTGACATTTCTGCAGTTTCATCAGAAATTCTAAATAATCCATGTGAAAACGGGCGGTTATTTACTGAAGATATACGCACTGCATGTGCCCGTAATGCACTGAAGACATAATCTTGGCTCTCAGAGCTGCCTTTTGTGTAGGGCAGCAGCTGCTGCTGCAAGAGCCTCAAACGAAGCAGTCCAAGACATCTGGGGGAAACTGAGTTTGGAGGCGACAAATATGAGGGCTTGATAACACGAACGGTAAAGAAATCCATTTCTGCTGTGGACAGCGGGAGGAGTCACTAAGCAGGCACATCTGGACCACATCACAGAGCCTAGACCCAGGGCCTTTTTGTTTTTTCCAAGCTGGTTCTCATTTTCTGTAGGTGAAGAAAAGCATCTTCAGCTCTCAGTGCAGAGCCAGATCCTGTGCAATCTCGTCCCTTCCGTTTTGTCAGTGCCCATCAGCAAGGAGGTCTCAACACCTGGCCTTCCTTTTCCTTCTTATGCTAATAGGACGGGATCAAGAAACAACCACATGGAGGGATGGAGAGTCCAGCGTCTGTCTGGGACTGGGATTCTGCAATCCCCTGGCTGGGTTTTTATTTGGGAAATAATTCTGGCTGCTTTCAAAGGTCCCCTTTCCATCTCCTTCCCACCTCTCCACCCCAGCCTGCAAAGTCCCCTTCTCTCCCTCCCTCCCTCCATGGGGTGACAGGCAGGAGAGGCTGATAAAGAGTCAGACCCCCACCCTCCTCCTTGGCTCCCCGCTGAGATTGAATGGCTAAGAGCAAATGTGCAGGGTCAGAACATTAATGGGGGCACAGGCAGTCCATCTCCGCCGGCCCAGATGCTGGGGATGCTCTCCATCCTGTGAGAGGGAGGAACGGAGAGGAGACAGCAAGGTGGCTGGGAGGAGGGCTCCTCCTGAATGGGGATGTCTGTTTTCCTGGGTTTTCATGAGCCTGCTGCCGGCTCACACCCACACAGCCACACACCAACCCACACATCCACACAATGACCCACACACCAACATATCAGCACACACAGCTGCTTACCAACCGACACAGCCGCACACCAGCCCACACAGCCACACACTGACCCACACACCCCACAGCCACACAGCCACACAGCCACACACTGACCCACACAGCCACACAGTCACACATCAGCCCACACAGCCGCTCACCAACCCACACATCCACACAATGACCCACACACCCACACATCAGCCCACACAGCCACTCACCAACCCACACAGCTGCACACCGACCCACACAGCCACACACTGACCCACACAGCGACACACTGACCCACACAGCCGCACAGCCACACATCAACCCACGTGCCCACACACCCACACATCAGCCCACACAGCCACATACCGACCCACACAGCCACACACCAACCCACATAGCCACACATGAACCCACACGCCCACACACCCACACATCAGCCCACACAGCTACACACCAGCCCACATAGCCCTCACCAACCCATGTAGCCCTCACCAACCCACACAGCCACACACTGACCCACACAGCCACACACCAACCACACACCCACACGGCCACACACCAACCCACACAGCCACACACCCACACAGCCATACAGCCACACAACCACACACTGACCCACGCAGCCACACACCGACCCACACACCCCACACAGCCACACAGCCACACACCAACCCACACAGCCACACATCAACCCACACACCCACACATCAGCCCACACGGCCACACACCAACCCACATAGCCCTCACCAACCCATGTAGCCCTCACCGACCCACACAGCCACACACTGACCCACACAGCCACAAACCAACCCACACAACCACACACCAACCCACACAGCCACATATCCACACAGCCACACACCAACCCACATAGCCCTCACCAACCCACACAGCCACACACCAACCCACATAGCCCTCACCAACCCACACAGCCACACACCAACCCACACAGCCACACAGCCACACACCGACCCACACACCTACACACCAACCCACATAGCCCTCACCAAACCACACAGCCACACACCAACCCATGTAGCTCTCACCAACCCACACAGCCACACACCAACCCACACAGCCACACACCAACCCACACAGCCACACACCGACCCACACACCCCACAGCCACACACCGACCTACACACCCCACAGCCACATACCAACCCACACAGCCACACAGCCACACACCCACACACAAACCCATACAGCCACACACCAACCCACACAGCCACACACTGACCCACACAGCCTTACCAAGGAAACCAGGGTCTGGAACACTCTTCCTATTCACCAACTGCACAATTTGATTTCAGATCAAGTCTTGTACTTAAGGTCACAGCTTGGGGTATTTGAAGAACATACTTGATGGGGGTTCATAGAGCCATTTCCCTAATTTGGAGCCGCCCAATCTATAGGGTTCTGAATTGTTGCTTTTCCCAAGGTTACTTCGCTTGATGATTTTTGTGCATCTTTGAAAATCAGATTTATTCCTAACAGAGCTTTCCTCTGGGGCTGTTGTTCCATTACTGTTTTTATTATTTATCTGTATGGGTGTGACTGCAGGAGGAGGGGGAGAGGGGCATGTGTATGAGAGAGAGAGAGACAGAGAGAGGGAGAGGGAGGGAGAGACCATGGGAGCTGCGGAGGGAAGAATTGGTTGGCCCCATCTAAAGCATTTGTATGAAGTCCCTTCCAGAAATGTGTTTACATGGCAGACTGTCTCAGATCCAGCGAGGCAGAGGCTGCTTTTCTGCGCATATTATGAATTCCAAAATGTATAATAAATACGAGTTTTACAAAAGCAATATGTGTTTTAAAATATAATATATGCAAACAATCTTATAAATCACCAGACTTGACACTAGTCAGCCAGAGAGGCTTCTGGGGAAATGGTGTTGTGCGGGTGCGTGTGTTTTAATAATGTAAAATATGTGTAATATGTTTGAAAACAACAGCCAAAACCCCTTCTACCTGCCAACTTTACAATACTTATTTCCCCAGAGCCGGCTGTATCCTAGACTCTCAGAGAAATAACAGGGGGCTTAAATAAAAAGTGTAAATATGAGTAAGATGTGAAAGCTCCACCCATCTCGGATATATTTCCCTGATGGACATGACCAGCCAAGACTTCATATGTCAAAAAATATGCATTTCATGGTCTTCACGCAGAGGTTTCCGTAATATTAGTACATGAGGCAGAGCCACAGATGGCAAGAGAGGAGAGTTTCGTCAGATCCCCCGTCCCGACGCACCCCACAGAGCCTCATGCTGTCATGGTGTGTTAAGGGCTAAATGTCAACCCAGAGTATGAATTTTGTGCCCTTTGTCAGCTGACGACACCCTTTGGATATTTTTTCATGCCCACTTTTAGTATTTAATGGTTTAATGGCGCTCTCCTGGTGTTAGGTAGTAATGGTCACAATGGGATTTCTGACTCACACAATTACCCTCTACCAGATCCCTTAATCTCTTCAAGTGGTTATGTGGACCTCATCGCCTTGTGGGTACTGCCTCACAGAGCATTGATATCCTAATCCTAATCCAAGGTTGTCTACCATTCCTCCCACCCTACCAAAACTAGCAAAGAGAACCACCATTTCTCAAGTGTTGCAACCAAGTTTTCAACACAGGAATGAGACCAGCTCCCAAAGGAGGTAAAACATATTTATGAAGAAGAACTCTTTTACCAAGTGCATACTGCTAGCCTGGGCAACAAAGGGAGACCCCATCTCTACAAAAAAGAAAAATTTTAAAAAGCATTAGCCAGACGTGCTGGTGCACGCCTGTAGACTCAGCTACTTGGGAGGCTGAGACAGGAGGATCCCTTGAGCACAGGAGTTTAAGGTTATAGTGAGCTGATCCCACCGGCGCTCTCCAGCCTGAGCAACAGAGAGAGACCCTGTCTTAAAAACAAAACAAAAACAAAGCACCCTGGCAGGAAAAAAAAAAAAAAAAAAAGAATATATGCCTATTTAGGCGAAAGGATACTCATTCAAGTGTTGATCATAGTATTGAAAAAATAGAAGCAAAGTAAATTCTCAAGAAGGAGAGATTCTTTAAATAAGTTATGGTACATCTGTGCAGTGGAATACTATGCAACCTTTACAAAAAAAAAACAAAAGAGACTTATAAAAGTTTTCATGATACATTTGTAAGTGCAAAAAGCAGTTTATAAAGCAGGCCAATTTGAGAGTATTTCACACTCTGTGACATATGTTACTGCTATCATGTATTACTTATTGATGGCTGCAAAGTGCTACATATTCAGTATGAGTCTATTTTAATGTTAATGTTTTAGTATATAATAATAATACATTTCACATACATTCGTATTTTATATAGATTTATATTTTGAAGAATGTATCTAGAAATGTTAACATTAGTCATCTTGGGATAGTGGATTCAGGATCATATTTATTTTCTTTNGTTTTTTTTTTTTTTTTTGAGACAGAGTCTCACTCTGTTGCCCAGGCTGGAGTGCAGTGGCATGATCTCAGTTCACTGCAACCTCTGCCCTCCGAGTTCAAGCAATTCTCGTGCCTCAGCCTCCCAAGTAACTGGGATTACAGGCGCCTGCCACCATGCCCAGCTAATTTTTGTATTTTTGGTAGAGACGGGGTTTTACCATCTTGTCCATGCTGGTCTTGAACTCCTGACCTCGTGATCCACCTGCCTTGCCCCCACAAAGTGCTGGGATTACAGGCATGAGCCACCGCGCCCAGCCAGGATCATATTTATTTTCTTCTCTTTGCCTATCCGCATTTGTTTCTGCAGTGAATAAAAACTGTTTTTCAAAATAAGAGGGCTTTTTTGAGACAGGGTCTCACTCTGTTTCCCAGGCTGGAGTGCAGTGGCACGATCATATCTCATTGCAGATTTAAACTCCTGGGCTCAAGTGAGCCTCCCATCTCTGCCCCTGGAGTAGCTGGGATGACAGCCATGTGCCATCATGCCTGGCTAATTTTCTTCTTTCACTTTTAGTAGAGATAAGGTCTCACTATGTCGCCCAGGCGGGTAATAAGAATTTTAAAATGTATTTTAAAGTATTTTGTGGCCTAGGAAAATAAGCTGACACTTAAATGTTTAAGTGTACCTACCATGTTCATAAAAGGAGCAGGCAGTAGAAGCAGTACTAAGTCAGCAGGTGTCATTACAACGTGCCTGTGACCTCTTACTCCATTAGGGAACTGTCATTGGTGGATCCCCATGTTTTGTTATTATCTGGGTCCCCCGTTAGTTGATAGTCATCCCAGTAGCAGGCCTGGAGAATTGCAGGATGAAGCCAGTATCAGATTCCAACCTTCACGTTCTTACATACAAAAAACCAGAAATGGGTCATGGCCAGGAGAGGTCAAAATGACCCTTTCCCCTTGGTCTTGAAATAATTCTAAGTGAAGGAAAGGGCTCAACACATGTCCTTGGGGATGGTCATCATCCTCTTTTCTCTTCACTGGCCTGCCCAGGACGTTATACCTCATTGTCATACCATCAGTAAGCGAAACGACCTCAGAAAGCAATCCCAAAACTAGGATGAGAATAACATTGGTAAATGTAAATAGTTGCCTGAAAGCACGTGTCAGCAAAGTTTTCTTGGAACACAGCAATGCTCGTTAGTTTACCTGTTGTCTGTGGCTGCTTTTGCAAGGCAGTGGCAATGGAGAGGTTGAGAGTTGAGCAGTTAGCCAGGAGTTCACAAACCCAAAAGACTGGCCATCATGATGCTTTCCTGTAGATTTATTTATTTGTTGTTTGACTTCTCTGTCTGAGATGTAATGTCCATGAGGGCAGGAATGTGGTTTCCCTAACAGGCCTTTCCCTAATTTTAAGAATAGTGGAGAATCGCCATGGCCAGCTATCCGTACCGGCAGGGCTGCCCAGGAGCTGCAGGACAAGCACCAGGAGCCCCTCCGGGTAGCTACTACCCTGGACCCCCCAATACTGGAGGGCAGTATGGCAGTGGGCTGCCCCCTGGTGGTTATGGGGGTCCTGCCCCTGGCGGGCCTTATGGACCACCAGCTGGTGGAGGGCCTTATGGACACCCCAATCCTGGGATGTTCCCCTCTGGAACTCCAGGAGGACCATATGGCGGTACAGCTCCAGGGGGCCCCTATGGTCAGCCACCTCCAAGTTCCTATGGTGCCCAGCAGCCTGGGCCTTACGGACAGGACATGTTTGACAAGACCAAGTCAGGCCGCATCGATGTCTACGGCTTCTCAGCCCTGTGGAAATTCATCCAGCAGTGGAAGAACCTCTTCCAGCAGTATGACCGGGACCGCTTGGGCTCCATTAGCTACACAGAGCTGCAGCAAGCTCTGTCCCAAATGGGCTACAACCTGAGCCCCCAGTTCACCCAGCTTCTGGTCTCCCGCTACTGCCCACGCTCTGCCAATCCTGCCATGCAGCTGGACCGCTTCATCCAGGTGTGCACCCAGCTGCAGGTACTGACAGAGGCCTTCCGGGAGAAGGACACAGCTGTACAAGGCAACATTCGGCTCAGCTTCGAGGACTTCGTCACCATGACAGCTTCTCGGATGCTATGACCCAACCCATCTGTGGAGAGTGGAGTGCACCAGGGACCTTTCCTGGCTTCTTAGAGTGAGAGAAGTATGTGGACATCTCTTCTTTTCCTGTCCCTTTAGAAGAACATTCTCCCTTGCTTGATGCAACACTGTTCCAAAAGAGGGTTGAGAGTCCTGCATCATAGCCACCAAATAGTGAGGACCGGGGCTGAGGCCACACAGGTAGGGGCCTCATGGAGGAGAGGATGGAAGTTGAATGTCCTGATGGCCATGAGCAGTTGAGTGGCACAGCCTGGCACCAGGAGCAGGTTCTTGTAATGGAGTTAGTGTCCAGTCAGCTGAGCTCCACCCTGATGCCAGTGGTGAGTGTTCATTGGCCCATTACCGTTACTACCTGTGTTCCCTCACCAGGCCATCCTGTCACACGAGCCCATTTTCTCCAAAGTGGAATGTGACCAAACATGAGAGATCTGCCCATGGGACCAGTGGCTTGGATTCCGCCACACCCATAAATCCTTGTGTGTTAACTTCTAACTGCCTGGGGCTGGCCCTGCTCAGACAAATCTGCTCCCTGGGCATCTTTGGCCAGGCTCTGCCTCCGCAGCTGGGACCCCTCACTTGCCTGCCATGCTCTGCTCGGCTTCAGTCTCCAGGGGACAGTGGGCACCTCTCCCTGCCAATACTTTTTTTAATTTGCGTTTTTTTTTTCATTTGGGGCCAAAAGTCCAGTGAAATTGTAAGCTTCAATAAAAGGATGAAACTCTGGAAAAAAAAAAAAAAAAAAGAATAGTGCCTGGCACAAAGTAGTTGCTCAGTAACCTGAACACAAAAATGACAGATGAAGGACTTAATCTGGAAGAAAACATAAGCCAAGAAAAGGAAGACAATTTCATGCAACTGCACATGTTGTTAAAGAATGAAATAACATATATAGTTTAAAGGAAATAAAAAATTATAAACAATGAAACAAGAATAAAAGAAAGACCGCAGAGTTAAGGAAGAAACTGAGGGCTAAGACAACACTACCATAGAACTGATAGATAAATTAGAATAGCAAAGACAAATACAATTAGCTACATTAAAATTCTGATATAAAGAAAAGGCTTAATTTAATCGCAGTGAGTGTAGAGAACACAAGGCAAACCAGTAAGAGACAATGTAATCAATATGGAAGACAGTCAAAAAGTGATCAATACAAAGACAATTGATGTTCCTGAAGTAGAGAACTCACCAATGAAAAATCCTTCAAAGATAGAATAGCCAGAAGACTTCCCTAAAATAAAGAGATAACAGCATTACAGACAAAAAGGCAAGTTAATAATAGACTTGTAGAGAAATACTAACCTTAAGTTATATGCTGGTTAAAATTTTTAACCTTGAAAACAAAGAAAAATTGTGTAGATTTCTAGGCAGAAAATGCAAGTCACCAGCAAAGGATCACCATCCTTCCGGGATGAAGATCAAATAACCTCTTGGCTTTGCCAAACCATTGCTTACTGATGAATAAGGGGGTAAAGGTTCCTCAGGACTGAAATAAGAAATGCACCTGTGGAATGGGGGAAAAACACAAAGGTAAAAGTTTGTTAACTTTGCGAACAATTTCTGGAAAAACAAAAGATGCACACAAACACGCACACATAATTTGTGGACTTCAGTTTTCTTTAGAATTGCAATTAGTGTTTTTCACGTTGTGTGTCATTTTGGCATTTTGGATTCCTTTGAGGTAGCTTTGTGCTGTGAGTCTTAATGAATTCTCATTTAGTTGTCCCTAAACTTAACTTCTCCATGTCTGGCCCCAAAACAGGCCAAGTAATCAGGTATGCTGCCTCTGCAACCCCTGATGATATTCATATTCTCTGATTAGTGTGTTCCACAAGCCTTTTGTTTGTTTGTTTGTTTGCTTTTCTTAAACCACTTAATTGAGATGTGATTGGCATATAAAAAGCTATACATATTTAATATATAACCTTGTGATCAGTTTGGGGATAAATAAACATCCATGAAACCCTCACCATCATCAAAGTTATAAACATATCTGTCACCTCTCAAAGTTTCTTCCCATGCCTTTTATTATGACTGCTGTTGTTTGTTTTGTTGAGATGACTTAACACAAGATGTACCCTCTTAGCAATTTTAAGTACACAATACAGTACTGTTAGCTGTAGGCACTAGGCACAGTATTGTTAGCTATAGCCTTAGCTATAGGCACTAGACTGAAACTCTGTACCCTGTAACCATCACTTCCCAGTCTTCCCCTTCCCCCAGCCTCTGCAACCACCATGCTACTCTCTGCTTCTATGAGTTTCACTCTTTTAGGTTTCACATATAAGTAATATCATACAATATTTGTCTATCTGTGTCTGGCTTATTTCTCTTAACATAGCGTCCTCTGGATTCATCCATGTTGTCACAGATGGCAGGGTTTCCCTCTTTTTTATGGCTGAATAATATTCCATTGTGTATATACACCACAATTTCTTCATCCATTCATCTGTCCACTGACATTTAGATTGTTTTCATATCTTGTCTATTGAGAGTGCTGCAATGAACATGAGAGTACAAATATCTTTCCACCATACTGATTTCAATTCCTATGGATAGATACCCAGTAGTGGGATTGCTGGACCACATGGCAGTTGTATGTTTAATTTTTGGAGAAATCTCTATACTATTTTCTTTCTTTCCTTCTTTCCTTCTTTCCTTCTTTCCTTCTTTCCTTCTTCCTTCCTTCCTTCCTTCCTTCCTTCCTTCCTTCCTTCCTTCCTTCCTTCTCTTTCCCTTCCTTCCTTCCTTCCTTCCTTCCTTCCTTCCTTCCTTCCTTCCTTTCTCTTTCTCTCTCTTTCTCTCTTTCTTTGATGGAGTTTCCCTCTTGTTGCCCAGGCTGGAGTGCAATGGCACAATCTTGGTTCACCACAACCTCTGCCTCCCAGGTTGAAGAGATTCTCCTGCCCCAGCTTCCCATGTACCTGGGATTACAAGCATGCTCCACAACGCCCGGCTCATTTTTTGTGTTTTTAGTAGAGATGGGATTTCTACATGTTGGTCAAGCTGGTCTTGAACTCCCGACCTCAGGTGATCTGCCTGCCTCGGCCTCCCACAGTTCTGGGATACAGGTGTGAACCACCGTGCCCGGCCACCTCTACACTGTTTTCTATAATGGCTGTACCAATTGACAGTCCCTTCAGTAATATACAAGGTTTTCCTTTTTCCACATCATCACCAACACTTAAAAAAAAAAAAAATGATTCATCCTAACTAGCATGAAGTGATACCTCATTGTGCTTTTGATTTGCATTTCCCTGATGATTAGTGATGGTAAACGCCTTTTCCTGTGTCTGTTGGTCATTTGTATGTCTTCTTTGGAGAAATGTCTATTTAGGTCCTTTGCCCATTTTTTAATCAGGTCATTTGTGCAGCTTTTTGCTATTCAGCTATATGAGTTTTTAATGTATTTTGGATATTAAACTCTTACCAGATATATGGTTTGCAAATATTTTCTCCCATTCTATAGGTTACCTTTTCATTTTATTGATTGTTTACTGTGCAAAAGCATTTTAGTTTGATAGAGTCCCACTTGTTTATTTTTGCTTTTTTTGTCTGTATTTTTGGTGTTATATCCAATATCCCTATGTTCCCCTATGTTCTCTTCTAAGAGTTTTATGGTGTCAGGTCATTTAAGTCTTTAATCCATTTTGAGTTGATTTTTTAGTACGGTGTACAATGAGAGTCCAGTTTCATTCTTTTGCATGTGTATGTCCAGTTCCCCCAACATCATTTATTGAAGAGACTGTCATTTTCCTATTGTGTATTCTTGGAACCCTTGTTAAAATTTAGTTGACCATCTATACATGGGTTTATTTCTGGGCTCTCTATTCTGTTCCATTAGTCTATGTATCTGTTTTTTACAAATCTTACCGTCATGCATAGTTGTTATCACAGACTACAAGAGCATCTTAGGTACTTTTTAATTTGTTGCAGTGTCTTATTTATGGAGCTAGTGATTGCTTCATTTGCTCAGTTGCAGGACTCTGCTCTGAGAGAAACAAGGTTAATATTCCGTGCAACCTCCTTCAAGTTGCAGCTGTATGTCTTTATGTCTTCAGCCTGTTCTGCCTGAGAGATGAGTTCTAGTGCCTGCCAAGCTTCTAAGTACAAAGAATAATACCATTGTTGAAAAGATCCAAAACCACGTGAATGAAAAGACCTGATTGCCTTTACAATGCCGTATAAGACATGAGAAATGTACAGACAAAAGAATCACTCATTACCAACACCTTAGAGAGTCTGCTAGCACTTTCCATTGGGTTCCTCATTACTTTTATCTTGAAATTATTTTCTCAATATAAAAGATGCAATGTTCCACTGAATATGAGCTCATTCTTTTTTCTTTATAACCATAAAATAGTATGTCACTTTCAGATCCCTAATATATCATAAAATGTAAATATATTGTATACTTCTGACCCCTAGTAGGATAAAATACCCAATAATTTATGGGTATTTTATTTATGACAGATATATTAATCTTTGGGATGTTTGATAACAAAAACCTGATTACTATCTGGGACTCAGTTTTCTGAAAACTCCTTGGAGGGAAAAAACCAATACCTTTAATAGGTTCCTTGGGTCAAAACTTCTGTCCTAGCTTAAAATTTGTGCAAAATGAATTAACTCTAAGGTGAGAAAAAAAAAAATCCCTAAGATGATTAGCATTGTAATTTGTAAAGATTACAAAAATAATGCATAGACAGGAAGTTTAAGACTGTAAAGGAAGATATATTACATTTAACTGAGAAGTATGGGGATGCCCCCTACTTAGTAATAGAAAAAACAGAAGACAGGTGAAAATTTTTTGAAGCTGTCCTGCTAAGAGGTGAAGCCAAGTGGACTTCCTAGGTCGAGTGGGGACCTGGAGAACTTTTCTGTCTTACAAGAGGATTGTAAAATGCACAAATTAGCGCTCTGTAGCTACAAGGGGATTATAAAATGCACCAATCAGCACTCTGTAGCTAGCAAGAGGATTGTAAAATGCAGCAATCAGCACTCTGTGAAACGCACCAATCAGTGCTCTGTAAAATGCACCAATCAACACTCTGTAAAAAGCACCAATCAGCAGGATCCTAAAAGTAGCTAATCGCAGAGAGGACTGAAAAAAGGGCACTCTGATAGGAAAAAAATGGAACATGGGAGGGGACAAATAAGGGAATAAAAGCTGGACACCTCAATCAGCACCAGCAACTGGCTCGGGTCCCCTTCCACAGTGTGGGAGCTCTATTCTTTTGCTCTTCACAATAAACCTTGCTACTGCTCACTCTTTGGGTCCATGCCATCTTTAAGAGCTGTTAACACTCACCTTGAAGGTCCGTGGCCTCACTCTTGAAGTTGGCGAGACCACGAACCCACTGAAAGGAACCAACTCTGGACACACTGCAAGCAAGCAACTGCAGCTCACTTTCTCCGTCATTACACTTTACCAAAAACATGCATGCTGGGATTAACTCACACTTTTGACTGTCTGAGACTATAGTGATAAAGTTGATTAACAAGAGATTTTCTACAACAGCAGTAACAAAATCTTTATTTTAACTTAGAATATCAAGATTCTTATTTTTGTAATTATTTAGTTTGAGAAACTTGGGTTTAAATGATCATTTACCAAATTAATGGAAAAGAAAAAAGTATCCAAAAATGTTCCCTTTTGGACACAAAAATGTAAATAGACTGGTAGGGTTTAGATCTGTGTCCTCACCGAATTTCATGTCAAATTGTAATCCCCAGTATTGGAGGTGGGGCCTGGTGGGCGGTGACTGGACCATGAGGACAGATATTCCCCCTCGCTAATATCATTGTGATAGTAAGTAAATTCTCATGAGATCTTGTTGTTTAAAGGTATATAGCACCTTCCCTCTTTCTCTCTCTCTTGCACCTGCCTTGTAAAACACCTTCCTCCCTCTTTGCCTTCCACCATGTTTGGAAGCTCCTTGAGGCCTCCGCAGAAGCCAAAACCACTATATTTCCTGTATAGCCTGCAGAACCGTGAGCCAACTAAACCTCTTTTCTTTAAAGGTTACTCGGTCCCAAGTATTTCTTTATAGCAATGCGAGAATGGATTCATGCAGAGACATTTCCCTTTCCACCATAAGCAAGGCAGATGAATTCAAAGATGAGTGAATCAGAAAATCTTCAGCGATGACTTCCCCAGCTTTATTAGGTACATTGGTGACCTACAGACAGAAATGCTTGCATTGGATGACATCTACAAAGCAGACAAAGTCATGAGAATTTAATTCATCTACAATTTGGGGAGTTATTCTCCTCTATAAATGGTAGCCCCTGAGGATAAATACTATAATACTTTCGGATTTTAATAAAGATTTCATCTACCCAGTAAGAAAGACAAATGGGAGGGCACGTAGAGCTAAAATCCAGAGAGCCTGGCCCTGCTGTGGGCCTCTGGAGACACAGTGCTGCCCTTGAGAATGATTTGTCATCTGAGGCAAGGTTGGTATTAAGTAAACCCGGGGTGACTTTCAGTTCATTCTGAAAATTAAATATTTTCATTAGATAGAAAACAAGGACATCAACATGCAGTTTGTCAGCCCTGAGATTTGTCATGATTAAAATGCTGAGATCGTGCCAACCATGTTTTGTAAGTCAACTTAGCAAGTGTTTGTCAAGCCCTTAGCAAGTCCTTTGGAGAGCGTTTTTAAAAGTGTGAGGCATAATCACTCATCTTAAGGAGCTTGCCAGTACATTTCGTGAAAATAACTCAGGATACCCAAAAATGTATCATGTAAATTAACCAGTTTCTTGGTTTCTATAGAATCTCTCCTTTAGAAAACATGGCATTTTGTCCATGTCTGGCGTCTTCTAATAGGGAGAAATTCCTCCTAAACCTTGGAAGGTAGAAAGGCACATGGCAGAGAATAGTTTCAAGGACGTCACGGTCTGACTTAGCCCATATGATGGAAGGTTTGTCTCATCCCCAAACATCCTTTCCCCTTATGTAATCGACTATTTCCCACATTCATGGACAATTTAACATTTGTCTTAAGTGGTTCCCCTGTGAGAATATGAAAGCATTTCTACCTTTGAAAAAATAAGAAAATAACCACAGCAGAAATATGACAAGATTTCACATTTAAGCTCCCAAAACATCGTTTCACTCTATATATCAAAACAACTTTTTGTACACTTTAAATACATACACTAAAAAAAGGAAATATTTTTAAAAGAACCAAAGAAATGGGAGAGTCTATTTTTTTACTTTCTGTTGTTTTCAATGTTATGTAAACCTGTACCATGTGAGTAACAATACTGTAAGAAATACAGCCATTGGGGGTAGGCACAGTGGCTCACACCTGTAAATTCCGGCACTTTGGGAGGCCAAGGTAGGCAGATCACTTGAGGGCAAGAGTTCGAGACCAGCCTGGGCAAAACGGTGAAACCCCATCTCTACTAAAAATACCAAAAATTAGCCGGTCTGGTGATGTGCACCCGTAATCCCAGCTACTTGGGAGGCTGAGGCAAGTGAATTGCTTGAACCCAGGAGGTGGATGTTGCAGTGAGGCGAGATCACGCCATTGCACTCCAGCCTGAGTAACAAGAGCGAAATTCTGTCTCAAAAAAAAAAAAGAAAGAAAGAAAAGAAAAGAAATATAGCCCCTCCAATGCCTGGTTTTCTAATCCAACAGCACAACCAACTAGATCAGAGAATTCATATTACACAATCTGCTGTGTAGGAAAAATGATAAGAGTTTTGAAAATGAGGCATGGTTGCTTCATCATCTATTAAGTTCACAGTATCATCCTTCCCTATCCCCACCCATCACTCTTGACTGCCCCTAACTTTCGAGTTAGATGTGGAGCAAAGGATACTGCCTATAGACTAAAGCTCAAAAGTGTCACTGTAAGGCTGAGCAAAAATGTATACCAGGATACCTTCTTTTATTGTACTTCACTTTACTGCACTTCACAGATATTGCATTTTTTACAAATTGAAGATTTGTGGCAACCCTGCATCAAGCAAGTGTATTGGCACAGTTTTTAGCACAAGAGCATGTGCTCCCTTCATGACTCAGCATCAGCATTTGTTAGCAATGAAGTGTTTTAAATTGGGCTTTTAAACATAATGCTATAGCACACTCAGTAGACAACAGTACAGTGTAAACATTAACCTTTCTATGCAGTGAAAAACCAAAAAAATTGTATGACTCACTTTATTGTGCTGCTGACTTTATTGAGGCAGTCTGGAATCAAACTCACAATATCTCTGAGGTATATAGTGGGAATCTTGGTTATGCATGGGGATTTTAACGTATTGGAGTTTCTAGATGTAAAAACAAACCTCCAAAACAACCCCTAGTAAAAGATGACCATGTGATCTTGTCCCTAAGCCCCAGCGGTCATGACCACCCGAAGCTTCCTTAAGTGATAATTAAGCTTCTAGATTCTGAGAATCTCCTTTTAAAAACCTAAGAAGGAAATACACACACACAGATTTCCTATCAGGAGGGCATGGTAAATTCACACACTCACTCCCTCTGTTCTAACATGTAAAATAGAGGAAGAGAAAGGTAAATATGTAACTGGACTCAAAAGCATGGTAGATTTCCCTATGGACCAGAAATGGAACACAAATACAAAGTAACAAATGAGACTAAAGCCCGGGACTCTCAGACTCTCTGTCCAAAAACAGTCAGGAGCAACCTGGAATCCAGCTACTGCATGGTGATATAGACTAAATGTTCTTCATAAAAGTTGGGAAATTAGCAGGCTCTTTAAATCTCCGTGCTTGAATCCAGAGGCTAAAGCAAGTTTTAAAACAGGAAAAAAAAAAATTGAAGACAAAAGTCCTGCTTGCTTACTGCCTGTAGACATAGCTTTAGAGGGAACTACAGTTTCTTAGACCAATAAAGGGTATCTATCAGAAATACACACCAGATGTCATACAGAATATTTACAGCATACCAACAGGCTTTTCCTTTTGGAAGAGAAAGTTCAGAAAATAATACTGGTAGTTATTGTGGCATAAATATAGCAAGGAATCTTCAGGGAGGAGGTAGGGAAGTCTAATGGAGTAAGCTGTGCCTGTTAGATTATGAAAACAGATTAGGAAGCAACAATAATTAAAGCAATTTTGTATTGCTAAAGAACTAGACAGATGGGTGTCATCCAGAAGTAGACTTAAACATAAAAATAGGGTATCAGGTCAGGAAAGAATAGATGAATTACTCGATAAATAGTGTGGAACACCTGGCTAAACATTTGAGGAAAAATAAAGTGACATCAGTAAACCCAAATAAATTCCAAATGGATCAAAGACTTTCAAGTAACAAAAGCATAAAAGCTATGAAATAGAGCATAAGTGAACTCAGCATACTGAAGTAGGCACACTTTCTAAAACAAAGATGAAGACCAGAAGCCACAAAGGAAAAGATGAGTAAGTTTGACTATATACAAACCACTAAAGAAAAGCTGAACAAACAAATATGAAAATAAGCAAAGTAAAACATCGATATCATATCAAAAGTCAACTAACAAGTTGGAAAAAATACAAAAAATTGAGAACACAAATCCCTGGCCAAGAATTACACCACTGTTCTTCACAGGAATACAAATTTACGTACCTTTTTGCAAGGCAATTTGGTAATAACTATTATATTTTTTTGCTGAGACAGAGTTTCATTCAGTTACCCAGGCTAGAGTGCAGAGGTGTGATCTCAGCTCACTGCAACCTCCACCTCCTGGGTTCAAGCAATTCTCCTGCCTCAGCCTCCTGAGTAGCTGGGATTACATGTGCATGCCACCAGAGTGGGCTAATATTTTGTATTTTTAGTAGAAATGGGGTTTTACCATGTTAGCCAGGCTGGTCTCAAACTCCTGACCTCAGGTGATCTGCCTGCCTCAGCCTCCTAAAGTTCTGGGATTACAGGCGTGAGCCACCGCAACCCGGCGTACAAATTTAAATATTTAAATATAAATAAATATATATACACATATATATATATTCTCCGAAGCAGCATTCCACCTGTAGGAATTTGCAGATATGCCTCAAAAGTACACTAAAATATCTATACAGAGACACTCGAAGGCATTATTTGTAACAAAAGACATTAAATATCTGGCAAATGGGAGATTTTTTTTTTTAAAAAAAAGAATAGCCTCTGATAGAATACTATATAGTCTTTACAAAGAGGGGGATAAATCTTAAAAAACTGATAGAGAAATATCTCTGGGATATATTTTCAAGTAAAAAGCAGTGGAGAAGAGTGTGGTTCACTATGAGTCCTTTGCCTTAAAAAAAAATTGATGGATTATGTATATCGTACTATGTGATGTGAATTTTATATATAAATTTTGATGGTATATACATGGAAAATATGTCTGAACAGATACATGGAGAGGGCCTACTGAGAGGAGTCAGAACTCATTTTTATTTTATGCTATCCTATTTTTAAGTTGAATTTTCTAGCCACATGATGAAATGCTTTTTATTTTCATATCCAACAGGAGTTATTTAGATAGTAGGTTTATGGTTCATTCTTTGTATTTTAATATTCTTTATATTTTCATAAATGTCTTTCAAATGATCCATAGCCCTTATATCTATGCTTTTTTGGTAGAAATCTTATTGCTGTCTGCAATTCCTCCTTGTAGCAGGTGAACCCCAAGAATGTTACCAAATGAGGGTTAGAATACCCTTATCAGTTTAGCCTCGTTAGGGGCTGATAGACTGGTGGAGAGATAGAAACGTTGTGCCCTGTCTATTGGTATTTTTCTTCTAAGGGTCAAAAGATACCCTTGGCTGGGCACGATGGCTCACACATGTTATCTCAGCACTTTAGGATGCTGAGGCAGGAGGATCACTTGAGCCCAGGAGTTCAAGACCAGCCCAGGAAACATAGGGAGATCCCATCTCTACAAAAAAATTTTTAAAATTAGCCAGGTGTGATGGCATCTGCCTGTAGTCCCAGCTATGTAGGAGGCCGAGGCAGGAGGATTGCCTGAACCCAGGAGGTTATGGCTGCAGTGAGCCATGTCACTACCACTGTGCTCCAGTCTAGGCGACAGAGTAAGACCCTGTCTCAAAAAAACAGCATTGCATTAAAAACACCCTTAGCAAATATTGATATTCATTGAATATTTTTACAATATTGATAATTCTGTTGAAATATTCATTGGTTATTCTAGCAGCAATGTTCCTTTTTCTCCCAACCTAACTGTTGGGCGTGATGCTAGGTTCTTTGAGGGCAGCAGTTGTGTTTTATTTGTGTCCATAGACTCTAGCACAGTGCTTGGCACAAATTAGGTGCTCAATAAATAGTGGTGGAAGAAATTAAATTAGGAACTGAAAGATTTTCTCTTCCTTCCTTCTGTTGGCAAGAAGTTTGCATCAGGAGTTAAAGTGTCATATTTATTGATTTAACCGATACAGACTGAGCATCATTTTATATACAGCTGTTTTTTAGACTAACAGGTCTCAGTTTTTTTTTACTTCAAAGACCAATAACATTTTACCAGAAAAAAAACTGGGAGAGAAAAATATAGAATACTCAATTTATTTTGCAATGTAAAATCATTTAAAAAATCTACTGCAACCTACTATCACTACCATGCCGTTAATGAAAGAGCATTTAAAATTTAAAAGAAAAGGGGATAATATAATCTCCAAATAAAAGCCAGTCCTTTAAATAAATGTGGTTAGCTCTACCTTCTCTTTTCTTATTTTTGCCTCAGATGGGTGAAAACTTCGGCATGGATGAATGTTATCCCACAGGCTGTGTGATCTTAGATGATTATACGGCCTCCCTGAGGTATGAGTTGCTTGTCTGAAAAACAGACATTCAAAAAATGTTAGCTATTATTATTTTGTGGATGATGATATTGTAGCCTTGGAACGACCACTATAGAAGGAAGGGTGTAAAACCTTGTCTCTCCCCTCTAAGAAGCCGGCATCTAACTGAGAAGAGAAGCAGGTGATGAGACACTGCCCTATCAGCAGTGTGGCCGGTGGAGACAAAACATTGTCAGAGAAGGCAGGCAGTTCAATGGAAGGGAGGAAGCATGGCATAGGGTGGACCAGAAGAGGGGTAGGCGTCAATCAGTCGGACGGAATTTCTTCTTTTTCAGGCACTGGCCATGCTCCTGGCCTGCAGCAGGAGCTTTACCATCCTCTCTTTTCATCTTCATTTGGAAGCTATGCGGCTGTTCCTATTATCATCCATTTTACCAGTGAAGAAACTGAGGCACAGGGAGGTTAAGGAACATGTCCAGGGGCACAAAGCTGGTCGGTGGCCGAGGTGGGATTCTGATCCAGCTCCCTCTGACTCAGATGCGGGGCTACAGTGTGGACTCGAGCGTCTGCCCCTAGCTCTTGACAACTTGCTATGCTGCCGCCCCGTAGCAGCCTGGGCTTTCACCAGTGGCTCAGGAAAAGCCGCTGGGGAGGAGTGAGCAGGGGCTGTGACCTGCCAGTGGGTGCCATAGGGAGATGGCCTATGGGACACATTGAAATAGGAGGGTCTCAAAACAAGAAGACTGACTTAGAGGAAAACAAAAAGGGCCCATTTGGTTGAAGGGTTGATGTTTAAAATGACAAGGGCTCACACATGACTGGGATCTTTCCTGATGGCTTGCAGCCTACACCTGGTCATTAGTGGACACTGTAACCATGTGGTGCAACCCTGAGGCACATTCCACTCAACGCCAAGCTCTAAAAATTGCCAGGGCCGGGGCCACACCCCAGACAAATTAAATCACAACCTCTGGGGTGACACCCAGCAGTGGCAGATCCAGGTTTTGTGAGAACTTCTTAATGAAAAACAGAACAAAATGAAATCACCAATTAAAAACAAAATTTCCATGCTTAGTATTGCTTTAAAATGAGGAAAGAAACCATACACATTACCTAGTCAGGTCCCTTGGTTTGGAGATCTTTTCGAGTGTTCTAATTGCAACCTAGCTTCTTCCCCTCCATGCCTAGAACACTCTAGAACTCCGAGGACCTCCCAGCACCCAGTGGGTACCATGCAGGTGAGCCTTGAAGCGTGAATCTCATTAGCGTCAAGGTAAATCCACCTCTGGTCCTGGGCATCCATATGTTTTTAAACTCTTTCCCTGGTTCTAATGAGCAGCCTGATAGGGGACCGCTGACCTCCATATACCATGAATGCCTTCCACTGGGCAGATCTTTTACTAAGTGGTCAATCAGCCCTCTCTAGTTCTAACACCTCACACTACACAGGCACACACCCTAGTCATGTCCACTGGGAACAAGAGCCACCATCTTGCTTCAGTCAATCATCAAATATTTATTGAAGCACCTGCTGTTGTGTTTGACCCCGGGCTGGGTGCTGTGGGAGATGGAGAGGCTTGGTTCCTCCCCTGAGATGAGCTCAGCATGGAAGAAAAGTTAAATAAAGCAGTTCCTGTTCTCCAAGCACATCGATGGTCATGGCTATGTTTTCCTTTTCCTGGGTTGCATGTTTCTAAGCACATGGGAGAGATTTGACAAATTCCCACTAAAATAAGTTGCATGAGACCTGTCTTCAACATGAATTTGAGCAGAGTAGATTTAAAGTGATTTTTAAAATAAATTATAACATGAAAAGAATCTCAGTATCATTCGTCCTTAGGAAAATGCAACCTAAAAATCACAATTAGATACTTCTATATCCTTATCAGAATGACTAAACTTTTCAAAATTTACAATACCAAGTGTTAACAAGGAAGAGCAATTTTAGCTTGCATATGTTGCTGATAGCAATGCAAGTTGAAAAATGTATGGGCAGGCCAGGCGCAGTGGCTCGTGCCTGTAATCCCAGCACTTTGGGAGCCCGAGGTGAGTGGATCACGTGGGCTTAGGAGTTCGAGACCAGCCTGGTCAACATGGTGAAACCCCGCCTCTACTAAAAATACAGAAGATAGCCAGGCATGGTGGCGCACACCTGTAATCCCAGCTACTCTGGAGGCTGAGGCAGGAGAATCGCTTGAACTCAGGAGGCAGAGGTTGCAGTGAGCCAAGATCACACCACTGCACTCCAGCCTGGGTGCCAGAGTGAGACTCCATCTCAAAAAAAAAAAAAGAAAGAAAAGATAAAAAGAAAAATATATGGGAAGTTTCTTGTAAAGTTAAATACATGACGAAAGACCAAGCAATCCCCCTCCTAGGTATCTACCTGAAAGAAATAAAAAATATGTATATACTCACACAAAGATGTACATGAATATTCATGGCAGATTATTAATAATAACTAAAAGTTGGAAACAACCCAGATGTCCATTTGCTGGAAAATAAACTATAGTACATCCATGCCGTGAAATACCACTTAACAATAAGACAACAAACTGCTGATACACAAAGGAACATAGATGGATCTCAAAGGCATTATGCTAAGTGAAATAAGTCGCTAACAAAGAATACCGAATTATTCCATTTATATGGCATTGTGGAAAAAGCAGAATAATAGGAACAAAAATTAGATCAGTAGATTCCTGAGCTGGGGACAGGGAAGGGTAACTGACAAGAAATGAACAAGAAAGAATGTTCAGGGACAATAGAACCATCCAATGGCTCCCTGGTGGTGGTGGTGGTGGTTATGTGCCTGTTGACATTTGTCAAAACTCGTAGATCCATGCACTTTAAAGGGGAGAATTTTCCTGAATGTAAGTTATTTTTCAAACCTAACTTTAAAAGGAAAAGCACAAAAATCAATAAATGATCAATACCAAATTAGAACAAAAAGTATATTCTTAGAATAAGCCCAGGTACTAGGTTAGATGATGAGTCTAAAAGAAAACAATAACCACAATAACCAAAGAGCTTTTTAGCTTAAATGTGGAGGCAGCCCAGGTCTTTATTCCCAAGTATTGTGTCTGCGGTGACTTCCGAAGAGTCTCCAGTGGCGGGCACTGCTGTAGACCAAGCTTCTGCACCTCTGTGGAGTGTCCCTGGGGCCCACCCTGTCTGCAATTGCCCATAGTAAACAGCTGCTTGGGTTCCCTGTAGCTCGCTGTGCCCCTTTGTAGGAAGCACGTCCCGGGGATGGCCACCAGGATGCACTCCAGGTCTCCCATGGGTCTCCACGGTTGTCCCTGACCAAGGAGAGAATGCAATGTTTCGGGTTGCACCAACCCCTCATTTTAAAACAAAAGGCTGATGAAAGGGCAGGTGCGCCCCGAGCCCTCTGTGATTAGCTGTAATTCTTGGCAGAGTTGCGACAGGCTTATTCTTCTGAATTAGCACAGAGCACAAGGCATTTACCACGGTGCTAATTGCTATTGGATGAAAACAAGCAAGTCCCAGTGTGTGGGCTTGAGGCAAGACAAAACAGATGCCAGAGCCATTCAGAGCCATGCCCTGCGTCGGGCGCGGCGCCGGTGGTTGAGAACAAGTTTGTCTAAATGTCAGTCTCCTGTGGGTAGGGTCCAAGACATGATTCTCGCTGGGTAACTGGGCAACCACACACCCTTGTCTCTCCCCAGCAATGCACTCAGCATTCTGTTCTGTTCTTCAGATTCATGTAGAGTTTGAGAGGAATCGTGCACCACATTCTAAAGCATCTGCCCTAAAACTCTGCAGTAAACGGAATTTCCTACTCCATATGGGAATAATTGTGCTCAAGCAAAACCAATTGGAGGCCAAGTTTAACTCGTACCACCACGCTTCTTACAAAACCCAAGTCTAGGGAAAAGAAGAAGAGTTATGATTTCATTCGTTTATTGTGGAAAGAAATGGATTTATTCACATCCTACTTTGTGTTTCTTCTTGACTTCCCACTCATCACCATAGCCATACAGAGATGGAAATATTGGGTAAATCAAATCTTCTGAACTCTTCCAAGTATAACGATGGGGGTTAATAATAGCACTAATATCACTTTCCATTTTTACCAACAAATACACTGAGAGGCGGTGATGAGGAGACACCACAAATTGAAAAAATAAATACACACCCTGGGATCCTTAATTACTTCTCCTTTAGTTAAAAATCAAACTCTGGGGGGAAAACTAAAATGAGGAAGAAGTTCATTTAATGAAAATTTGCGTATCATCTTAAAGATGAATGGAAGCAGCAATGCTGAGTCTTTGAGAATCTACTGGGATAAACTGGTCTAGCCCAGCGTCTCCTCAAGGTCTAGCCCAGCCACCTCTCAAGGCTACACCAGGCTAGACCAATCTGCCCATGGAGGGCTTTGGCAGGCAGAGGGGTCACAGAATGCAAAGGTTTCATGGCAGGTGGTCAGGGTTCAAGAGGGAAAAGGCATCCTGTAGCAAGGAAGCCACCACCTGATGTCATCGAGGCTTGTCTCTTTTGTATAAAAATGCCCCCATGATTTAGTACATGTCCAATTTGTAAGACTGGGATGCTGTATCAATACAGATCTGAGCCTGGTTAGTCATCACCAGGGACGACTCCATATGCCCAAATTTCACTTCTTCAAACTGAGTCAGAAGTTCTTTCCCCGCTGAAACCCAGCTGTTCCATCATAGTTGGGGGTGGCCATGTTGAAGCCTTGTGTTTCCTGTGTAAGCAAGATGACCCCCAAGACCCTGTGCCCTAGACCCAAGATGAAGTTACAAAGGAAATGTGTATTCCACAGGCCCAAGGGAGAGATGGTAATTCAGTGAAGTGTTTGATGCTGCAGAAAGATGCATCAGAACCTCCTTCTCCTTCTGCCCTTCCCCTAATCCCAGTCAAATGTATCTGCCATAGATATTTTTCCCTCTTCAATGACACCACAGCCCTGAGGCTCTCATGAAAGTGTAATCAAACCACAGGTCATGCTTGTGCTTTTTTATCATCATGCACTTGACTACAAGTGTATCCTGAATGTATACTGGGATTGGAGTCAACATATCTAGGCTCAAATCTCCTTTCTGCCTTGCAGTACCCAAGTGTATTAGTATGTTTTCGTGCTGCTGATAGACATACGCAAAACTGGATAATTTATAAAGAAAAAAAGTTTAATGGACTCACAGTTCCATGTGGCTAGGGAGACCTCACAATCATGGCGGAGGGCAAAAGGCCTATCTTACGTGGCAGCAGGTAAAAGAGCGTGTGCAAGGAAACTCCCCCTTATAAAACCATCACATCTCATGAGACTTATTCACTATCATGAGAACAGGACGGGACAGCCCCACTCCCAGGACTCAATTACCTCCAGGCAGTTCCCTCCTGTGACATGTGGGAATTATGAAAGCTACAATTCAAGATGAGATTTGGGTGAGGACACAGGCAATCCACATCACCAAGTAATCATGGCCAAGCCCCTTATGTGCTTGGAATCTGTCTTCACATCTGCAAAATGGAGACACGTGGGTGACTGTTACTCCTTCACAGTAGCATTGTAAAAATTCCAGGTGCTAACACTTCTCGTGATGCCTGGCACCTCCTAGCTCTTCATTTAGTTCTTGAATCTCAAAAGGGAAGTATAGATATTATCTTGTATGTATGTTTGCTTTAGAAACTAATATTAAATAGAAATAATATAAACTATACTAAATAAAAACTAAATATTAACTGATATTATTTAAAATGTGTATCAGTAACATTCTGTACCCACCCACCAATAAATGCAGAATTTGTGATGATTCGTTTATAAAAATACTAGAATTGAGAAAAGAACCCAGTCTCAACTGCCCACTGGGTAGAGGCGGTGAGCACTGCCTTTGCCTATAGGACCTAAAGGTTACATTTGCATTTGTAATCACTGTCCTGCCACATTTTGATGAATGGGAGAGCAGCTAGATCTTTCTCCTGAAAAACTTCAGTCCCTTTGCTGTAAAGAGTAAGTGGTTTGTTTTCGAAATGGACTTCCCCATTGCTGTGTTTCCTCTCCTCTCTGTTAGCAATGGAGAAAGTGATCAGGTTTGGGAAATTTCTGCTGGAAGATGAAATCTCTCAGATGGCACCCACGCCTGGTAGCTGTTTACATTTTCCTTACTGTCCTTGGGAGTGCTTGCTTTTCCCTTCAGGACCCTTTATGCTTTGACCAGCATCCTTAATGCCCCTACAGAACAGAGCCTGAACTGCTCTCCTGCATCACCAAACAAAACGCTGTGAATTGCTGCAGCCATTTTTATACAAATGCCCAGAATATTCTATTAATGTAGGTGATTTGCATTTAGGACAGAAAACTGACCAAAGAAATTCCAGGAGGGCTGTTGAGGTCATGGACCAGAATTTCCAAGTGATGACACAGATTTCCTCGTTCCTCTTCTAAAGCATTTCCCAAAAGTACCAAATACCCGACAGGTGGATGGGAATGGGTGAAACCACTTTGCTCCAAACTGCATGGTCAGTGCACCTCAGCTTATTCCAAGAGTCTTGGGTAGAAACTTAGCATTCACAAAAAACAAACAAAAAACACCCCACCATTTTAGAATTCAAGGGTGATGGAATTCTGAGAACTGTATCCAGCACCAAGTTAGGCAGCATAGGAACTAGCCCTGGCAAGAAGGAAACTGCAGCAAAGTTGACTCCAGCTGACTCCTCCCACCAGCATGGCTCCTCCCATCAGCCTGGCTCCTCCTCATGACTGCTACTCCACCCCAGGATTTCCAGATCCCCAGCCGATTCCACCCTTGTCTCCACCATCAAATGTTCCCAAGAAGTCACTGGACGAAAAAGATACTTGCACATGTGTGTTTATAGCAGCACAATTCACAATTACAAAAATGTGGAACCAGCCCAAATGCCCATAAAAAGGAATGAATGAATGGCATTCACAGCAACCTGAATGGGATTGGAGATGATTATTCTAAGTGAAATAACTCAGGAATGGAAAACCAAACATTGTATGTTCTCACTCGTAAGTGAGAGCTAAGCTATGAGGATGCAAAGGCATAAGAACGATATAATGAACTTTGGGGACTCAGGGGGAAAGGTTGGGAAGGATGTAAGAGATAAAGGACTACAAATTCAGTTCAGTGTATACTGCTTGGGTGATGGGTGCACTGAAATCTCACAGATCACCACTAAAGAACTCACCCATGTAACCAAATACCACCCATTCCCCAAAAATATATAGAAATAAAAAACTTTTAAAAAACTTTGAGTATTCCTTTGTCCACGTGTCTTTGGTCTCTTCATAATACTAGAGTAGTGGAACTTCCTAAGATTCTGACTGAGAGAATCTTAGGGCTTTCGTCAGGAGCCTGGCATTTCTAGAATCTTCTATATGAGGGCAGTTAGGGGGAAAGTTGTAAAAGAGAAAAATGAAAAGATTCCTAAAGTTGGAAGGAAGGGGAATGAGTAGAGGATATGGGCATTAAATTTAATGGAAACCAGGAAACCCTTCATGTATTTCTAGAAATGGATATGGATACCTTGAGGAAACAGGAAAGAAAATATTAATGGAAGCCAAGGAAAAGGGAAATGAGGCATAAAAAGAAGAGGGGGAGTGAATACTTGGAAACCTGATACTCAAGAAACTCACTCTCAGGCCCTTTTTTTCCCCCCAGATAGAGTCGTCCTCTGTTGCCCAGGCTGGAGTGCAGTGGCGCGATCTCAGCTCACTGCAGCCCCTGCCTCCCGGGTTCAAGCTATTCTTGTGCCTCAGTCTTCCAAGTAGCTGGGACCCCAGGTGCCCGCCACCACACCTAGTTGATTTATGTATATTTGGTAGGGACGGGGTTTCGCCATGTTGGTGAGGCTGGTCTCGAACTCCTGACCTCAAGTGATCTGCCCTCCTGAGCCTCCCGAAGTGCTGGGATTATAGGCACAAGCCACTGTGCCCGGTCACCAGGGCTCTCATTTTTAAAGGATGTTCTTTCCCTGTTGCTTATCACCTTCCAGCCAGTGCCAGGTAAGCACCTTTCCTTCTAATCCTGAGTCATTTAATGATAGTGTAAGTGGCATACCCAGTAACAGGGGTCTAGAGTCTGTGAAGTAAGAGGTGGGGCAGTAGGACTCCTGCAACTAGCAGCTATCTGGGTCCTGTACCAATCTCTCTTGCTGCTGCTGCAGAAGGATGATGGTCTGTGACTCTGGAGGTCATACATTTATTCCTCCCTTCGTAGGATCCCAGGGAGAAACAGAAGCTGCTGCTGGGAGCAGAGGGACCTGGACCAGGCAACATGTGGGTGGGGAGAGACAGTCAATCTAGGTGGAGAATTGGTCACCCAAGACTTCCTAGAGGCTGGGCACAGTGGCTCACGCCTGTAATCCCAGCAGTTTGGGAGACTGAGGCAGGAGGATCACTTGAGGCTAGGAGTTCAAGATCAGCCTGGATAACATATTGAGACCCCCATCTCTTAAAAAATAAAAATAAAAATAAATTAGCCAAGTTTAGTGGCATGTGCCTGTAGTCCTAGCTAGTCAGGAGGCTGAGGTGGGAGGATCATTTGAACCCAAGAGGTTGAGGCTGTAGTGACTGACTGCACTCTAGTCTGGGTGAGAGTGAGACTCTGTCTCTAATTTTTTTTTTTTTAAAGGACTTCCTAAAAATGAATTGTAAATATAGTTTCATTGAAAAGAGGCTCTCATTGGGTTTGTTGTCAGTTAGCTTTTGCTTTGTAACAAACACTCCAAACTCAAAACAACAAGCATTTTATTGATTTATCTCATGGTTCCTTGGGGTGGCTGGGATGGCTGGATGGCTAGGGCAGCTCTTCTAATCTGAACCAACTTCGTTGGTTTCTGTAGCCTGCCGGTGGCTTGGTTGGTCCTGGGAGCTCTGGGGCCCCTCACTCACATGTCTGGCAGTCAGCCAGCTGATTGGCATGGGAGGGCTTCCTCTGGGGATTCTTGTCTCTGCTCCACGTGGTCTCTCATCCTCCCACAGGCTAACCCCAGTTTTTTTCACATGGCAGCAGCATTCCAAGCGTGAGAGGGGCAAAAGGAAGCCCAAAGACCCCTTACAGCCCAGGCTTGACTCTCACACAACTTCATTTTCACTACATTACAGGGGTAGAGGAAAAGACTCTTTTTCTTGATGAGAGGAGCTGCAAGGAATTTGTGCTTATCTGCAGTCTACCTCCTATGTTCTAGGGCCAAATCTGCTTCTGGTTGATGATGGCACCTTGGACAACCACTTTGTCTCCTCATGCCCTTTTTTACCTTGTCTGACCATCTGGAAAATAAGAGACACAGATTAGATCATCTCTGAGAACCCTTCTAGCTCTAGAGGAAACTGAGGCAGATAGAGGTTGAAAAACTTGTAACTTGCTCCAGGTCACACAACTAGTATGGCAGAGTCAGACTACGAATGTAAGTTTCCTGACTCTAAAACCCATGGCATCAGCTGCTAGGCTGTGTTGCTTCCCTGGAGTATCACAATTCTTATGTGAAGTATTGGATCACAAGATGCATTAACACAATCTGTCTACCTTAAGTCGGCTCCTTAAATTTATTCCTGTGCTTTTGAGAGGTTTTTCTTGAATCTCAATCAATTCAACATAATTCTTCTCCCATCTTCCTTCTCCTATAACTTTACCCATCCATGCATTCATTCTTTTGTTCACAGATATTGATTAAATTCACTTAAATGTGAAAACGTGGCATTATTAATAGTCACAGTAGCCTGGCACTTTGTGTTTTTAGACTGCTTCTCTTATTACTACTGCTTCAGTTTCATTTTCTCTGGTATATGGGTTAGTGATGTTATTATACCATATTACAGATGGAGAAGTTAAGTCATGAAAGAATCACAGGGCCGGGCGCAGTGGCCCACACCTGTAATCCCAACACTTTGGGAGACCGAAGTGGGCGGATTACCTGAGTTCGGGAGTTTGAGACCAGTCTGACGAATGTGGAGAAACCCTGTCTCTGCTAAAAATACAAAATTCGCCAAGCGTGGTGGTGCATCCCTGTAATCCCAGCTACTCAGGAGGCTGAGGCAGGAGAATCGCTTGAACCTGGGAGGCGGAGGTTGCAGTGAGCCGAGATCGCGCCATTGCACTCCAGCCTGGACAACAAGAGCGAAACTCTGTCTTAAAAAAACAATAATGATAAAGAATCCCAGGAATGTTTCCATTTATACAAAGGAATAGTGACCAAATTGGAGTTTCACTGTTAGCCAATTTTCTTAGAAAACAGAATTCCCCTTCTGATATTTGAGTTATCAATGAATACCTTAGGTTAAAATAATGCTTTATTAATGCTATATCTATTTTATGTTTTATAGTATTTTATTTTTAATACTTCATATAGTCCCAAATTTAAGTGGAAAAACGAAGTTTATAGTAAACATCGTCTTCCCTCTGTTCCCCATGCTACCCAATTCTCTTCCTCACAGTCAACGTTTTTGGCTTCTTGTGCATTTTTCCAGAGATATTTTATGCATTTATCAGCAAGTATATACACATATACATATAACTGTACATATATTTCTCCTTTTAGTAGTGCATAAATGGTAACGCACTAGACACAAAGTTGTATTTTTTAACAATATATTTTTGAAACAACTTATTAATCGTTTATGGATACATACATAATATTTCATTGTATGGATTCAAATAACTTAACCAGTCTCCTATTAATAGATCTTTAGGTTATGTCTAATCTTTTGCTATCCTATATAATGCTGCAGTTAATAACCTTGCACACAAATCCTTTAACAAGTGTGTGGGCATATCTGCGGCAAGAATTCCTGAAAGAGAAATTGCTAGGTTAAAAGTTAGGTGCATAGGCTGGGCAGAGTGGCTCACGCCTGCAATCCCAGCACTTTGGGAGGCCAAGGCAGGTGGATCACCTGAAGTCAGGAGTTCAAAACCAGCCTGGCCAACATGGTGAAACCCCACCTCTACTAAAAATATAAAAATTAGCCAGGCCTCATGGTGAGCGCCTGTAATCCCAGCTACTTGGGAGGCTGAGGGAGGAGAATTGTTTAAACCCAGGAGGCGGAGGTTCCAGTGAGCTGAGACTGCACTCCAGCCTGGGCGACAAGAGCGAAGCCCCATCTCAAAAAAAAAACAAAAAAAGTTAGGTGCACCACTAACAAAGAACATGCCTAACACCCAGATCTTGGTTTCTAAATATTATTCTCTACTTATTGGAAAATGGCCCATTCCAGGACAGGAGCTGGGAAAACAGAAGATGAACCTGGGACATCTTATTGTGCCAGAAAGTAAGGAAATGCTCACGGAAAAATGGGGACATGTAAGAAGACACACATCAGGAGCAAGACTGAAGGGGTCCACACTGGCCAAGCATGGAGCAATTTGGGCATGAAAATAGACATTGATATAACTCAGCATATAACACAGTATAACTCATTATATCCGTGAGTCCATGCTGATAGAAATAGGATGTTTCCACAGTCTCACAATATCTCCCAAAAAGATACTTACCAATTACAAAAAGGGCACGAGAAACCGGGCAGACACCACTCTGACCAAGCAATTGAAATGACATCACCAGTATGGGGACAAACTGACATATGGAGCACACAATGTCAATTCCATGTTATTTTTGTCAAAAATGCATACCCTGAATCTAATCATGAGGAAACATCAGACAAACCTAAAATGAGGGATATTCTTCAAAAGAACTGACCGGTGCTCTTCAAAAATATCAAGGTCCTGAAAGACAAAAAAGGACTAAAGAATTATTCCATATTAAATGAAATTGAAGAGACTTGACAACTCAGTACAATGAATGATCTCAGACTGGGTCCTGGAGGAGGAAAAAAAATATTTTACAGTTAAGGACAGTAGTAAGGCAGTTGATAAAATCTGAATAAGATATACAAACTAGGTAATGGTATTATAGCAATGTTAATTTCTTGATTTTGACAACTTTTCCATGGTTATATAGCGGAATGTTTATAGAAAATTGTCAGAGTTAACATCATTGGGAAAATAATGTGTGTGTACATATAATACACATGCACATAAATATTATAATTTAAATGTGATTAAAATGTTAATGCTTAGACGATCTGGGTGTATAGAAATTCTCTTCACTATTTTTGCAACTTTTCTATAATTTTGAAATTGTTTTTTATGTTCAAAGAAAATACGTGTATGTTTGAAATTTTGATAGATTTCATCAAATTGCCTGCCATAGAAACCACATTTTCTCTCCACCGCCAGCAATGAACAAAAGTGGCACTTCATATTTACAAAATGCATTCGCATATTACACCAGGAGAATTTATTACTACTCCAAGAAATCGAAAAAGGTATTTGCTCCATTTTACATAACTGAAGCTTCAAGAAGTGTAGACAGTAAGAGTAGTGGTTAAGAACACAGGCTTTTGAAACAATAATTATATGCTATTTCACCCCAATCAGACTGGCAAACATTATAAAGTTTGAAAATACTGAACATTGGCAAGGATGTGAAGAAATGAATACTCTTACAGTGTGTTGGAGGGAGTGTAATTTAGTACAATCATTTTGGAGAGCAATTTAGCAATATCTAATAAAGTTGAAGATATGCACATCCTGCAACCCAGGAATGCCACATCTAGCTGTCTTTCCTAGGGAAACGCTCACACGTGTGTACACACACACACACATACATGCCATGTTCCCCACACTGTGACCCAGGAATCCCACATCTAGCTGTCTTTCCTAGGGAAATGCTCACACGTGTGTACACACACACACATACATGCCATGTTCCCCGCACTTTGACCCAGGAATCCCACATCTAGCTGTCTTTCCTAGGGGAACGCTCACACGTGTGTACACACACACACATACATGCCATGTTCCCCGCACTGTGACTTGTAAGAGTGAAAAATAAGAGACCACCCGAATGTCAAGCCATTGTGGTCTCTTTATTCTCATACAATAAAAGGAAAGGAATTGAAACTGTAGCTCCAACATACAAAAAACTCAAAAACTTAATGTTGAGTAAAGAAAACAGAAAAACAGATTGCACAAGAATTTGTACATTTATGTACTTTTCTTCAAGTGCTATATATCATTTATGAGACTACTCATGTACATGTAAGAAAATATGAACTCTTTCCCGGAAAGGACATGGCAACAATCTCAGTAGAATGGTTATTTGAGGGGAAAAGTGAGAGGGAAAGAATTGAGAAAGTCTAAAAGAAAGATCCATCTCTATTTATACCATTTTATTGTCCAAAAACATAGATATAAAGCAATGGGAGAAAATATTAGCAGTGATCAAAATGGAGTTCTAAGTATATAGGTCTTCATTAGGTTATTCTCTGTACTTTTCCAAATGCTTAAAATATGTCATAGCAAAATAATGGGAAACAATGAACATAAGCCTTGAAGTCAAATAACTCTGGGCTCAAACCTTTTCCAATACTTGCCAATTGTGTAATATTGGATGATTCCCTTAACATCTCTGGACCTTAGTTTCACCATGTTTTGAATAGAAATAAGAATGCTTGCTTTGAAAAGCTAGTGTCAAGACTGAATGTGAAGATATATATTAAGTCCTGGCACAATGCCCCTAAAAGGTGCTCAAAAAATAGTAGTTACTACTATACTCCAGTGGTTCTTACCAGGGACATTTGGCAAAATCTGGAGACGTGTTTGGTTATCATAACTGGAGGGTGGGGTGATGCTACTGGCATCTAGAGGCCAGGAATGCTGCTAAACATTTTACAGTGCACAGGACAGTCCATATGCCCCAAAAATATTTATTCAGCCACAAGTATCCATACTGTTGGGGTTGAGAAACCTTCCTATAGCCCAAGGTCTCCCAGAACTTGACCCAGGCCACTTTACTCCCACTTAAGTGCTCTTGCCTGTATAACCAACCTGTAAGGTTGTTAGGCCTTGGCCTTTCTTCTAAATTATTATAAGATTAATAACTAATGATAGGTATTTGCCCTCCTTTCAGCCAATCTGTTTCACATTGGGTAAAACCTGCCATCTTAGTGAACAGAACAACTGCCCAGCACATGAAAAGTTTTCATAAATCATTCTTGAATGAATGAATGAGTCAATCAATCAACCCATCAATGAGTACAAATATAAACTCTGAAATCTTGAAGAACTAGTCACTCTTCTTGGCTTGCCTTCTCTGACTTCCCATTCATTTGAAATAAGGTCGTATTCAGTTTTCACTCTCTTCTAAAAGAGGAACCCAAAAAAATGAGTCAAAAGTTCTCAGAGCTTCATATCCCATGTCTGAGGGGGTCTTCTATTATAACAATTCAGAGTCAAGTCCATGGGCTAATCTTCCAATGGCCCTTATCAAGACACATCTGGAATTTGCTGAGACACAGAACTCTTCAGCTTAAACTGACAATGGAGACACAAAGTCAAGGGAGGTATTGACCTAGGGATGATGACCATATTTATGACACCTCAATCTGGTTTGACTCTAGAACGGCTTGTGGAAAGCATGTCCTGTTCTTTTGATACAATACCAGGAATATGTACAATAAAATAGTTTTTTGAAACTATTTATTTTTTACTTTGTTATAGACTCTGATTTGGGGAACCCAGATGTTGTGCTTGTTCACAGAATAACTGAGACCTTGCTATCTTCATCTTCACTGTCGATTTGGAGAAGGTAGGTGCCACTTCTTTCTGAATTCATTTTTTCTAGTGTTTGTTTTGGCAACACTGAAGTTCTCAGCAGTTGTTTCAATGATATAAAAATTATCCACATCATTATAATTATATTATAATTTAAATAGTGTTATAATGCATTTGGATTATCATCCAATGTACACTAGTTTTTTCTACTTGTGTACATGTCCAGCAGGACTTGACAGAGAGGAGATTCACCAAATGAAATGGTACAAAGGGCACTATGATTAAATGTTGCTTGTCATCCTAACTTTGTACTTGTGACTGTCTGAGTGACCTTGAGAAAGTTACTTGACCCCTCAATTTTTTCATCTGCAAAATAAGAAATTTAAACTGGATTACTTTGAAGGTATTTCCCTAAACTCTTTACATTGCACCCTTGCAAAGATGGATGAAACACTGATTTAAAGCAATGATTTCCAAAAGCATGGTGGACAGGCCATCTGCTCCCATCACTGGAGTGCCTGCTAAAAACATCCTCATCCCAGATCTACCAAGTCAGAATCTCTGAGGTTGTAGAACAGAAATCTGCTTTTTTTGAACTCTCCAGGTGATTGGGGTGGTCAGTAATGTTTGAGAACCGCCATCCTAACCATTGGAAACATTATATTGTTCACATGTACATTCAGTTCTATAAGATGTGATGAGCTAGGTCTGCACCATGAGGAAACTGGCTGGAATCATCTTCTATTTGTAGAAAACGTAGCAAGGTCAGCACTTGATGGCTGTATTGCCTTTTGATTCCTGGCTCTGTAGTCCTCTACTCAATACTTCATTGATAGATCTAGTTGTCTGGTGTAGGCTCATTGGCTCTGCTTCCCTTGGCTGAAATTGAATGAGAGTAAAATTGTTTTGGAAGTGACCACTGAAGAATGGCATCTCCTCCTAGACGATGTTCAAGCGTGATCTTGCCAGTCTGTGTCGCTCCCTGAGATGTCATGTTCATCACCTCCTAATTTGGAATGAGCTTTGCTGTCAGTCTTTTGCTATGGAAGGTTGCACTTCGCTCCTAAGGGTGTCATCACTGTGAAATGACTAAGGGAATGTGAGTCCTAGGAAATCATGTTTATACGTGCAACCAAGATGGCAGACTCCTAGAGAGAAGGGGCCATGCCCAGAGACCCCAGATCAAACAGCACCAGGCCATGGTCAGAGCTCTGGACTGTGAATCAGAAAACCACTCAGACCATACTGTATCCAATTCAGTTGCCAATACAGGATTATGTGGCATTTCAGGCTTTGCAGATTGTGTGCCTAAACCCTCAAGGAATCGCAGGGACCCCTGAAAAGACTTATGTCTGAAAGGAAAACTAAATCCTGGCTTTGAAATACAAACAGTGTCTCCCAGTACTGCCTACAGAGACTCCCCACCAGGATCAGTCTAATTGCTCAGTGGGGTGACTGTTACTCTTCTCCAGGGCTTCAGTAGACATTATTTTCTGGCATCAAATAAAGGGAATTGGAGCCTTAAGAATATAGTGTTGCTGTTGTCTACTGTGGGCTGGATATAAAACTCTTCTCCCAAATCACAGGCAAGGCATAGTATGTGATCTGTCAGGTAAAATACTAACAAGTGCCCCTTCACGAGATAACCACTCACCCATAAAGAGCATTCCACACAACACCCACTGCTGGCTGGGAATGGATGTAGGCTTTATTTGATTTGGGGTTGATTTATTTGTTTGCCTTGTTTCTCGAACAGCATAACTTGGATTTAATGTCTCGAATACTGAATCCAATACTTCTAGGTTCACTGACTTGTTATTATTTAGCATTTATGAAGTATATGTCAATGCACTTGGCACTTTACAATGACTCATAAAAAGGCATGATCTTAGCCGTTGAGCATGAGGTTGCTATTATTTGAATTACTGCCAATGTGGAAACATTCACAGGACTGATCTGGATATTCTTTGCCAGTGAGACACCCTGGTTCCTCATTGCATCTGAGCCCAAACAGAAGCACAATAGCTGCTGCTACCATTTTGATGTTAGTATCTTAGTGCAATAGAAAGTGCATAGTTCCTGACACTAGGGAAAGGCTTAACAAACATGGATGGATGGGTGGGTGGGT
>NW_016814436.1:691341-696968 GCF_001698545.2 Rhinopithecus bieti | reverse complement strand
GGATGTATGGATGGATGGATGGATGGATGGATGAATGGATGGATGGATGGATAAACAGGTGGATGCAGAACTCTTTCCTCAGTGGACATCTCTCATTTTCTATTTCCTTTTCACTTGCAGCATTTTTTATGGGTCTTACAAACCTTGCAGTTATAGAGCTGGTTTACTTAGAAATAAACTACTACTTAAGTGACTTTTTGCAATGAAGATGAGATCAATATATCTATGAGACAAAAACATGATGAGAATCTGATTGCATAAAATCATATAAACTGGTTGTGAATATTATATCGATGTCAATTTCTTGGTTTTAATATCCTTCTAGACTTATATAAGATGCTGCCATTGGAGCAAGCTGGGTGAAGGGTATAGGGGATTCTGTACTATTTTTGCAACTTCCTGTGAATCTATCATTATTTCAAAACAGAATCCCATGATTCTTTCCCATTGGCCTCACATCTTTGTAGTCACACCTCACTGCCTACACTTTTCAATTACTAAACCCTCCGTGAATAATTAACAATTCCAGTTGTGTCAGTTCAGAACCTCCAACAAGCAGAAGCCAAAACAATTAGACATGCAAGAGATGTATTGGGGGAAATTTCCTGTGAATCATAAAGTGAGAGGGAGCTGTAGTGCGCAGGGAAAGCTTCAACCTGCTAAGCAGTTCCAACACATGTGAAAGGAGAGAGGGAAGGAAGGATCTGGTAAGAAATGCTTCAGACCACGTGTATGTAATTCAGAGAAAAATCTCAGCTGGACCAATGAAAAGTCCCCAAGCAACCATTGCCTGTTAGAGGAGTCCCACAGGGTTGGGAATGGAATGCCACAGTTCTGGTATCCCCACTGTTCTCAGTCATTACCTGGAACAGCCTGGGAGCAGCATGGCCTGGAATGAATGCCGGATGGATCCAAAGGTGCAAAGACAACTGTAGGCTGCCAGTCAGCTCTGCTTCTAGAGCAGGTTATCTTAGAGGGAAATTTGAACTGGATGCCTCCAAGGACACTATTAGCAGGCTTTTTTTTTTTTCTCTTAGTCTTCTTACATTTCTAACCTGCCCTTTAGGGACCTTGACTCCTTCTCCCTCTGTTGGCTTTATAATCAATCTCCCAAACCAGAGTGACATCTGCTCTGTGTCTTCTGTCCCTGCTCCTTGCCCACCCAGTGCATTATAAAGAAAATCATAGAACCAATCCAACTGATGCACCATGTGTGTGTGTTGTCCAATATCAGGTGGTCCTCAGTGTTCCTTGGTGTATTTCACTTTCTCTTTCATGTTGATTTCATTTCTCACAGTCTTTATTGCAACCCCGTTCTCCTTTTATTACACATACAGTCTTGCTGTTTTCTGGACACAGCCTTCCCTCATGAACTCCCTAAGTATTCCTCATCTCCCTGCTCCATATCTGTAGCTTTCTTGATCCTCTCCTTCTTTCTTTACATCTCAGCCAGGCCAAGGAGGAGTCCTTGAGCAAACGTTGCCTGTTGGAGGAGTCCCGTGGGGTTGGAGGTGGAATGGTGCAGTTGTAGCACTTTGCCGTACTCAGTCATTGCCTGGAAGAGCCTGGGCGCAGCATGACCTGCAATGAATGCTGGGTGAATCCAAAGGTGCAAAGACAACTGGAGGTTGTCAATCAACTCTGCTTCCAGAACTGCTTTCCTGCTCTGCTTTCTCTGCTGGAGAAAGGTCATTCTCTCTAAGCTCCCCTCTCTTTGGACTCTTGGTAGCCTTCCACCAGCGTGCTTTGGTTGCATTGGTTGTTCCTTTCTGTCTCCTGCATTTTCTTTCTCTTTGTTCCACTGGAGTCTGCCCCTTGGTCTATGAACATTGGCTCCTTTATCCTCTGCTAAAGTTTCTCTGGCTCCTTCCGCCGCTTTAAACTGTCCTGACATCTCTCTTCTTTCCTCATCATCAGTCCATGTGACAGATGTTTCTACATTTGCTGCTCCTCCCCTTGCTCACCAAACACTCAGCCCCAGCTCCTTTCCTCCCACTCTGAGCTTTTGAGGCTGCTTCTTCATGGGGCTGCGAAACCCAGTGCCTGCTCTTGGGTCTCATCTCCGTGACCTTGCACCTTGCCTGTCACCCCCTGCATTCTCCAAATGTTCCCCTTTCTTGGATTCCAGGATATGCCGCCCTCATCTCTCTTCCTATCTTTCTGGCTTCAACTTTTCTGACTTCTCTTCTTATTGCCACTAACCATAAATGTTCCCTAAGGTTCTGCCTTCGTCACTCCTGATTTGACTCCACATTTTCTCCCTTCGCGTTCTCATCTATTTCATGCTTTTACATCTCCATGCTCTGCGGGGGTTCTTGGTCCCAACTCTGGCTTCCTTCTTAAACAACTCCCAGCGCCCTGGTGCATCTCGCCAGGGCCTCATATTCTGTGCCTGCACTTCCACCCCCATATTCCCTTCTTCTCCCAGCTTTCCTATTTCTCTTCATGAGATCCCCACAGCCTGTTAGCCATTCCAGTTAAAATCTTGCAGTCAACTTGACTTCCATACCCACTGTTCTACCTGTGCTGCTTCTACAGGGTCTCTCTCAGCTTCTCTGTCCCCAGGCCACTATCCCAGCTCCAGCTCTTACTGCCTGCCCTGCACATTCCTGTAGACCCGTCTACATTGGCCTTTCCACCTCGAGTCTTTTCTTCTTCCAGGCCCTCTTACTCATGGATCACAATTTTATTTTCCTGAAAGCATAGCGTTCATTATGTCCCTTTTGTGTTGAAATCCTTCAGTAGCCCTGCATTGTATACTCAACTCCTTCCTGCCCAGCAGCTGAAAATAATCTCTTCCCAGCTAAACTGCCATATTTTTTCTAAATGTTTTTGTTTGAGCAGTTATTACTGACTGGCTAATTCCCCAAGCTCCCTCCCCACCCCTCACTGACCCCCAAAGACATAAAGATGTGTTCTTGTGTGTGTGTGTGTGTGCGCATGGTGTGTATGTATGTGTGCATGGTGTGTGTGTATGTGTGTGTGTGCATGGTGTGTATGTATATGTGCATGTGTGTGTGTGTGGTGTATGTGTGTGAATGTGTGTTTTACTCTTGTCCCTAACCTAATCTATCTGTTTTTCATTTGGAATATCCAGCCTTCCAGAAAGAATGTGAAAGTCGAGTATTCTTCTGGGTTCTACTCTTCATTTGGGGTCATGGTGTAGTGACTAAGACCAAGGTTCTGGGATTATCCTGTCTGGGTTCAGATGCTGTCACTTGGACATATGATTCACTTCTCTGAGCCTCAGTTTCCCCATCTATAAAATAGGCCAGTAATTGTGCGTATGCCATGGGGTTGTCATGATGACCAAATAAGGTAATACACGTAACAGATTTAGAGCCATGTTTGGCCCCTAACAGTGCTCCGTGTTCGCTGTTGTCATTATCATCATCGTTATTGTTTTATCAAACTTGAGGTGTGACATTTTCCACAGCTTAATGATTAACTGTTTAGCAAGAGAGACTAACTTGGGGATTGTACACAGTTGGTGAGTTAATACCCATAGTACCCCCACTAAGGGTCTGAGCTAGTCATTTTTGGTACTTTGGATTATCTGTGAGGGGTCTCAGAGGATTCTGAAACCAAGAGTCTACATTATTCCTAGTAAGAAGGGACACTTTTTTGAGTTTTAACTGCCCATAGTTTAATGTAACAGCTTCTGCTACTGGACAGCTGTAAGCCAAATTGAAGAAGAAAAGAAATTCTTTTGACACAGAGATCTCTGGTCGCCCAAATAAATAATGCATGTAACTCAGATTGTAAATGAGACCAGGAACTGGCAAAGATAGTAAAAGATGAAATGTAGGAAGAAGGAAGGGCTGTATTGAAGGAGGGGAAAAAAGAAGAAATTTGAAATACTAAAGTTGACTTTTATAATTCAGATATTAAAATGAGGGTAGCTGGGCGTGGTGGCTCATGCCTCTAATCCCAGCACTTTGGGAGGCCGAGGCAGGCAGATCACGAGGTCAGGAGATCGAGACCATCCTGGCTAACACAGTGAAACCCTGTCTCTACTAAAAATACAAAAAAAATAGCCAGGCATGGTGGCAGGCGCCTGTAGTCCCAGCTACTTGGGAGACTGAGGCAGAAGAATGGCATGAACCCAGGAGGAGGAGCTTGTAGTGAGCCGAGATCGCACCACTGCACTCTGGCCTGGGCGACAGAGCGAGATTCCATCTCAAAATAAAATAAAATAAAATAAAAGTTGACACTGGACAACTAGATGGTTATTCATTGTGAATGTAATTAATGCCACGGGACTGTACAATTAAAAATGGATAAAATAACAAATTTTGTATTATATAAATGTTACCACAAGAAAAAATAATGCACACATCCCCCCCCCCAAAAAAAACTGAACAGCTAGAATATATAGCAATTGATAACATCTTACTTCAGGAATGTTTTATTATATGACAGATATGTCAACTTAGTGTTCACTGAGCATCTATTGTGTACAAGCACCATGCTTGGTATATCATGATATGTAGCTATTTTATGTATTAGTACTCAAGTGATACATTACTGTTGATGAAAGCATGCTATTGTACCTGAAAGGGTAAGAAGCTATCAGTGCAACCGTATCATAGACTTGTGGGGAAAGTACACCTGCCTTCATTGAAAGAAAAGAAAAATAAGGACCTGGTCTCAAAATCGAAAAGTACCTTCTGCATTACATGGACAACACTGAAGTATGAGCCAAGTAGTACCAACAGTGTAGGAAGTTGCTGTCATACTTTAAATCCATGCTGACACTTGTTATTGTCAGACTTCAATATTTGCCAAGTTGGTGGGTGCGGGAATGGTCCCTCATTATGATTTTAATTTGCATTTCCTTAATTGCACCAATTGGTCACTTGAGCTTTGTGTGTGTGTGAAGTGCCTGTTCAAGTCATTTGCCAATTTTTCTTTGAGTTATCTGGGGTTTTTTTCTTACCTATATGTCAGTACTATTTACTGAAGAACCACCATAGAATTTTCACTAATGAATTTTTAAAACCTAAAGAAATCTTAGTATAGTGTGACAAAATATCTGATGTGGTTTGGATGTGTCCCCACCCAAATCTCTTCTTGTAGCTCCCTTAATTCCCATGTGTTGTGGGAGGGACCTGATGGGAGATGATTGAATCTTGGGGGCGGTTTCCCCCATACTGTTCTCGTGATAGTGAGTAAGACTCACGAGATCTGATAGTTTTATAAGGGATTTCCCCTTTCACTTGGCTCTGATTCTCTCTTGCCTGCTGCCATTTAAGATGTGCCTTTCACCTTCTGCCATGATTGTGAGACCTCCCCAGCCATTTGGAACTGTGAGTCCATTAAACCACTTTTTCTTTACAAATTGCCCAGTCTTGGGTATTACTTTATTAGCAGCATGAGCACAGACTAATACAATCTCCTTTAATAATAGCAAGAAAAAATTAGAGAATTATTTTGATAGCCTCTTTTTGCAAATGGCTTCAAATAAAGCAAGTTAGGGACATTTTCTTCAAACAAGTTACTAAGTCTAGAGGCAAAATCATGTGGAGGAATTATCAGCATTCCCCATACATCCGCTGAAAATGTGTCTGCAAGTACAAGGCCATCTTTTTTTTTTTTTTTTTTTTTTTTTTTTTTTTTTTTTTTTT
>NW_016814436.1:559357-690249 GCF_001698545.2 Rhinopithecus bieti | reverse complement strand
CCACATACAGGCACATAGACACAGACACATTATATACACAGTATACACACACACACTCCACATAGAGGCACATATACACAGACACATTATATACACAGTATACACACACTCATACACTCCGCATACAGGCACATAGACATACAGACACATTATATACACAGTATACACGCTCATATACTCCACATACAGGCACATAGACACATACATTATATACACAGTACATATACATACATTTACACTCCACATACAGGCACATAGACACACAGGCACATAGGCACAGTACACACACATGCACACACAAATGGACACAGACATGTCACATACACATATATACATACACATCCACACTGGCACTTAGTGCCTGAAAACCTTGAAGCAAATACACACATACATGAAGGAGCATAAAGGGACATAACTTCCTCTGAGGACACTAAATGTTACATTACAAAACTTCTACAACCCTCAGTTTCTCAACCAGTCAAGAATGAAGGAATCATTTTAGAATTACTAGTTTCTATAAAACTTTATCATCTAGGAACGGAAGTCAGTTGCAAGTTTTAAAAGTGAAAAAGTGTACCCTAAATTGCTGCTTATTTTAAGCACATCATATCTAAAAAATATGTAGACTTGCTTTAAGATACGAGCATTTAGAAGGACATTGTGTTGTTATGGCTCTCTCCTTTTTAAAATAAATATAGATGAACAGCAAATAGAGATTAATCAAGAGATATGTTCAGCTGGGAAAGACCCCCTTACAAGCTGTGGTCATGGAGGAGACGGCTTCCAAAAGCCTGGCCTACCCAGCACCTTGGGGTTCGATGGCTGGCGATGACCCAGCTGGCTGTTTAGGGGTGCAGTCAGCCTGGATTCTGTACCATTACCCACAGACTTCTGAACCGGGGCCTTGTGTTCATAGCTCCAAACCTGGATGGGAACAGAGCCCTCATAGATATGTGACTTATGAGCCTTTCATTGGCCAAGCCTCATTCTCCAAAGCTCCTGGCTGGGAGGGGAAAGCCAGTCCCAGCACTCACCTGATGTTGCCAGCCATGCTTGGTGTTCAGGATGCTTCACTCCTGGCTCCTAATGCCTCGGCTGTCTCCAAAAAGGTCACAACTCTGCAGCTTGGAATCAACAGACATGTCATGGCCCTGTCATCTAGTGAAGCTCCTCTGGCCAAAGTGCCACCTTTATTGGAAGCATAACCAAGAAACCTTGGCTGGGACCCTGGGACTACTCACGGGAGTGGAGCTTCCTTACTACATCCTGACAGAAGGAAACAGGGGAATGGCCTGTGTCCTGGGGAATAGTCTCTGTGCACATCCCACAGCAGCCCAAGGCTGACATCTCACTGAAGTATAGCCAATCATGGTCCAAGCCCAAGGACCCAACCCTCTTAAAGTTCGCAGACCTAAGGAGACAGGACAAGTTCATCTGTCATCTCTTCTCACCTTCTAGGACCCTTACTCTTACCCTTTCACGTCTTCAATTACTGAGAGTTTAAAGTTGTTGAGTTGTAACCCGGCCACCCTCTCTGCTCACCTCAGGGACACGTAGATCAACACTAGGGGCTACAATCTGATGAGTTTCTGGGGGTTTCTGGAAGGGTCCAAGTAGGGGCCAGCTCTGGACCATACAAATTCCTACTAACTCCCCATGACAGCCTCCCCAGAAGGAGCCCTATGTCTTTGGAACAACATCCTTGGACACCATCTTGGCTTATTTACATAACCACTTCTCATTTGAGGCCATCTTATTATTATGACTTATTCATCATCTGTTTATTCATCCAACACACCTGGATTGAGTGTCTGCTGTTTGCCTGACACAGGTGTTGAAAATTTGGGATGTGGGCCCCATGCAGTGGTTCATGCCTGTAATCTCAGTGCTTTGGGAGGCTGAGGCAGGAGGATCGCTAGAGCCCAAGAGTTTGAGGCTACAGTGAGCTATGATCACACCACTGCACTCCAGCCTGGGTGACAGAGTGAGATTGTCTAAAAAAAAAAAAAAGCAAAAAACAGAAAAGTGTGGATGTGAAGATGAATAAAATATAATTCCTTTCCTCAAGGAGTTTACAGCTTGCAAATGGAGACAGATGAGTAAAATCAACAATAAGAGGACAGTGTGGTGACTGCTGTGAGCTTTGGGGGAAATGTAGGTGCAAGGTTCTAAATCAGTTATCGTTGTCCATTCAAGTGGAGTTTGACCACCCATCCTCCCTTCACAGAGTTTCCAGGAATAGGTTGCTGAGATCACCAGTTTCTCCAGTACACATATACACAGCTTCCACAGCATGGAAGGAGACCTGAGTGGATTGCTGCTGCTGGCTGGGGTGGCCAGCTTTTATTCCCTTATTTGTTGCCTCCCCATGTCCTGTTTCTGTCCTATCAGAACGCCCTTTTCTCCCTCAACTGATTACTATTAGAATCTTGTTGATTGGTCCATTTTACAGAGCAGGTCACAGCAGTATAGAGCTGGGCTCTGTTAATGTAGGTGGCTTTGACCTCCACCTGCAATTGAAGGACCCCCACTTCCGCTCCAAATCTCCCCCAGGTACTCTGGGGAGTGAACTGGGGAAGGGGATGTCATGTGTGCTCACATCAGTCTTCTCAGCCCCCACTGGCTTCTAAGTTCTCTGCCATGTATCAGTCTTTGTGAGGGTGCCTCATCCTGCTCTGTCCCTGCTGCTGGGAGGGCTCTTGGTTGCTCTCCATGCAAAGGCAGTCCCTCCTGTCCTTCCTCAAGCTGGTGGCATCACTGTATGCCAGCATCTCCCTGCTGCCATAGTTGGTGATATCACTTGTTCCAGTTACTAAGGGATCCCACTGGAGATGGGGCTGGTGTGGCCATGAGCACAGGTGTCTGCTTCGGGTTGAAATTCCCTCAATTCTACTTTGTCGTTTTCACCTTTGGCGTTTCCACAGCCTGGAAACTCTGCCATCACTGGGAAAGAATCTCTTTCCTTAACTTTTATGCCATAATCAGTTGCCTTGGTCCCAAAGCCCTTCTGGCCCCCATGTCCTGTCCCTCGAAGAGGCTTTGTGTGAAAGTCGTTCTTAAATGTTTCACTTGTCACTGGGACTCAGCCTGTGTGCTGGGATGTGGCTTGGAGGATGGAGGACACAAGGACAATCTGTCTTCTTCACAGTGGAAGGCATGCTGTACCCCAAATCTGCCCACCCCTTTCATTACTGTGTTGTCCTTCTTAAGTCAAGCCTGTGTGTCTGACCCTCTCATCGGGATGAATACTTTTCTAGAATCCTTCATCTGCCACTCAAAAATATTCCCAAACAACCTCCTCTAGTGGACCAGTGCTGTCACCTCCCATCCTTGCAAAGACCAAACTTGCCTTCCTGCAAATCCCACACTAAAAAAGATCTAAGATCCCAAGTCCTGATTTTACAAGCCTTTCTTTGAAAGGAGGACTGCCTAGCATGGTGCATGATCCCCAAGGGCTCCTGGCCATCAGTGTACCCTTCTTAAAACAGACCTCACAGCCAACTGAGACCAAGCTCTTGAGGCGTTCTCTGCCATCTCTGAACGTCCATGATGTTACTTCAGTGACAACTTCTCCAGCTTCTTAGAAAACATTTATGATTATCAATCCCAGATAAGTAACATGGTTGCTGAATAGTTAGATTCTGGGTGGGTGATCTGTTGCATAAGTCCAAATTAAGCCACTGAACAGACTATAACACACACACATCATGTTGGATACTTATGTATATTTGTTGTGATTTTTTTTTCTGTCTGTAGGGTGGTGACATCACTGAAGCAAAACCCTGATGAAAGTGATTCACAATTTAGCATTTACCATTGTATGGAAATGTGAGTTCCATCTAGCAACGAGAATATTACAGGGATGTTCAATATAAAATGCAAATATAATAGCTTAGTGGGTTGGATATGTCAGCTGTGTTTCACTTAAACCTATTACCTTGGCAGATTAAATATAGTTACAGATCTTTCACAAAGAGGATATTCTGATGAAGTTATATCTGATATCAGCCTTTGTGGATCCTCAGTTCAATTGGCTATGAGTACAATGAGGACAAAAATGGGTGAAGAATAGAGAGTGAATGGGGACACAGCCATGGAGAAATAGGATCTGCCTGTTGCCTCCAGACCTTCCAATACCCGTTAAGAAATATTGTTCTTTGCTGAAGCATGAGCAATTTATAGCAAAGATTTATCTCTTATGTGATGAAGGGGCACCCATCCCACCAGGCCTATATAACCACTTCAAAAGGTTGATACCTGCTTATATAACCCAACTTAGCTAAGCAGAGGTGAGCCAACCTGAGCTGTGCCACTAGCTCCAATCTTGGTGCTTCTATAGCCATCTGGACCACTCAGCTCTCATGGCTGAACTGCACAATGGTAGACCCTGCTCATTTAACCACACACTCCAGCTTCTGACCTCCTCTTCACTGTCAGGGCCCACTAAGTGCTTCATGATTTGTCTTGCTATTGCCACGTCCTTCTGGTTATAACTTCTTGCCCAAATGCCTTGTAATTCTTTACTCTATGGCACTGCCCAGTTTCTGCAAGTGCTTCCCCAGGACTGTGCTATCTTACCCTCTACCCCACACCTCCACAGTGATGGCAAGGTTGCTGGCCCCTTGAAATGGCCCATGTTAAGCCTGTACTCCACTCGTTAAGACAGGCTTGGTGGAAATTAACCAGCCTCATCCAGTTTGTCCAGCACAGCTTTCTTGTCTCATTATTGCATGATCAGTTATAAGCTTTAGGGTTTATGTATCCAGCAGCATTTCCCTGTGGGCTTTTCCAAGGGAGTATCTTACAAATTGCTACAGAGAACTGAAGAAATAATTGATCTCTTTTAAAAGGAACATTCCATCTGTAGCTTCTGTGATCCGTTTTGCTTTGTCTTATATTAATATGCTGTGAATATTATCTGTTCATAGCTATTTATATGTGTAGTCAACAGACATGAAAAACTCACACTCAGGGGTTCCTGCTCTAAAAAATTCAACTTGGCTGATGTAGCACCAAGTCTTTCTGCCAAAGAAGACACTAACCCATGGAGCAGTAACCACTGCTTTTGGGGTAGGGGTGGGGGTGGCAGACAGTTCATAGTTGTAGAAGGAGGATCTGGAGTGGAAATCTAGGCACACAGCACCCTACTGTATAATTGTGAACTGGGCTTCAGGGAGCTGGGTTCTCTTTCTGTTTCTGCCCTAACTACCTTTGTGATACTCGTACTTGTTGGACCCCACTCAGCCTACTTTCTCCCCTGTAAAGTAGGAAGTTGACCTAGAGCAGTTCTCTTCAACTCCAGTCTTCCACATTTCCATGAATATGCACAAAAAGTCAGATAGCTAGTTAGGAACCCAGAAGATGCTAGCAAAAGCAATGATTACCAACTTTCTGCTGGACTTAGAACCCGGCACTTGACACAAGTTATCTCATTTAAGCCTCACAGTGATTCCAAGAGTTTGGTATTATGGTCCCATTTCACAGAAGAAAACGCAGTTCTCAAAGGGGTCACTCAACTTTTTAGGATCACAGTGCTAGTAAATAAGAGCAGAGATTCTGATCCTGATGGAACTAACTCCAAATGCACTTTTAATAAGAGGTAGTAAGAAGTTCCCAACCATCCTTTTTTTTTTTCTTTTTCTTTTTTTGTTTTGTTTTGTTTTGTTTTTTTAGACGGAGCTTCGCTCTTGTTGCCCAGGCTAGAGTGCAATGGCTCGATCTTGCTTCACCGCAACCTCTGCCTCCTGGGTTCAATCGATTCTCCTGCCTCAGCCTCCCGAGTAGCTGGGATTACAGGCATGCGCCACCATGCCCAGCTTATTTTGTATTTTTAGTAGAGACGGGGTTTCTCCATGTTGGTCAGACTGGTCTTGAACTCCCAACCTCAGGTGATCCGCCCGCCAGGGCCTCCCAAAGTGCTGGGATTACAGGCATGAGCCACCGCGCCGGCCCCCAACCCTCCTTTTATTACTCTCAGTTTCTGAATCTCACTACACTTCTCCTCTCTGTCCACTCTGCATGCCTGAGTGACCCCCTTTCCTGACATCTAAAACACATGTACCTCTGTGCCTTTGGTTAGTGTGAAAAGGGTAGCATTGCATTTTAGAATTCTCTATCCATTGTTTGCAACAAGATGGGACTCAATAAGCAAAAAGCAAAAATGAGTTTCTAAGCAGCTGCTTGCCATATGAAATGTCATGAAGGTATAACTCAAAAAGGGCAAGATTTAGCTCAAAAGAATACTTTTCAGACTATCATGTATAATCCTCTGTATATGGGCACAGGTGTCTAACGTGAGTCATCTGTCATTTCGCCAAGGCCAACTTTAAATCATAAACAGCGGGAGGTTTTTCAGCTTCCAGTGGGGTCTCATTGATTGCCTAGTCTTTGCCTCTCCTGGAAGCAAACCAGTTGTGTTTCTTTGAGAAAAAAGCATCACCCCATCCCCAACAATTAGACAACTTCTGGTGAGTGCCAATTATTTATATGAAAACTTCTAAGAAAGCACAGATGAACTTTGCCAGAAAGTAGATGTTTTGTACAATTTAAAGAATGGACTTCAAAGTCAGAAATGCCCTGTGAGTTTGATGATCCTATTCTCTATTTGGAAATAAGCGAAATCTCTACGCTTTCGTCAATATATCTTGATAGTATATATTACCTCATTATTCACAGTCAGTCCTCATTATGCATAGATTCTGCATTTGCAGATTCACCTACTCACTGAAATTTAGTTGTAACTTCAAAATCAATAATTGCAGCACTTTCATCATTACTCACAGACACATGCAGAGAGGTGAAAACATCGAATCACCCAACGTGTGTGTTCCTAGCTGAGGTCAAATAAGGGTCTGCTTCCTGTTTTGTCTCTCATACTATAAACAAGTGTTCTTTTCACAATGCCATGTTGTTGACATTATGTGCTTTTAGTTCATGATTTTGTCATTTAAAATACCCTGCAACGCTGGGCACAGTGGCTCATAGTTGTAATCCCAGGACTTTGGGAGGCCGAGGCGGGCAGATTGCTTGAGGTCAGGAGTTCGAGACCAGACTGGCGAACATGGCGAAATCCTGTCTCTACTAAAAATACAAAAATGATCCAGGCGTGGTGGTGTGTGCTTGTAATCCCAGCTACTCTGGAGGCTGAGGCAGGAGAATCGCTTGAACCCAGGAGGCGAAGTTTGCAGTGAGCCAAAATGGCACCACTGCACTCCAGCCTGAGTGACAGAGTGAGACTCTGTCTCAAAAAAAAAGAAAAGAAAATATCCTGCAAGCGTGGTGCAAAAGTACTATCTGGTGGTGCTAAGCACAAGAAGGCTGTGATGGCCCTTACAAAGAAAACACACGTTTAAATTAAGCTTCATTCAGGCATGAGTTATAGTGTTATTGGCCATGAGTTTAATGTTAAGAAACTATATGTGTAGTTACATATATATATATATATATACACACACACACACACACACACACACACGCAAAATAAGATTCTTAAATCTTAAACAGGAACACACATAAAACGAGGCTCTGTATTGATTCATTGATGAAAACATTGTGACCAGAGGCTTGCAGGAACCTAACTGTCTATTTCCCCTAGGAGCAATGGTTCAGTACCCGAATTCAGTGTCTGTGGCAACTTTACAGAGCATAACTACTGCAAATAACAAGAATCAGTGTATTTCCAAATTTAGAAATTGCAGATAATATCTTGAAATATTTCTTGGGACTGCCAGGGAGGTCTGGTACTACTGATCTCATGCCATTTTCCGCTTCATGGAAAATGAGAACTTACGAAACCATCCCCATTCCTTCTTCTGTGAGGAGCAGATTTTCTCACTATTCAACTCCACCAGGTACTAACTGAGTGCTGCAGAATCTACTACTGCTGGAAGATAGGCAAAGAATCAGTCCCTGACCTCAAGAGCTTTCACCTGCGTTGGAATGACTGGGCTGGGGGTGGCAAACGTACCCAGGTCAAAAGGAAAGTGGAAACATCTTAGAAATGGCAGAGAGAAGAACAAACTCTCTGAGGCATAACATAGGGAAACAGACTGTTTTTCTAATAGTAACCTTGAACTGTTAATTTAGTGTTTCCTGCCAGGAACTCTGCAAAGGAAGTTTGGCCTTAGCCAGAGCTTCTAATTAACTCCAAAGTTTCTACCACATCAGCAAACACCTAAAGACCACCCCAGTGCTTGTCTCTTTCCTGACAGAAGTCAAAAAAGTGATGTAGGTGAGAATTGCCCAATAGGAAATCCTTTTTTCTCTATGGGAAATGGTTGCTGTATTTCCCTCAGCTTGATTATTTTGGAGGCCTGTAATCTTACAGCTAGAAAAATACTATTTATGATACTTGGAATAAAAATAGTAATATTAATTTATTGAGCACCCAGTTTATGTCGGGATCTGTGCTGGGTACTGGGAAGACAGGGATGAAAGACACGGTCTCTGGCTCTATGTGTCTCATGGTCAAATGGGCAAATGTGGTCATTGTGAAAGTGGAGTTATGCCGTGGGAGAGGGAAGCAGGAATAGGGGCTTGCAGCAGCACATAACCCAGCATGGGAGGTTACGGTGTGCGGAGAAATGCTTCTTGCTGGAACAGTCTTGGAAGGGGAGGAGGAGTTGGTCTAATGAAGGAAGCTGAGGTGAACGTTCCAGGAAGCAGGAACCTCATATGGAAGCCTAGAGGCGTGAAAGTGTTATGGGGCATTTTAGGACCTGGAAGCACAGCATGGGCAATGGACGAGTTAGAAGAGAGCAGGCAAGGGAGAGGCAGCACCCAGGTCATGAACAGCCTGGAAGGGCATGTGGCATCCTCAGAAGGGTCTCACAAAGGCGAGCAAGATAATCACGTTTGCACTTTCTGTAGGTCAGTTAGACATAGTACAGAGAATGCATTGTGGGCAGGGCATATCTGAGAAGGATGAGAACAGTTAGGCTTTTGGAAAAGCCACTAGGAAAATAAGAGAAGAGCAGTAGGAATACAGTAAAAGAGAGAAGTTAGAGAGAAATGGGGAAAGAAATGACAGAATTTGAAGAGCAGCTGGGGGAAAAAGAGAAGAGGGTGAAGGGAGGCAGGTTTGAGGATGATTTGGGGTACCCTGAATTGGAGGGCTGATGGACCATCCCAAGGAGGTTACATCAGGGAGCCAGAGATCCTGGGTTGAATTCAGGAGAGTGGTTTGGGATGGAGATGATAATTGATCATTCTGTAGATGATCATTGAAGCCAAGGCTTTCCATTACATAAAGCAGAGTGTATACAGTTAAGAATAGAAGGTGGCCACAGAAACCCTCTTCAGAAACACTAATATTTAAGGCCTTAATAAAGGAAGATAAGTCTGACATGAAGCTAGAGAGGAGGTAACCAGAAATGAAGAAGGAATAGAATGATGCCAGGTATGACAAAGGAGACATCTTGCAGGAGGGAGTGGTCACCGAATACGATGATACAGGGAGGAAGGCACAGTGGAATTGGTTGTTAATGACCTAGAGCAGTTTTAATGGGAAAGCAGGAATGAAAGCAGATAGCCCTGGGTAGAGATGCAAAGCGGGGCGAAGAAGTGAAAACAGTACAAATGTAGACCAGCTCGTGTGTAAACTTGACTTTCAAGGAAAGAAGAAATAAATCGAGGGGAATGGGAAGTTAAGGAGGGCTTCTGTCTTTGCCAGTGGAAATTAGCTGTGATTCTTCCTTGCTGGCAGGATACAGGGAGCATTTTCAAAGTGCACATAACTACAAGTAACACAGGCTATGAGACAAAAAAAAAAAAAAAAAAAAAATGGGGAAAAAGGGAGGGGGGATGAACATGGATCAAGAATCAAGGAAGGGGCTGGTCATGGTGACTCACACCTATAATCCCAGAACTTTAGGAGGCTGAGGTGGGAAGATCGCTTGAGGCCAGGAGTTCAATACCAGCTCAAGCAACAAAGCAAGACCCTGTTTCTCCAAAAAAAAAAAAAAAAAAAAAAAAAAAAAAAAAAAAAAAAAAGGCTGCATATGGTGGCTCACACCCATAGTTCCAGCAATTTGGAGGAGGATTGCTTGAGCACAGGAGGGAGTTCCAGTCCAGTGTGGACAACATGGGAAAACTCCATCTTTTTAAAAAAATTAGCTGGGCATAGTGGTGTGCAGCTATAGTCCCAGCTACTTAAGAGGCTGAGGTGAGAGGATTGCTTGATCCCAGGAGAATAAGGCTGCAGTGAGCCGTGACCACTCCAGCCTGGACAACACAGCAAGACCCTATCTCTAAAGACTTTTTTTTTTTTAAAGAATCAAGGGACCTTGTAAGTCACGGGTTCTAAAGGGGATGTTTTTTATAAGAACCTATGAAAAATACTAAAATGGCAACAGATTAAGACCCAGAAGACCTGCGACTGTCTCTTATTAGCTTTCAACCTTAGGCAAGTCCTCTCTTTGTGAGCCTGAGTACCCTCATCCTTAAAGTCAGCTAAAGACTATCTGTCTCGCCTATATCACTGGTTGTAGTGAGAATTAAACAGGATAATATGTGTGAAGAGCACCGTGGAAATTGGAAAGCCCTGCACGATTGTGAGATGTCATTGTGGGAGAAGAGGAGCCTTCTTGCTGCCTTCACCATTTGCTGAAGTGCCCTTTGCTGTTGAAGTTATCTCAGGCACTGTGTGGCTTCTTCCAAACTACAGGCAAGATCTCTCTCTTCTGGGGATTTCTATCTTTTTCTTACTCACTCGAAATGAAGAGTGCTGTGGAGGGGTAAGAAGAACATATTTTCAAATCAAAAGAAAACGTTGAACTGACACTAGTCACTAATCATTTTAAATCGTTTTGATGGAAGAATTTCCAGTCTTTCATCAAAAAACAAAACAAAAAAACAAACACAAAAAAGGATCTGACAGAGGACATAGTTAAGTGGCTGGCGCGCATGGCTGTGCCGGCTTTAGAGAGACGAGACGGACATTTACTGATTGTGAGGAGGGGGTTGACATCCTTGGTTAGTATGCTAATTTCATCTCCTGCATTTAACATGTAGATCCGCATCAAAACTATTTGAATGCGTTTCTTTTTAGATATTTAACCTTCCCAGTTATGACCCTTTGGGGGGAAAAAACCCCTTTGTAGAGCTCACACTACTTATATTTTTTTTAAGATGGAGTCTTGCTCTGTTGCCCAGACTGGGGTGCGGTGGCATGATCTCAGCTCACGACAACCTCCGCCTCTCAGGCTGAAGCAATTCTTGTGCTTCAGCCCAAGTAGCTGGGATTACAGACACATGCCACCATTCCCAGCTAATGCTTTGTAGAGATGGGGTTTCTCTGTGTAGGCCAGGCTGGTCTCTAACTCCTGATCTCAAGCGATCCGCCTGCCTTGGCCTTGCAAAGTGCTGTGATTATAGGCGTGAGCCACTGCGCCCGGCCAGAGATCACTACTTTAAAGAAAGATGGCATTACATCATGCCTGCTAAAATGGTGGTGACCATAGGGCAAGCAGGCCACACTGACATCCAATCTCTTCCTCTCTTTATTGTTTTAAATTAGCATTTCTCTATTTCCCTCCTAGTCCAGCAAAATGCATACTCCCTTGACGTATGCCATGTCCTTGCTAATATCTATATTTTTAATTAATACAAAATAGAATAAAAACCAAAACACCTGTGCTAGGAACTTTAACACAAAGACTACAAAGTAATGTCTGTAGGCAAAGACTGTCTTTGTGAATATGTTTCACTTAACTCATAGCTGGTTTTAAAAAGATTGATATATTTGAGCCAGGTGCAGTGGCTCACGCCTGTAATCTCAGCCCTTTGGGAAGCCTAGGTGGACAGATTGCTTGAGCCCAGGAGTTCAAGACTAGCCTGGGCAACATGGTGAAACCTGGTGGCTTCAAAAAATACAAAACTTTGCCTAGCGTGGTGGTGCATGCCTATAGTCCCAGCCACTCTGGAGGCTGAGGTGGGAGGATTGCTTGAGCCCAGGAGGTCAAGGCTGCAGTGAGCCATGAATGCGCCACTGCACTCCAGCACGGGTGACAGAGTGAGATGCTATCTCAGAAAAAATTGATATATTTGATATTTACACATACCAGTCTCTACCACCTCTTGGAACAGTGGAAGATCAGGCAACACATGGCAGGGCTTTTATTCCCCCAAACATCAGGTGACCAGAGCCGAGTGTCTCTCCGGTCCATTTCGTCCCAAGCCCCACTCCTCCTCATCATCTCTTCAGGCTGGGTGTGCACAGGCCCCTGGAGATTTCAGAGTGTATAACCCCTGGTTTAAAGCCAAATCAGTGAAGTACAGTAGAAAGAAAGAAGTTTGTTTCTGAGGATAAAGTGGATAAAGTAAAGAAAAAGTGGCCAAGCGTGGTAGTTCATGCCTGTAGTTCCAGCACTTTGGGAGGCTGAGGCAGGTAGATGACAAGGTCAGGAGATTGAGACTATCCTGGTGAACACAGGGAAACCCCGTCTCTACTAAAAATACAAAAGATGAGCTGGGTGTGGTGGCGGGCACCTGTAATCCCAGCGACTCGGGAGACTGAGGTAGGAGAATCGCTTGAACCCAGGAGACGGGGCTTGCAGTGAGCTGAGATCACCCCACTGCACTCCAGCCTGGGTGACAGAGTGAGACTCTGTCTCAAAAAAAGTAAATAAATAAAAAAATAAAGAAAAAGTAAGTAAACATTTCCCAGCTTAAATACTGGGGCTAGTATGCCTGATTCTCAACTTTTAGACAACATTGTCTGCTTTAGGATGAGATTCTCTAAAAGTGGACATCAAATTGTTTTCTCTGTGTACTCCTTTGTGTGATAGAGATTAAAATAAAAGCAAGTACTATCTTTGGGGAAGGCCTAATGCACAGCCCAAAAGAAAAATTTATGTCACTTCAAAAGCTGAGGCAATTGGCCAAAAAAGTCCAGAAGGCACTTCTCACCCCAACAAGGTCAAGAAACTTTGATAACCTTGAGCCCAGTGGAGAGACATCTGGTAGACCACACTTCTCTTTTACAGTTAGGAAGATAAAGTTCATTCTCAGTATTATTAACACAGACACACCGGTCATGGCCGATCTGTGCCACACAGAAGAAATATTCCCAAGCAAAGCATTCTTTGGCTCTCGTCAAGTGGTCTGCTGTCTGCGGAATTTCCTATTCTCCAGTCCCAGAGCAGAAAGCAATCCCCGCCCGCCTGGCTTTGGCCGTCATGAGGTTTAAAGAGGATCATTTGTTTTCATTACAGCCCCTTGAAGCCCTTCCTTCCCTCCTCATTAATGAATTTCCAGTCTTTCATCAAAAAACAAAAACAAAAAAACAAACACAAAAAAGGATCTGACAGAGGACATAGTTAAGTGGCTGGCGCGCATGGCTGTGCCGGCTTTAGAGAGACGAGACGGCCATTTACTGATTGTGAGGAGGGGGTTGACATCCTTGGTTAGTATGCTAATTTCATCTCCTGCATTTAACATTCAGATCAGGTCTGTACAGGCCCTCCACAGCCACAGAGTCCAGGGATGGGTGACTGTCTGCCTTGCAGCACTGAACATTCTCTGCATGAATTACATAAATACCCAAACATTCCGCCTGTTCTGACTTTACTCCCTTTCCCTCCCTCTCGGAGAGACACATAGACACGGAGCCATACTCATGCAAGCATACATTCCCCACGATGCCATCACATGCACACACATACACTGCAGACACGGGTCTCTATGAATGCCAAACACATGCAATGGAGGGTGCCCGAGTCATCCACAGCTGGCTTATTTCCTCCTCATTTGGGTCTCCGCGGCTCACTTCTGCAAGATCTATTTCTCCTGCTCAGGAAACTTGGAATGTATTGGGGAATCCTAAATAAGGAAGCAATATGAAATTAAAAGCTCAATCAGAAAAGAAGGAGGATATCTTGAAAGGGTGACCTTCCAGTCCCAGAAATCCTTAAAGAGCCCCGATTCCACTCATGTGAAAGAGAACCATTTAGCTCAGTTAACTGAACACCCAGAAAGAAAGAAAGAAAACCCGGCTCATTTTATTACTTGGGGTCCCCACTTTGTCATGTGCGTTTGGAACACTGTATTAAGAGTCCTATTTATGGGTGGTTTGGGACTCACCATGCCACAGCTGGGTGACAACAGAAGAGGAATCCCAAACTGGCACCCCCTTGGCTGTCCAAAGGGCAGACAATCACCTGGCACGTTTGCCAGAAACCCAACCAATGGAAAACTGAATTTCCTCAACCTCCTTTTTGCAGCGTCTTTCCGTAACCTTGCAGCAGCGTCTGGAGACAGAGAATCAGCAGCTCCTACTATCAGAAGGCACATTTGGGGGTTGCTTTTAATAAATGGAAGCAGAAGCCTCCCATATAAAGGAAAGGACACAGGTTGGTTTTGGTTGTTTTGGTTTGATCTGGTCTGGTTTTGGGGTTTTCATTTTTTTCTCCATGTATGACATCACTGTGTACCCTGGCATATCGTAGCTCTTTCCTCCAGACTCTGGTGGACCCTCATTCTGTCCCCTTGTGCCCACACAATATTCCATGCTTGGCTAAGAAACATCGGGCAATTCCTGTCGGAGCTTCCCACTGGAGCGACGGGTGTTTCCTCCGAGCTGCAGACTTGATTTGCCTCGAATTTTTTTTTTTTTTTTTTTTTTTTGGCTCTGGTCCAAGATGTTTTCCTGTCATCATTTCACTGTCTTTTCCAGTAATCCCTTTCTTAAACATTGCCAACAATTAGTCGATCTATCTCTACCATCACCACTACCCCCCCAACCCCATATCCACACAAACACACCCTCCACTGAGCCCATCACTGTCTCGTCTTGCCTTGAAGTATAAGAAATTACAGCTTCTCATTAGCTGGAGAGCACGATTGGAACGGCTCTGTGTTTACTCACTTAGTAAGTGATGCTGGCCTTTTTAATTATTCTCCCTCCGCGTGCCATCAGAGAGCAGCAAGCTGTTCAAGTCAAACCAAACGACTGCACATCCTCCGCAAGGCAGTTGGAAGTAATCGTGTTTTACCTCACTGCTGCTGCTGTCTTCCTTGCCTGTCAGCAAGCCAAGGAATCCCCCCAAAGCTCTTACGTAGGAGATGCCAAAACTGTGAGTCACTTTTCACTCCCAGAGCAGAGAAAGTCCACTGCGTCCTGCACGTAGCAGCAGACCCAAGATGGGGGTTTCCTCCACGCCATCGAGATTCCCTGGGACCAGATGTCCGGTCATCGATTCCTTTTTTCTTGCTATTGCTCCCTCTTTCTCTTCCACCCTTGTCCATTCCTTGGTTTTGAGGTGCTTTTCTCTTTTTCTCTTCCCTTCTGTGTTGCCGACAGCCGCAGACCCAGCAAGAGCTGGGTCCCTCTCGCCTTCTGTTATTTTTTTCCCCCTGCAGCAGCCTTTGGCTGCTACTTCTGCAAGCTGGATCACCAAAGACACACGACTCACTCACAATGAATAATCAATACGGATATTGATCTGGGGAAAATGTTTGTAAATTCCTGAAAGGGAATCAGGAGCAGGGGCAGGGAGGCTCGTGGAGGACGACACTGCAGTGCTCCACGGCCGGAGGAGGCAGAACCGCATTTGGATCCCAGGTCTCGCTGGCTCCGAGGTGACGGGTACCGGAATGCGTGCGAACCAGGGTGTGCGCGTGTGAGGAGGGGGTCATGTATTCTCATTTCTCTACAGCTGCTTTCCCCGAAGAATCAAGAGCCAAATGGTCGGGGAGCTCCCGTCAGCGCCATGTCTTGGCTGCGGGCCAGCACTGTTTTGTTTTCATTATCACACGCTACTTTGCAATTTGCATAAATACAGGGTTATTTTTTATCGTGTCGCCCAAAAGATAGAAAAAAAAAATAGAAGTCTTTGTTGTATGCAAGAAGGGCTTGCTGCCTACTCATCGAGGCTAAGGATTTACCTCCAAGGCAGGGCTTCGGAGCCTATGTAGAGAGCTCCAGAAGAAATACGCAAAGAAGTGGTAATCACAGAAAAGAATACAGGAGACAAAGAATGGAATTTAACGAGAACTGAAGGGCACTCGGCGTGGCAAAACCCAATATTAGGGATACATTTGCTTCTTGGAGAAGTGGCGTAGACTTAGACAAGCAAAGTAGAGATAAGGACCACCAGGATCTAACCCGTGTCCCTGTTACACACATTTCACGCTCTCAGCTGGAATGAACTATTGATCCCTGGAGGAAAAGGTATGCAGGACAATAAACTCGAACTTGCCTTCTCACCCCCTTGCTGCTTCCAAAACGTAGAAAGAGTGAGCACAGATAGGTGGAGCGTTCCCTCTCAGCTGCTATGCGCTGATGGTTTTCCAGCAGATGAGAGGTTTTAAATCTGGTCTTTTTCCCTCACTTGCCCTACACCTTGAGCAGTTCAGCTAAGCTCCCTGAATTGCACTTGCTCTAGTATTGAATGGGATTTGCATTGTCCCCTCGGTTCTCTCATCTTCAGGAAAGTGAACGCAAGAGTGTGTTCAGCTAAACAACAAGATATAGGTGGCTTTCTCCTGCAAGCGCCTCTTGGCTTTGGGGATGAGACCTCAGATTCCTGAAGTCATATCCCACAGTGATGCTGGGCATGCACCTGTGTCCCGGGGAGTGGTACCTCGTTTCAGAAAAGCCTTCCAGCTCTCTCAGGCCATTGAATGGTGGTCCCTGCTCCTTTCATCTCTCCTCACTCACTCTGTTTTTGCAATTTGGTAATAAAATCTCTCTGGGCTCACATCACCCTTTCTCCCATTGCCCTATCTATCTCCTCCTGGCCTGGTGACAGAAGGGCCGTGTCGCCTTTGAGATAGCCATCTAGAGTGAGACCTCCGCATGAGGATTCAATTCCAGCTCCCCCTGCCCTCCTGTCCTGAAAAGAGCTGTCTGCTTTATCAGCCAGCAGCAGCAGCGGCAGCAGGAACACTGATTTTTTTATTCCTTTTCTGGCTTCTGATTAGCTCTAGCAATCCAATTAGCAGAGGAATTTATATCACACGGGCTGAGGTGCCCCTACTCATCACAGTAGCTCAAACCCACTCATAAATTCTGCCAATCTTACATCTGCCTGTGACATGGATTAATTACAGCACCAAGCCTTCCCGAGTAGGTCTACTGATGAAGGTACATGTGAATATCAGAGTTAAGAACAGGCAAAAAGGGATGACTTTTGTGTATCACCAAGGATGTATAAAGGCTGCCCAGTGAAGTCACTTTTTTCTTCTGCTTGCATGTTGTTCTAAAGAGGCCAAATGGACCAGAATGGGGCACTAGGGAGGATTCAGAAGTGGCCTAATCATGGCACACTCATGTATTTCTTTATATCATTGAGACACATATTGTGAAACTTCAGGGCTCTTCGAGACTAATTTTCTGCCACCCATCCATACATTCCCAAAACAGTTAAACTATTTAAAATAGTTCCATGAAGAGAAATGTCATTATCTTCATTGGTTTTCCATTCCAGTTGGGTACAATCATAATATTGTCATACCCTTGCATCTATCTACAATTTCATTCCAAATTCACCCTTACATTCATCAGTCTCTAGCATCTATCCATTCATCTAGTGATATTCATTTATATATCAACTATTTATTCTGCTTCCAAGTCATCTATTCATCCATGTGCATCCCGCTACTCATTTTCTAACCATGTATTGATCTATGAATATCTTTCTATTATCTGTCATCTCCTTGTCTATCCATTTGTGTCTCTATTAATTCATTCGTCTGTATTATCCATCTATCTGCTTTTCTATCTATTCATTAATCCATTCATGTATCTATCCACTCAATCATCTATCATTTGCTTATCAGTTACCAATCCCTTTTTACTTTTCTTTGTGCCTTTTGTTGGCTGTAATCTTAGCAGAATCCTAGATTCACATTCTCAATCATTTTTAAGGTAAATAACGCCCAATTTCCAAATGAAGTCTATAAAAGTTATATATTTGGTTCTCTGTCCTCTTTCAAAGAGTCTTATGAACTAAAGCCAGTCACTAGAATCACATGGTTTTAAATGAATTAAAAATTACAAGGAAACTATTTTATCCTGGATTTCTGCAGCGTTTTCCTTACTGAACAAAAGCATGCATTACTAGTCCCTTTTGAACCATGCTGCCCTTAAAAGAGGGGAATTTCAAATAACATCTACATGTAAATCTCATTCCATCTGTCATATCTACTACTGAGAGACTTTCATGAAAGGGACCCAATTCAAGTAGACCTTAATTGAGGTTACTTTTATCATAAATCAAAACAGATATTAACCCTAAAAGTATCATGTCGTTATACATGTTTGGCTTTCTCCTATATCCAGGTTGGAGTTGAGGAACAATTTGGAAACTAAAAATAGTATTTTCTCCCACATTACTTTTATTCAAAATATATTCAAGTCTGGACCAAACCTTAAGATTCAACACCTTCTCAGAGTGACCTCTAGTCCTTTAGCTCCAAAGACAATGGGTCAAGCAAAGTGTCACTGGGTTGGGGAAAGATTCTAATGGGTAAATCATATTTCTGTCTAAGACAAAAACCCCAGTTTGTTGCTGTGAGCAGAGAGGGCTGGGGAGCTTGGTTGGGCTTTCTTTGTGTTTCAGAGATTCACTTCCCAAGCAGTAGCACAAGTCAGAATCCCAGGTGAGCAGCAGCTCTTGTTATCTCTGACAATACTGACCATCTCTAATATTCTATTACTTGCAGGTAGGATTATCAGTTAAGAATCCTGAACAGAATTATATTGAGGTAAAGTCCATAGAGACCACATCAGTTCTGGAGTTGTAGTCCTAAAATAGCAGGCAGGGACCCAAGCCACGATGTCTTCCAAAAACACAAGGGAGAAGGAAACCAGCTGTTTCCTTTTCTCCTGTTAATTACACTTACTCTGTCACCATAGTTTTCTGGATTCCATTGTCATCAGAAATGAGACCACATAATCCCAGGTTCTGGTCGTGGCTTTATCTGTGATGCTAACTAACCAAGGCTGACTTCTCCGTGAACTACAGTAACTCAGTGCCTCAGGCCCACAACATTTTTAAGGGCCCTTAAAAGTGGTTTTCGGTTTGGTCTTGTTTTTTTGAGACAGGGTCTCCCTCTGTCACCCATGCTGGAGTACAATGGTGCAGCCACAACCCACTACAGCCTTGACCTTCCAGGCTCAAGCAATCCTCCCACCTCTGCCTCCCAAGTAGCTGGGACTACAGGCACATGTCACTACACCTGGCTAATTTTTGTATTTTTTGTAGAGATGGGGTTTCACCATGTTGCCTAGGCTGGTCTGAAACTTCTGACCTAGAGTGATCTGCCCGCCTCAGCCTCCCAAAGTGCTGGGATTATAGGCGTGAGCCACCACGCCTGGACTTGATTTCTTTCAAACTCATTTATAAAGTAAACTTTTAGGTCAAAGAAAATGTTTTAACACATAATATCTTTAATTTTAATATTTATCTCTATACCAATGCAGTCATAAAATATAAGTTTAATAATTTTTAGAAAGGAAGGGGCCCTGTAGGTAAAAGCACACAGGGCCTGCAAAAGTCATTTGTAATGTGGCTTCAATGTTAACCAGATTATCAATAACTTAGTTGTTATGCTCCAAAAAGCATGATGTCTAAGTACCTGTATAGGAGCCAGACTGCCTGGCTTCAAATCCTGATGGCACTATGTGCTAAAGTCATTTTCTTTCTCTGGTTCTCACTCTCCTTATCTTTAAAATGGAGATAATAATAGTGCCTAATACATAGGGATGTTGTGAAGGGATGTCAGTAGCTTAGTATAGAGTCTATACATAATGAAGCCTAAATAAAATTTGCTATAATAATTGTTGTTGTTTCAGCTTTGATGTCTTTTTTTTTTTTTTTTTTTTTTTTTTTTTTTTTTTTTTTTTTTTAGACAGAATCTTGCTCTGTTGCTCAGGCTAGAATGCAGTGGTGCAATCTCAGCTCACTGCAATCTCTACCTCCATGGTTCAAATGATTATCATGCCCTCAGCCTCCCGAGTAGCTGGGATTACATGCTTACACCATCACACCTGGCTAATTTTTGGAATTTTAGTAGATATGTGGTTTTGTCATGTTGCCCAGGCTGGTCTCGAACTTGTGAGCTCAAGCAATCTGCCCGCCTTGACCTCCCCAAAGTGCTAGGATTATAGACTTGAGCCACCATGCCCGGTCTAGCTTGGATGTTTTTGCCTTAAAAGCCTATCTCTCTGTAATCCAGCAGCTATGACCAAATCAATTCCTTTTCTTGAAAAAAAATAGATTATCTTCTAGTCACCATGGAAGGAAGAAAAAGGTGGTAATTGAAGTTTCCTCCCTTCTCTGAAAATCAGAAAATTTTCTCTCCTATAAGTAGAAAGTTCTGCAGTCTACCTGGAGCTAGGTCTTTATTCTGCATTATAAAACTCCTTTAATAAATCAGCGTCATCTCTCCTGATCGGGGATTTGATTCTTTTCTAACCTAAAACAATCCTGCAAAAATCTTATTAAGAACCACAGGTTAAAAAGAATATTGTCAAAACTTTCTCTCTCCTTTTCTCTCTTTACTTTATTATCTCCTCATTTTTTTTGTCATTTAACTCCAATTATGAGATGCTAAGTGCTTTTGGAAATTCATTGTTAATATCTTCTTACAGTGCTATTAACGTAAATCAAGTTTAATAGTGTCCCAGCAAGTGTAAAAGCAATCAAAAATTCAGTACTCACGAATCATTCTGTAATTTCAGCATAAAATGTTAATAGAAATAATATCTAATACCATAAAATATCGGTAAATTCAACTTTAAATATACGTGATGAATTACTTCACTATCCTATAGCATTGGTGGAATATTCTAGTATGAAATACTTAATTGGCCAAGCCATACCTCAGTCACGCTAAGGCTGATAGAAGACCCCTCCTCTGCTTCACACTGACTAGCCAATCCTGGACGAATAAATAGTTCAATTAAAGGCATTTCCTTATCCCAAACAGACTGATGTAATTGGCAATAAGAAAAAAAAATGTGTAAAATTAAGGTGGGAAGTACCATCAATTTGGAAGAATTTAAATACGTGCAAACAAAGACATTGGAGTTCAAGTGTAAGAACACTGATGCATAACTACAAGGCCTTATTCTCTGTGCAGTCAGCAAAGGTGGCTACAGTACACACTCTGTCTTTGGGGAGCTCACATCTCATGAGACAGGCCAAGGCCAAGACCCATGCCTAACATTTCAGGCCCAGCAGTTAAAATGGCTTTCCTATGTGCTCATAGGAAACCTCTCATGAGCCTGTACTTCGTCAATTAATTTTAAATGTTGACTAAAGCAGGAGCACACTTTTTAAAATAGCATACGCTTTAAACATTTCAGCTTAGAACAACACGTGTACATTCACTCACAGATTCTTAGATGTAGGATGAAGCCGTTCCTGTGAGTGATCCACTTAGATTTCCACACTGTCTTATTGCAGGAACCAGCTCCCTGTTTGTCTACAGTTTCCTGTTTCCATTTCTTTGGAAGGAAGGGAGATTTTGAGGCACTTGGGAGGCCCTGAGTGCAGAATCCTTCAGTTACAGTTGTCCTGCCTACATGGCTATTTATAGTGACTGACATGATTGTTTTCACAGAGCTAGTTTAGCTGTCACAGAAGCAACTCTTTTTGTGCCCCTATGTCCCCAGTTTGTATTTTATTTCATTAAGGGGTGTATTTTATGAACAAGAATTACTTCCATGAAGAGGCTTGGGGGCAAACACTTTTGACTCCTAGGAAGGACACATCTCAGCTTCTGGGGCCAGGAGCTCAGGTGCTCAAGAGTGTAGAGTATTACCTGGGACTGTGTGGAGTGCAGTAGGCGTCGGTCAATAGGGCTTCTAAAAGGAATGGACGGTGACTTCAGTTCAGTGAGTTAGTGAAGTGGATGTTGCTTACGGAGTTTACAGACAAGCAATGCAACAGTGGGTGGGAACGAACAGCCACATGGGCCAATATTCAGCCTGTGTTCAGATGACACTATGCAGAACACAGTCTTCACGGGTCATGACATCAGAGGATCAAGTTGGTATCTTCAGTACCCCTACCTGAGCAGCTTGTGGTGGATATGACCTCTAGACATTTATTCAAATCTTTTCAATTTTTTTACTTTTTATTTTGAGACAGGGTCTTGCTTCATCACCCAAGCTGGAAGGCAGTGGTATGATCACAGCTCACTGCAACCTCAACCTTCCAGGCTCAAGTGACCCTCCCACTTTAACTTCTTGAGTAGCTGGGACCATGGGTGTGTGCCACCGTACCAGTAAGATCTCCCTATGTTGCCCAGGCTAGTCTCAAACTCCTGGACTCAAGCATTCCTCTCACCTCGGCCTCGCAAAGTGCTGAGATTGCAAGTGTGAGCCACCACACCAGACCCTCAAATCTTTTTAAACCTGGCTTGATTTACAGCCTATAAGGCTGTTCAGAAAAATAAGCCTCAAATGTTTACTCTCTGTTGTAGACAGTCATATTTTCCATATTTGTCCCCCAAAAGGATTCCTTAAACTAGTACCTCTCCAAGTGTGTAATGCATACCCACGGTGATGTGAAAGACAAGACTTGGCAGTACACTAATAATTTTTAAAATTTTAACATCTATGCATATATAAAAATATATAGCCAGTACATAGTCTCATAATTTAATAGGTATTATCTCTTAGGATGAGGCTAAATCTATTTAAATAAGTGTGAGTCCATTGCAAGAAAAATAATCACAGTGAAGGTAGCACAGAAATAGGGCAAAATCATGAAGGTGATAGGCAGGTGACTGAAGTTTAGGAGAATCGGCTTAAGCTTTAAGAGGTATCTCTAAATCAGAGCATTCTGCAGTTCAGCCACCTCCACCATTCAGACTTTCCAAGCAGAAGATCATGGAAGATAGCCTGTGTTTATGTCAAGCAACTTTCCTTTTTGATCTTGTGCCAGTTACTGGTACATCCTCATTGTCTTTGTCCATTCAGTTGAAACATTCAGGTTTCCACACATGAGCCTGTGTTTGAAAAGACACCTAAGAGGCATCTTTTAGCAAACAGTCTACATGGCTACTATAGCATTTCATCAGTCGGGAGACAATAGAGTCCTTTTTCCTATAAGTGAGACTCTTTTGGCCACGTTTCTGCAAAATCTCTAGAAATGCAGTGCCAGGTACTTACTCAGAAACAGCCTTTGAGAAATGCTAGCTTGTGTTCCTTGACTTGTCTTGGTCAAATGAGGCCCATCTGTTTTTCATGACTTGTCCTTGGAAAAGTGCATGTCAAGCAAAGAAATGCAACCACATAATGTGGTAGCTGGTTTGAACAAGAAAAACCTCCAACTATTTTATATGTACATTGTGATGCTAAATCTACTTTTTGTAATACGCTTTCGAGCAGTGTACACTCACAGCAAAATTGAGGAGCAGGACAAAGAGTTCTCATTTACTCTCTGCCTTCACACATGTGTTGTCTCCGCCATTATTAACATCCACCACCAGAAGGACACATTTCTTACAACTGGTAAACCTACATTGACACATCAGTATCACCCAAAGTCCATAGTTCTCATTAGGGTTCACTCTTGGTGTTGTATATTCTATGGGTTTGGACAAATTTATAATGACACGTATCTACAATTATAGTACCATACAGAGTAATTTCACTGCCCTAAAACTCATATATGCCCTGCCTACTCATCCCTCCCGCCTCGCTAGCCCGTAGCAACCGCTGATCTTTTCCTGTCTCCACAGTTTTGCGTTTTACAGAATGACGTGTAGTTAGAATCATGCAATATGCAGTCTTTTCAGACTGGCTTTTTTCACTTAGTAATATACATTTATGTTAATAGTGTGTTTCTTTTTAGTACTGAATAATATCCCGTTGTCTGAATGTACCATGGTTTATTCATTCACCTACTGAAGGACATCTTGGTTACTCTCAAGTTTTGGCAATTATGAATAGACCTGTTATAAACCTCTGTGTGCAGGTTTTGGAGTAGATGTAAGTTTTCAACTCATTTGGGTAAATACCAAGAATAGTTCCTGGATCATGTGGAAGAGTATGTTTAATTTTGTAAGAAGTGGTTAAACTGTCTTCCAAAGAGGCTACAAAATTTTACATTCCCATCAGCAGTAAATGAGAGTTCCTGTTGCTCCATATCCTTACCAATATTTCATTTGATGTTGTCATTATTTAGGATGTTGGCCATTCTAATGGGTGTGTAATTTGCACTTTCTTAATAATATATGACATGGAGCATCTTCTCATATGCTTGTTTACCATCTATATATCTTCTTTGGTGAGATGTCTGTTAAGGTCTTTGACCCATTTTTTACCTAGACTGTTGTTTCCTACTGTTGAGTTTTAAGAGTTCTTTGTATATTTTGGATAACAGTCCTTTATCAGATATTTTGTTTGTAAATATTTTCTCCTAGTCTGTGGCTTGTCTGTTAATTCTGTTGACCATGTCTTTGGCACAGCAGAAAATTTTAATTTTTATGAAATCTAGTATATCAATTCTTTCATGGACCATGCTTTTAGGGTTATAGCTAAAATGTCATCACCAAACCCAAGGCCATCTAGATTTTCTCCTATGTTGTTATCTAGGAGTTTTATAGTTTTATGTCTTACATTTAGGTCTTTGACACATTTTGAGTTAACTTTTGTGATGGGTGTAAGGAGGTTTATGCCTAGATTCGTTTCTTTTATATTGGATGTCCAGTTGTTCCACCAACATTTGTTTAAAAGACTATCTTTCCTCTGTTCAATGGCCTTTCCTTCTTTTCAAAGATCAGTTGACTTTTATGCAGGTATATTTCTGGGCTTTCTATTCTGTTCCATTGATCTGTTTGTCTATCTTTTTACCTATAATTTACTGTCTTAATTGCTGTGCCTTTACCGTAAGTCTTGAAGTTGGCTAATACCTGTCCTTCAACTCTTTTCTTCTCTTTCAGTATTATGTTGGCTATTCTTGGTCTTTGCCATCTCCATATAAACTTCAGAATAAGTTTGTCAATGAACATAAAATAACCTGCTAGGGTTTTGATTGAGATTACACTGAATCTATAAATCATGTTGGGAAGAACTGACATCTTAACAATATTGAGTCTTTGTATCCATGAGCATGAAATATCTCTCCACTTATTTGAATCTTCTTTGATCTTCCATCAAAGTTTTGTGGTTTTCCTCATCTAGATCCTGTATATATTTTGTTAATTTTGTACCTAGGTATTTCATTTTGAGGAATGCTCATTTAGATAGTATTGTGTTTTTAATTTCAAATTCCATTTGTTCATTGCTGGTATATAGGAGAATGATGGAGTTTTGTATATTAAGCTTATATCCTGCAACCTTGCTATAATTACTTATTAGTTCCAGGAAGGCTTTTTGCTGATTCTTTCAGATTTCCTACATAGACAATATCATCTGTGAAAAAATCTTATGATATAAGAGAAAGTAATAATACTTTAAAGTTAAGTACTTTAAATGCACAATTTTGCATTGTCTAAGTGTATAACACTCATATCAGGAAAGATTATTCACACTTAGTATCGTATTCATCTTTGGGAAATAATTACAACCGGAAGTGACTACATCAGGGTTAGCAATATTATAGGAGTATGAAGAAAAGATGTAAGAAGCTCTGAGAAACAATCAGATCTGAAAAAAAGAGTTCATCATTGAGTTATATATAATAGGGAAAATTTTAAAATAATCTAAATGTCCAACAATGTATTAAATAAAATACAGTTAAATATTTAACTTTATTAAATAAAATATGGTATGTCTGGGTATGTCTGTACAATAATACATAGTGCAGCCATGTTGTGAAGTGATACTTAAAGATATGGAAAGAATATACAATATATTGATATGTGATTTTTTCATTTTATTTTTTTAAGAATGAGTACAATAGAGGGTCTTTTATTTGAATAGTACTTTATAGTTTACAAATCACTGATAACAAAAGTCTTTGATCTTTTTTAGGACATGATCCCTTTGAGAAGATGATAAAAACTACAGACCTTATTTTCAGAAAAAAGAAACAGTACGTTACATACACACACAAACACAATTTTACATACAATTCAGAGAAGATGGGAGTTCCCATACATCTTTTTTTTTTTTTTTTTCAATAGTTTTTGGGGAATAGGTGGTTGTTAGTTACACGAGTAAGTTCTTTAGTGGTGATTTCTGAGATTTTGGTGCACCCGTCACCTGAGCTGTGTACACTGTACCCAATGTGATACGTGATTTTTTAAGAGGTAACAGATTAGTATAGATAGGAGATCGCAATTTTATTTCAAAATCTATAAAAAGGTATGCAATTTTAAAAATAAAATGTAGGCCGGGTGCGGTGGCTTACACCTGTAATCCCAGTACTTTGGGAGGCCGAGGCGGGTGGATCCACGAGGTCAGGGGATGGAGACCATCCTGGCTAACACTGTGATACCCTGTCTCTACTAAAAATACCAAAAAAAAAAAAAAAAAAAAATTAGCTGGGCATGGTGGCGGGCACCTGTAGTCCCAGCTACTCAGGAAGCTGAGGTAGGAGAATGGCGTGAACCCAGGAGGCGGAGCTTGCAGTGAGCCGAGATCGCGCCACCGCACTCCAGCCTGGGCGACAGAGCGAGACTCTGTCTCAAAAAAAAAATAAAATAAAATAAAATGTATACTCATGTATAAATAATCTATAACAATAAAATATATCTTTATATATGAAAATGTATAAAATAGATACACCAAAATTATAACCATGAATAGAGGTATTAACAGTGATTTTTATTTTCTTCTTTGTATTTTTTTGCAGATTACAAATTTTATACAGTGGGCACACATATCTTTTGTAAGCAGAAAAAATAAGACGTGTATAATATATAGAAAAGCACATTCTCAAGTTCAGTCTTCTACGGAGGTCAGAAGCAAGTCAAATTCAAAATCTCCAATATGATGACTTGATTTCAACAATAAGGTTATGCTGTGCCTCCCAAGAGTCTTTGTCCCTAATGAATTCCATGGTGCAATGCCCCCAGAAATCAATCTTTGGATTCCTTTGTCCTTGATAACAGTGCTTCTCCCCAGCTCTAGGGCTTTCTCCATATAAGATAAGCCCAGAAATTCCCTGGACCACTGTTGTCCCTGAGTACACCTCCCTCCCATACACAAAAACATCCATCTCCCATGCTCCACCAAAAAGGGTTCAGGGACTTTATTATCCTATAGAGCATCCTTATGAAAATTAGAAAATGGAGGACATTAGAAGGCAAACTGTAAACACACACACACACATCCACAAAGAATGCAAGAATGCAAACCCTCTGGGTGAACACAGCCCCACAGACACTTGCCTTGGCAAGCAAAGTGCAGGGTACATACATCTCAGCTCCCACTAGCCCCCTTCACCACATGCCTTTGTATAGCACAAAAACTGCACAGTGAACATAGCAGCATGAAGGGATTCTATAGTCAACGAATTTTGGAAAATACTGCGTACTATGTGTCTGGCCTATTGGAGCTTTAGGACATACATTGCAATATTAAAGCCTCTGGGAAGGCCTGTAAACCGCAACCTGTTTAATGTCCTTTAACATAGTATTTCTGATTTGTTTGTCAACGGAAGCCCAGTCCTTGTTTGTTTGTTTGTTTTATTGGTTTACATTTCACCTAGCTTTCCCCCATGTTTTCTTTTTTTATGTCAAAATGTTATTTTATTGTTTTATAATTTCAACTTTTATTTTAGATTCAGGGGTACATGTGCAGATTTGTTATATGAAAATATTGTGAGATGCAGTGGTTTGGGATACAATGGATCCCATCACCCAGGTAGTAAGCATAGTACCCAAAAGTTAGTTTTTCAACCCTTGCCGCTACTCCCTTCCTATCCTCTCTAGTAGTCTCCAACATCTATTGTTGCCATCTTTATGTCTATGTATACCCAATGCCCAAACATGTTTTTTTGTTTTTGTTTTTGTTTGTTTGTTTGTTTTGAGAGGGAGTTTCGCTCTTGTTGCCCAGACTGGAGTGCAATGGCACAACCTCAGCTCACTGCAACTTCCACCTCCCAAGTTCAAGCAATTCTCCTGCCTCAGGCTCCTGAGTAGCTTGGATTACAGGCACGTGTCACCACACCTGGCTAATTTTTGTATTTTTAGTAGAGACGGGGTTTCACTATGTTGGCCAGGCTGGTCTCAAACTCCTGACCTCAGGTGATCGACCCACTTAGGCCTCCGAAAGTTCTAGGATTATAGGTGTGAGCTACCACACCCAGCCTCCAAACATGTTTTTCAAAAGAAGCCTTGCCCAATTTCGTGGGACCCTGCTGACTGGAGGAGGCAGCCTTCAACTCTCACCAACATGATTCCAAGATAGGACCAGTCCAGAAGAAGCCATCACAGTACTCTCTGCATACTGCCTTGTGGGCCAATTCTTTATTTCAGAATCTCTTATCAGCTACCATTTGTTGAAATACTGATAGGAAATTGCAGTACCCCTCAGACAGCAGGGTCTCTTAGATGCAACAGGGCTTTAACTGTCAACTGGGCATGCCTCAGTATTATCCTGCCCCAGTTGTAGGGTGTCTCTACAGTATGACATGTTCATATACTGCCTGCACCATTCCTTAATATTTCCTGTAGTTCTTTATTTCTGGCCTGCCCAACCACAGCCCTAGAGGCAAGAATGTGAAGTTTCATCAAGCAGCATGGGTTGAGTGCCTATCATGCTGGTACTTATTAATGGTGATTGACAGTACAATCTGTTAATAACATGGCGTGTTAGAAACAATCACAACAGCATAGGTCTGTATGCTGTTTCTATGAATTTTGGTTACCATAAGGAGAACCAAAAACCACATCTAAGAACCTAAATGTCCATTAACAGATGCATGGACAAACAAAATGTGATCTATCCATACAGTGGAATATTATTCAGCCATTTCAAACATGAAGTTCTGATATATGCTTCAGTATGAATGAACCTTGAAGACATTAGGTTAAGTGAAAGACCAGACACAAAGGCCACATATTGTAGGATTCCATTTATGTGAAATATCTAGAATGGACAAATCCATAGATTCAGAGAATTGATTTGTGGTGGCCAGAAGCTGGGGGAAGAGGAGATGGGAGAATGACTGATGATAGATATGGGATTTCCACCTGGGTGATGAAAACGTTCTGGAATTAGATGGTGATGGTTGCACAACATTGTGAATGTACTTCATGACACTGAATTATATGCTTAGAATGATTATAATGATAAATTTTATGTGGTATGTGTTTACTTTTTTATTTACTTATTTATTTATTTTTTGAGACAGGGTCTCGCTTTGTTACCCAGGCGGGAGTGCAGTGGCATGATCTCGGCTCACTACAACCTCCACCTCCCGGGTTCAAGCAGTTCTACTGCCTCAGCCTCCTGAGTAGCTGAGATTACAGGTGCACACCACCACACCCAGCCAAGTTTTGTATTTTTGGTAGAGACGGGGTTTCGCCATGTTGGCCAGGCTGGTCTCGAACTCCTGACCTCAAGTGATCTGCCCACCTCAGCCTCCCAAAGTGATGGGATTACAGGCATGAGCCACCACACCTGACCTGTATTTATAGTTTTTAAAAAGCCAAACTAATTTTAAGAAAGCTCTGGCACTGCTGAGATGCTTAAAAGAGTTAGTTGGGTCATTCCTACAGCCAGCTCAGCACTATTCTCCATAATCCTGTGTTTCCTCATCCAAGAAGTTTCACTGGACAGACTAATCATCACATCTCTGTTATGAGATTTTAAGACTGGAATTTCTTTTAATCATTCAGGCCAAACTGAACCTGAATGAAAAATGAGTTTCCTTTTTCTTATTTAGGCATGGTTGTGACACACTACAAAGTTTTTCTGATGTGCTATCTCTAGCCTCCTAACGTCTATAAATATCGATAAGGCCACACCATGTACTGGGTTCCATTCTGGCTACCCCATTCTGCAGGATGGGCGGTTCCACACTGCACTAAATATGCAATCACTGAAGGCCCATTAGGGTTGGAGGAGAGGATGGAGTAACAAAAAGCTTTTACTCTCGGAATAAAACTGGAGGGCACCAGAACTTCTATACTCTAGAAATGACTTATGGCCCATATCAATCCCTAATAAAGATTGTTTAGTTTTGGCTTTTTTCAATCCTGGTGTCTGTAGGTTAAGAGTTGAATTTTCTGGCCGGGCGCGGTGGCTCAAGCCTGTAATCCCAGCACTTTGGGAGGCCGAGACGGGCGGATCACGAGGTCAGGAGATGGAGACCATCCTGGCTAACACGGTGAAAACCCGTCTCTACTAAAAAATATAAAAACCTAGCCGGGCGAGGTGGCGGGCGCCTGTAGTCCCAGCTACTCGGGAGGCTGAGGCAGGAGAATGGCGGGAACCCGGGAGGCGGAGCTTGCAGTGAGCTGAGATCCGGCCACTGCACTCCAGCCTAGGCGACAGAGCAAGACTCTGTCTCAAAAAAAAAAAAAAAAAAAAGAGTTGAATTTTCTTTTAGGTTAATTACAAAGCCACCAGCAGGGGGAAGTGTGCAAAGAGAAGTCTGGACCGCCTTTGGGGCCCCAAAATGTCCTGGGCTCCTCTGTAAATAGGGAGGCTTCTTTTGTGCCTTGGGTAGAAAAAAATAAATAGCCCTATTGTAAGACTGTGAGAGAAACAAGCTTTAATCCTTGCAAAGCCCAATAATATTATGTATATTGACTGAAACCCCGTGGAGTGGGCCTGACGGGTTTTTCATTACCAGGGTACATTGTAACCTAGCTACCTTTGAAAAGTAACCAACATCGAGAGGTACTTGACATTTGCAAAGTATTATGGGTGTCCTCTCTATGTCTTCTCAAGTTCACAAATTTACAATGGTCTTAATTTAAAAGTTAAGCCAGGGGATCAATTGCTTAGTGTAGGGCCAGGCTGCCCTTTTTAAAACAAAACAAAAAATACCAAACCCCTGTGGGCCAGTGTGACCTGACTTCCTTATTTGACTCAGATTTTGGTGGGTTGCATGTTGCCTTGTGTTGAATTTCAAAGGAGTGTCTGAACTCAAATCGGACAGTCATGTTCCACTTCTCCAGGTGTTGCTGAGACATACGAAGGCTGCAGCAGCTGGTAATGAGTTGGTGAAAATGAAAAAGGAACATAAGTAGCTTCTTTAGCAAATCCCCTGGAAATGACATGGAGCCTTGAGGATCGATAACATCGACCCATCTGAGGGCTACAGCACTGCTCCTTCTCACTCATCTGCAACAGTCACAGCCCAGGGAAAACAGCAACATTATTACGGGCAAAACTGTGACCAAATGAACTGGGAAAATCAAACTCCAGCCTGCTTTCAGCTCACTGTATTTGGGCAGTGGCCGTGGGTCAACATTAGAGCAAGGATCAGGCTGAAATCCCAAGGGAGAAGTTAAGTGGGCCACGTCCTTGCTTTGGGAACATGTCTTTAAGACCTTCGGCGATATTTGCACCACTGTCTCCTCCTGAAACCCAGATCATTGTTCAGGAAGCTGAACTCCTGAATTAGAAAATTAGAGGAAGGGGACACAGAGTCCAAGTTACTTTTTTGAAAGTATTCAGATAATATTTGAGTCTTTTTTTTTTGAGATGGAGTGTCGCTCCGCCCCCCAGGCTGGAGTGCAGTGGCGCAATCTTGGCTTACTGCAAGTTCCACCTCCTGGTTTCATACCATTCTCCTGCCTCAGCCTCCCAAGTAGCTGGGACAATATTTGTGTCTTTTGTAGTCAAATGATTTGTTAGCGTTTCCTATCAAAATCAGGCAGGCTATCATCATTGCTAAGTAAGTTCAGTTTGTTTACCATAGGTTCATGCTGAGACTACAAAGATGAATGAGTTGACTCTTGACTTTGGAGTTCACGGTCTTTTGAGGGAGATGGATATAATACTAGCAATATCCATTTTTATCAGTACTGTTGCAGCAGATCACTGGAGGACTCTGGAAACCCAGAGGAGGGGAACCAATTCAGTTGGGGAAGGATTTGCAGAGAAACTGACACTTAAACTAGAGCTGGATTGCTGGGGACCTTGAATGACATGGCACAGAGTTTGGACTTGACCTATAAGCAGCAAGAAGCCATAAATCAAGGGACTAACATAATCCCATGGCAGTTTTGGAAAGATAACTTAGGTGGCAAGTGTATCTGTCAGCGACTGACACAATAATGCTGTGTAACAAAGCTTCCCGAAACTTAACATCTTAAAACAGCAAGCATTTATTTTTCCGTTGTGAATCTATAGGCCTGCTTTGGTTCTTCTGTGCTTGACTGGGATCAGCTGAGCTTGGCTCCACATTGCAAGATGGGTTCAAGTTAGCTGTGCTTTCTCGTTCTTCTCAGATCAATCACTTTGTAGATCATATCATTCTCATGCCACATCATCTGAGAATAAAAGCATGAACAGAAATATGCAGTGCTTCTTGAGGTCTCAGTGTAGACATAGCATGCACATACACATGCACGTGTGCACGCACACACACACCTCTCTCCGTTAGCCAAGTCAAGTCATATGATTGAGCAACAGACCAATGCAATGAGGAAATATGTTCCACCTTTAATGAGAAGAACCACAAAGTCACAGGCAAAAGGTGTAATGTATAATTCTCATTCACAGAGGGCATGATCAGTTGTGAACAGTGATTCATTCTGCACTGGGGGAGGACAAGCTAAGCGTGGAGAAAACACAAGCAGCTCGTGACACTTTGAGTATGGGGCCATGTCAAACAGAAGGAAACAATCCATTGAGCAACACAGAGAACTCTTCTGCAACTGCGGGGTCCTAGCAAGTTAGCCTCACTCATATATTTAGAACAGGGAGAAAACTCCAGCTAGAACATTATTAAATGGCTGGTTGAAACCTTTAGGAATTCCCAGTTGAATTATAGTCTTGGCAGCAGCTGCCTTGCAGACCCATCTGGTTTGAATTGGCGAAACTGCAGCTGTACTTGTTGGTATGGGTGAGCCTTTCTTTTGAGTAATGGGCCTGCATGGAAGGGGTGGAGAAAGGATGAAGCCGTTGTCATGAAAAATGGGTAGAGAGAACAATAGAGCTACTACTGTTTTGCTTTGTAACATGGAAGTAGGCCTGTGGTTCTGGGCTGGAGGACAGATTCTTACAGGATTACTGGATCTCCTCAGCTTCTCTAGAGCTGTCATACCCAGTAGATGCTGTCACATCGCATACTTTGGTTATGAATTGGTTGTTTTGCTTTTATGGAACTGGTATAATTAGTTTCACATTTTTAATTTATAGCATCAGCTAAGCTTTTTAATCCGTTATTTATGGCAAAGAACTAAGAACTAAATTGCCTCCTGCCCCCTCTACAGAAAGCATTGCAGTTCCATAGTTTGTAATCAGTTGTTTGGCTAAGCCTTGTGGACTCCTTAAAGGAAAAGTTTTCCCACAGAGGAGTTGGTGTGGTTTGTTTGGATTTCTTCATCCTGAATTATGGAAACCCTGAACAACAACAGAAAAAAAAAGTGGGGGGGGCCTCCGCGTTTCAATGGAGTAATGTTTCTCCAAAGCCCTGCTTTAGAAGAAAGTGAAGCTGGCAGGGATGAGAAACTCATGCCAGAAAATTTCCATTTGAAGAAAGGCTCGTGTGTGGGGTTGTATTTTCTGTCTTGGGCTTCCCCCCGCATGTAGTACTCAGGTGTATCATAACTGAAACAACTAAGAGATCTCGATCACATGGGAAGTGAGCTCAGATGTCTGGGATGTGTGTGAAGAGGTCAACACCATGAATCAAGGGTCGTGAAGATTAGGCAAGTGAAGGACAAAGCAGAGGGATAGACTCAGAGAGCGTCCTGGTGTATATCTCGTTTATTTAACAGGGCTCCGGTGCATCTAGCCTGGTTTGAAAGAACAGCTGGGAGATTTTGGAATCTTCCTCCTTTTTTTGCAAGGAATTGTATTGAAGGCCACACCGTAAGTCACCGAAAAAAAAATTCACAGTCACATTGTAGGGCTGCAAATACAGGGCACCCCATAGCTCACACTTGGCTCTGTTGCTGAGATGGCATGAGGAGAACGTGGACTGCATCCAGCCTGGTAGCCCCAGTGGGAGCCCGAGCTGTATGTAAGCTACAGTTTAGGCTTTCATCCCGACTTTGACTCTTGGCCCAAGCCCATTTGAGCTGGAGTGTTGAAGGGTTAAAGACGAAGCACTGGGCTGTGCAGGAGCAGTTTCTATAGGATAAAGGGGCACACTGACACTGAGCTGGGGTCCTCCCCCTTCCCCCATCTAGGCTGAGGGGTCTCCGTGTTTACTGAATGTTAAATAAATACCGATTGAATCATATGTTTAATGAGGTGTATCAAACATGTAATAAGATACATATCTATTAAACAGTTGTGAAATCTCTGTAAATATGTTCTTAATAATAAAGGGTGCAGATGGCTTACAGATTGGAGCAGAGAACAAAGACCAAAGCAGATTATGGAAGGAATAGGAGAGCCATCTTCTGAAAACCGAGAGGACAGCTGATTTTCAACCAGAATTTGAGACATGCATCTGCACTCAACTAGAGGAAAAATGGGACCTGGGCCCATAAAGGAGAAAGCCAGAAACTTCAAAACCTCAAGACTAGGATAAACAGCAACTAAAATTAAAGACAGAAAACATGGCTATTCACAAAAGCATCACCCGTGTTTTAAATACACCTTCAGGTTTCAGCAGTATGCAGTTCTCATTATCATGCACTTACCCCCTGAATGTCCCCAAACTGCAGAGACCAGCCAAGTATTAGAAAACAAAAGAGTTACATGAGATGTAGGTAAAGGATTATTAACTTGTTTTTCTTTCCCTAAAAAGTGATAATTATGATATTATATTGCAAAATGCTATTGAAGTGACCTCAGCAAACTACTATTGAAAACCGATCTCTTTCTCCTTGCACATGTAGGTCGAGCTAAGTGTCTAGTTAGTTGTGATTGTTTGCCAAATAATTGGTGCTTACAGTTGAGAGAAAAGAGAAGGAAAGGAAAACTTGGCGAGGCAGGGTGTCAAAGTAAAATCTGAAATAAACACAAAGCCCGTGACCACGTTTCCCCACCTTTCTCAAGTCATTGCACATGACAGAAGTGATTCTGTTTGTAATCAAAGGTTGGGTGCTATCAGCCCAGGGGCTCTGATCCCTCAGGCCTTGCCAGATGATCTTCAGGGCAAAAGAATCCCTCTCTCATCATACCTTTTGGGAAGCTATGTCCTACGCCATATGGAGAGACACAGATCATCAGGGACAAAGGTCACGTTCTGTCTTTCAGATCAGAAACCATCCCAGCTTGGAAATAGTCAAAAAGAGTCAAGGACACTAATAATTAACATCTTGATTACTTCCTGCATTTCTGACGTTGTTCTGAGTGTTTATATGTATGCACTTTTTAAGCAACACAATTACTAGGGGGCAGATATTATAATTACTTCAACTTAAGAAATGAGGAAATTGAGAGACACACACAAAAAAGTCACTTACCCAAGATCCCCCAGCTGATAGAGGGTGACCCTGAGACTCAAAGTCTGCTGCGTTGGCTGCAGAGGGCATATTTGTAATTCCAACTCCATATCAATACTCTGCAAGAATTTCAGAGTCATGGGTCACATAGAAAAGCACATGTGTAGAGTATATTGAGGTAAACACTAGGGGCCGCTCACAGTCCCAGGTGATGGTCATGAGTTGGGGGCAGATCAGCAAATGACCCAGGTGGGTCCATATCTCCACACACCTGTGACCATTTGCAATATATCAGTCTGCCAGAGCGCAGCAGTTAGAAGCTCTGCTCTGTATAGTAATCTAGGATGTTCACAGCAGGATTGTTTATGATAGCAGAACAAATACCTTACCAGAAGGCACTGGATAAGCTGGATGTATGACAGAAATGGATCAAGTCTACATGCTAACATACTACACAGCCTTTATAAAGTATGATGTAGAAGTATATTGATTGCCATGGAAGTTTGTTCATAATACACATTAATAAAATCAAGTGATGGCCGGGAGCAGTGGTTCATGCCTGTAATCCCAGCACTTTGGGAGGCTGAGGCGGGGCGGATCACGAGGTCAGGAGAACGAGACCACCCTGGCTAACACGGTGAAACCCCGTCTCTTTTTTTTGTAAAAATACAAAAAAAAAATTAGCCAGGCGTGGTGGCAGGCGCCTGTAGTCCCAGCTACTCGGGAGACTGAGGCAGGAGAAGGGCTTGAACCCAGGAAGTGGAGCTTACAGTGAGCTGAGATTGCGCCACTGCACTCCAGCCTGGGCAACAGAGTGAGACTCCATCCTTCAAAAAAAAACAAAGAAAAAAAAAAATCAATGACCACGTGTGGTAGAGTATGTAGGTTTTTATTTCTTCTTTTTTATTTAAAAAAGGATGTATAGATATATAAGCACAGAAAAAAAAAAAAACAGGCTAATAAGTTGTCACCAAAGTTTACAGCTGTGATCTCAGGGTTGTAGGATTAGGATGGGTGCTTTTATCGTTTTCTTTTTGCTTATCTATTTTCTCTGTACTTTTTAAAATAATGAATATGGATATCTTGAAACTTTTTTTAAAAAGAGAGAGAAGTCACCTGCTGATTTCCTACAGAAGAATTATTAATGTTCAGAGTCCATTTCAGTCTAAACATAGTTTCCCTGGATCAGTGACTTTCAACCTCTCGTTGTCATTGTTTTTAGCAGCAAAATTCTTTTTCTAATAAAATCTTACTCCTAGCCTCAATATATAAAAACAGATCAAATAGAGCTGCGCTGATTGAAGCCAGGTGTGAGGCCCAGGCCCGCTACTCACTTGCCACCCCCCTCCCCACCATTCCATCCCCAAGACTCCTGGTTCACAAAACACCACTCAACCACTGCAGGAGAATCATGCTAACCCCCAAAAAATATGCTTTGCAGGAATAAATCTATTTAAATAATCAAAATCATAATAACCAAGAGAAAGAACAGAAAACTTGATTGGTTAGAAAAAAATAAAAACATAGATTCTTTGGGATTTAAATACAAATACATGGAATTTTGCCAGATCCTGCTCTGTGGATACTAAATAGGCTCCACCAGGGGCTTTCTCCATTGGCAGCCTCACTGATAGCTAGCAGGATGCCTTCATCATTAATACAGGTATATTTCTCCCTGCTTTGTATTTTTACATATGTTGGATTTCTGCTCATTTCTATATTACCCTGTGCTTTGCCTCTTTAAAAAAAAATGGATAAATTTATCTGAATTGATGCATTTAAGTGACAAAACCAAGCATATAACCCCTCCATAATCCCCCTCAAGTGTCATTGGTCACTGACTTCAAGAAAAGTCTAGAAAGAAGCCCAGTGCCCAGAAACTCTGTTTTTCCACACTTTGCTCAAGCTTGCTTTTATGATATTCACCTGCTTCTTAAAGCAAATCAATTGCCATTTGGTAAAAAATGATTGTGAAGAAAGCTGAGGGGCTTTAAAGCGATATGGTCCTCGTCAACCAACCAGTATTTGTGATTGGTAAGTAATGGCAAAGTGAGAAAGATCAGAACCAATCCACAACACTGTCCTGATGTGGACTTCGAATGTAAAGCCAGGGGTCGTGGGCCTCATCCTCTATTTCTGTGGAATGGACCCAAGAGTCAACTAAAGAGATACCTTCCTGCTCATCTGTACCATTCAGTCTTAATGGGAAAGTTGAGTAGAGCCGTAATGTACAAGACTATGATGAGTCATCATTCAATCATTGGAAGGCTATGGTTCTGCTACCTGTGCATCCTACCTGCTCAGGAAACCAAAATGACATTTGAAAAAAAATCTTTTAGGAAAAAAAAGAAGCTAAGATGCTTTTGCCTCTTTCCTCTTTCCGTGGTTTTCTTGTCTGCCATCTCTCTTGTTCCCCCACATTAGAGGAGCCTCATGACTCTGAGAGAGGATTAATTGTGACACTTTAAGCTCAGCTCTGCAGAGCTGACTTGAAACCATGTTCTGTATGCTACAGGTTATTAGGGTTAGCTGAAAGAATGTGCATTTATTTACTGAAGGTACTTTATAAATCAATACCTTGTTTTTGAATTCAGGTCAATAGGAATAACTCTGAAACACAACCAGCAACTACAGCAACCCTAAAACAGCACTTTCAACGCATTGATTTTTAGAAAAGTATCTTTTCCTGGCATTATTCACACACTCTTGATAAGCAACTCAATGCAATCAAAACATTTAATGGATTTTTTTTACCCTAAAATATATATTTATATTTTTTCAACCTGTCTTTGAATTGCAGCCAGTTAGGTTCTTTGAAAAAAGACAAGTTTGGGAGAGAAGTGAAAGATGGAGTTTGCCCTTATCCCTTGCCGTTTGTATGGGGAGGCATTTTGCTGACTCAGTGTTAGAGCACAGCTAACCAGATCCAGCAGTTATTTACCATTTAATTTCATTTAATCTTTTGGCGATTTTAGACATTTCTCTAATTTTGCTGAGAAATTTTTATTTCATTTCATGCGACAGTATTCATCAAGCACCTTAACTGAGCATGGTCTTGATCTGGGAACTTCAGCATGCAAAAATAGCCAGAATAATTCTTACCTTCCTTCCAGGCCAAGTTCTTAATCTGGGGTGTCCATAGACTTCAGGGTATTAGTGAACCCCCAAAGTTATTTACAAACGTGTGTGTACATGTGTGTGCATGCTCATTTCTTAGAGAAGGAACAACATGTATGGCTTTTTGGGGAAACATGACCCTGAAAAAGTCATGAACATTGACTGGCTCTCAACGTGTGGTCTGGGGACCCCGGGTTTCTGTGGTCTCTGAAATCAGTACAATTTCCATATTAATACAAAGGTATTATTTGCCTTTTTCACTCTCATTCTCTCACAAGCGTACAGTGGAGTTTTCCAGAAGCTACATGATGTATAATATTGCAAAAGATTGAATGTTGAAGCAGATCAAAGAATCTAGCATCCTTCTCTTAAACCAAAGATTTACAAAAATGCAAAACAATACCTGCTATAGTTTGAATGTTTGTCCCCTCCAAAACCCCTGTTGAAATTTTACTCCCAACACAACCATGCTGGGAGATGGGAGCTAACAGGAAGTGCTTCATGGATTAATGCTGCTATAAAAAGGGCTTGTGGAAGTGGATTTGCTCTCTTTTGCTCTTCTACCATGTGAGGAACAACGTTCCTCTCCTCCATAAAAGGATGCGGCATCCAAGGCAGCATCTTGTAAGCAGTGACCAGGCTGTTATCAGACACCAGACCTGCAGGTGCCTTGACCTTGGACTTCTCAGCCTCCAGAACCATGGGGGAAAATTTTTATTGTTCATAAATTACCCAGTCTATGGTATTCTGCTCTAGCAGCACAAATAGACCAAGACAATGCCATTCCTCTCCTAAATTATTTTTATTTGGGAAATACAATCATTTTCACTGAAATACATTACTTATATTAACATGCAATGGGTTATTTTGGTTTTAAATGAATTTTTTTAGTATTTCTCCATTTCAATCTCTAATGTATTAGTAGATATAACTCACACAAACAAAACTCTTGTTTTTATGTTGTTTGGCCTTGGCTTTGTGGCTACAGAAGTAGAGAGTATGATAATTAATTTGATAAGTAACCATTTCTTCCTCATATAGTGGGTTAAACCATATGAAATTGCCAATATTTGACCATTATTTGCTTACAAAAAAACGGTAATTGCATTGGCAAAACCCAATAAAAGGATGACACATATTATTAATCTACCAGATGAGTTACTGTCATGTGGCATTTCCAAGTTGTTTGGGACAGTACTGATAAAAAGATTTTCACTGTTTTATCTGCACACTCTCACCTAGATTCATTTTGCAAAATAACATTCTATTTCCCAAGTATTTGGTTCATTATCTCCTATTATAAAAGTAATACATGGCTTGGGGGAAGTACAGAAAAGTAGGCATCTCTAATCCTACCATCCAAAGATAGCTACCTGTGTAGCATTCTTAGCAGTGTATTACTTTCAGTCTGTTTTATAGGCGTATTTGCCTAGATAAGAGCATATTGTGCCTTTCCATCTTGAATCCTACTTTTGTCATTTAATGCTATTTTATAAACATTTCTCGTTTTGTTTAAATTTTCTTATTTTTAAAGACGTAAATATTTTTCCAATTATGAAAATTAACATGCTATTTTCATTTAAATCTTTGAACATTTAGAAAACTGTGAAGAATTAAGTAACTCTTCATGTCACCATCTGGTATAATCCTGCCTATGATGTTGGTATATTTTTCTCCATCTACACAGGTTGTTTGGCACCAATGCTATATTGTGTACATGGCTTTATATTCTGTTTTTCATATGATAAACATGCATTGTGTCAGTGGAAAACTTGTCACAAACATCAGTGTCTTATAGAATAATATTTTATCATATGGATGTAACATAATTTACTAACTATTCCACTGTTATTATGTTGCTTATACTTTTTCAAAAACAAATAATGTTGCTAGGAATGTTTTCGGGCAGACATAAATCTTTTTTGCTCTACTGGAGGCTTTTTGTGTGTTGGTTGTTTGTTTGTTTGTTTGAACCTTGTTTCTCAAAAATGGAACCATCCAGTTTGCTCTTGGAGACTTTTGTCACTCAAACACCACTGCTGATGTTAAAGTCTAGGAGATAGTGCAAAGAATGTTCTGGAGGAAAGTGACAGCTTCCACAAGTCCATATGATAGATTCCTTAGAAGTAGAAAAACCACAACAAAGGGCAAAGACATACATTTGGCTCTTCTCTTGTCATTTTTTTTCTCCGAAACGTTGGCCCAATTTACACCTGCTATGTTAGAGTGGCTATTTCACTTCTCCAGGTCAGTACTGGGTTTTCTCTCTGTCTCTTACTTACTGTTACTTATTACTTACTGTTTCCTGTCCTCTCCACCCCTCCCCTTCTCTTTCTCTTTTCCCAAGTAACTTAATGGACAAAATGTTCCCTTATTTTAATTTGCATGACTTTGATGTTTACTGATGTCAAAATTATTTTCCCAAATAATACTTGCTGGCCACTGATATCGCCTCTCTAGTGAGCCACTTATTTTCGAGATGGTTAACTTGTACTGGAGTCAAACCTTAATGTCTACTCTGGTTATTAAATGAGTGAAGCCAACTGGCCCAAGGGGTACTGCTCTCATTCTTTTGGCTTTATTATTACCTATTTACTAACCAAATGAACCAACTGGCCACTGTTGGAAATATTTCTGGCTAGAAATGCAGAATGTTGAAACCACAGGTAGTCTTCTCATTATATCCTACATTGGTAAACACCCCGCCACAGTCTAATTTTGTTCCCTATAATTTAAGAGGAAAGTGAACAACGTTTACTTCAGAAAAGAGCAGTAACAGAAGAATAAATTTGAAACTGGCCTTATTTAGCTGGTCCAGAAGCTCTAGAACCATGTGTCATCTGGTGCTTGCTGGCTCTTTCCTTTAGGTTTAAGTTTCCTGAATGTTCTTGACAGCCTTTATATACGATCATCAATACATTTGAGATAGTAAACCTTGCAGTATATGCACTGAGTCAATTCTCTTGTTACCATTCTGCGCAAATAGGTCCTTCTTTTATTTTTTATTTTTTTATTTTATTTTATTTATTTATTTACTTTTTTTGAGACAGATTCTCGCTCTGTCACCCAGGCTGGAGTGCAGTGGCATGATCTCAGCTCACTGCACACTCCACCTCTCAGGTTCAAGCGATTCTCCCACCTCAGCCTCCCAAATAGCTGCAACTACAGGTGCCTGCCACCACACCCGGATAATTTTAATATTTTTATTAGAAATGGGGTTTCACCATGTTGACCAGGCTGGTCTCGAAATCCTGACCTCAAGTGATCCACCCACCTTGGCCTCCCAAAGTTCTGGGATTACAGGCATGAGTCACCACGCCCGGCCTAGAAATAGATACTTTCTGAGCATTCTGTTTAATTGTATATCAAGATGATGGCCATGTGTAGTGGGGAGAAAGAAAAATGGGTAGGAGAATTGTTGTAAATGTATTTAATTGGAAAAAAAATACTGAATACATGTTGATAAAGGAGAAAACTACAGATGCCAGTATGAATCTTTGAATGAGAAAATATTGAGAAATCTTACTATGATGTAACCAAGCTCTGACCTAGATAAGAAAGGCAGTAGCGAACTATAAGCTTCCCTAGGGATATAAAGAGATCAAAATTGAAAGGGAGACACCCTGACATAAATGTCTAAAACAGCAGACTCCCTGTTTTCCTGTGTTTTGTTGGCCAGATCTCTTCATTAACTATCTCCCATGCCTCCCCAGTATCAATAGTGGTTCATAATGATGACCTGGGGGCACAGCAAGATCTTGAAGTGCCCTCTGACTCATCAAAGAAATATTAAATTAAATGTATTTTCTGGTGGCCTAATTCTTTTAAAATTGGTAATCCATGTGTGGTATATATGATAATTCCCTATTAATTCAATCTTTGATTCAACCAGAGCAATATTTGAGTTATCCATTTCCCAACCACAGGAAAGAGTTGACGGTAGTTTTTAAAATGTAGTCAATCGCATCTCTATTGTATGTTGCCCAAAGAATTTACATAAGCACGGCAGACTATCTGTTGTTTTCTTGCTCTGTGATAAAAGTTCATTTTTAAAACCTCAAATTACGATTTGTCAAAGTCCATTTGCCAGTTCTTTAACAATTTCAGCCAAATTGTAAATTGTATAACTGTCTGCATCATTTGCATACATAATCATGTTAGAGTGATGGTATAATCTGGGCACATCATTTATGAGAAGAAGGAACAATAGAAGCCAGCTTTCCATTCTTGGGATACTCAAGAGTAATTTATTACAAGGCTGATGTTTCCTTTCTGATTTCCACCAAATGATCTCTTTTAGAATGATGAGCGCTAAGGACTGCTGTCCCTTGTGTATTATTTTTACTGCTTTCCTAATCTTGAATTGAAAGCCAAAATGAGCACCATGTTACAAAGCTGCTTCATTCACGCACACATACATACTCACAGCCACGCGCGGTCATTTCAGTCCAAATAATATCACAAGAGTTCAATGAAACATCCTCCTCAAATGGTGCCCCCGTATTAAATTAATTTAATCTCTGGATCTCGTTATTGAGGATTCTTTTTTCTGTGCATTGACAATTTGCCAATTGCTCACTTCCTATTTTTAATCAGTCTTGCAGATAATTTACCAGCCAACTAAATCGTTTTAGTGGTCTATCATACTTCTCAACCCGACAGAGAGCAAAAGTAAATACGATCAGTCTTGTGTTGCGCCATCAGAAATTTATGATGACCCCGGGCAAGTAGCTTTCTGCAAGACTAATTTATGTATAGTCATATCTGTCACTGTGGCACTTGGACACGTCCTATGCTTTTTTATTAGTTATTTCTGGTAACCAAATAACTAATAACAACCCTGTGAGATCGCAAGGTGGGTTAGATATACCCTTTCTCGAGAGGCCTCTGAAATTGCGTTAGATACCTACACTTTGGGACTCAGCCCTTCACTCAAGAATATGGTCCAGACCATCAATCAGGGTCACTTGGAGTCCTAGGACTCTGAATGTCTGAGCAGCCCACATTCGTTATTCCACTTGCTAGTTTCTTACCCCAGAATAAACACTGCAGCCCAGAGAGAAAATCACCTCCCTGGGGTCATAAAACAATTTAGTAGTAGTAAGATTAGGCTCCCTTGTAAGTTAATGGTTAATACAGACTCAGATAAGCATGGATTGAAATCCAAACTCAGCCGTCTACTCATGCAACAACTATGGGCAAGTTGCCTAACTCCTTTTGTAGCACTTTTAACCTCTTTGAAATGAGGAAAACCGTGACTACCCTGCTGAGGTTATTGTGAGTGTTCAACTAGCAACAGCTCCCCATCCAAGTGTTTTCTGTGCTAGGCTATTTATGCTCTTTACTATGTTCAATCTGCACTGAATCCTTGCAAGGTGGAGGGTTCCTGATACAAGGGGTATAGAGCTCCCAAGACACCAGGGATCCCCCAGAGACTGATACCAGTCCATGGCCTGTTAGGAACCAGGTCGCACAGCAGGAGGTGAGTGGCAGGTGAGCAAGGGAAGCTTCATCTGTATTTACAGCCACTCCCCATCACGCGCATTACCACTGAGCCCTGCCTCCTGTCACAACAGCAGTGACATTAGATTCTCACAGGAGCGCAAACTGTATTGTGAACTGCACTTGTGAGGGATCTAGGTTGCGCACTCCTTGTGAGAATCTAATGTCTGATGATCTGTCACTGTCTCCCATCACCCCCTAGTTGCAGGAAAACGAGCTCAGAGCTCCCATTGAATCTACATTTTGGTGAGTTGTATAATTATTTCATTATATATTAGAATGTAGTAATAATAATAGAAATAAAGTGCACAGTAAATGTGATGCGCTTGATTCATCCCCAAACCATTCCCCCCACCCCCAACCCATCAGGGTCCTTGAAAACTGTCTTTCATGAAACCAATCCTTGATGCCAGAAAAATTGGGGACCACTGCAGTGGAGAATACCACCTCAATTATCTTTCTTTCCTGTCTAAAACCAACTATTTATTTACTAAAAACACCTTGAAATTCAGAGAGGTATCTTTTCCATTCAAGTTGTAAAATCATAGGTTAATGGAATTCAAAATAATTTTGGCTTAACATACTCAAGTGTGGGCAGAGAGCAATTGATGAAGCTCTCTGCTAATTCTTAGAACAATTCCAGCTTTCATATACAAGCCTGAAACCCACCAGACCCAACTCTCTCCCCTGAGGTATAGATGGAAAATTGTCAGTGGCTCAAATGGAAGTCATGTCCAGGTACCACTGAGCATTTGTAAAGTAGTGGTTTGATGCACATAAGTCTCTTAGCACAGCCTGTATACTGCAGTAAGTGCTTGGTAAGTGTTAGCTAGCATTATTACTATGAGCATTCACCTATCCCCAGCCCACCCTACTGCTTAGGTTAGATGGACCAGCTTTTTAAATATCCAAAGCTAGGAAGAGTTTCCTGTCCAGCTCAGAATTTGTTTGAATGGTTTTCACATATTTTCTGGCCTGATGGTACCATATAATTTTCCACAAATGTTTATGGAACAGAAACAAATATGTACCCACTATGAACAACGCATCTTTAGGGATATAAAGATGGAGATTGAATTCTGACCTCAAAGAGCTTACACCCTATTGAAAGAGAGAAGCAGGGCCTATCTGTAATGCAAGTCAAATTGTGGGAATTTTAAAAAAGAATATCTATATGTAAAGTACAAGAGGACTGGATGGGCCATGGAACCTTCTAGAGGAAGTGACGTGAAAGCAGGGCCTTGAAGGATTATGTCATCCTTCCAGCCAGCTATCTCTCCACCCACCCTTCCTACTGAGTGCCAGGCACTAAGTGAAAGGAACGTAAAGTCAGTTGATGCATGGTCTCGACCCTCAAGGCCATTCCAGGCATATGGAAGAGATACACGTGTGGGTCAGTGACTCCTGGACAATGGAGTAGATGCTGATAAAATAGGCACTGAGAGACTGTATGGGCATGAAGGAGGGTCTTCTGAATTAAAAGGAGAGATCAGGGAAGGCTTCCAGGAGGTGGTGATGCTTCAGCTAAATTTAGAAGACTAGGTTGGGAAGATCAAAAAGAGGGTAGAAGACAGGAAGGAAAAGAAAAAGTTATGTCAAGACATGGAGGGAAAAAAAAGAGAGAGAGAGAGAAAGATGAAACCTTGTGGCACCCCAGGTAGTTCAGAGTGTGCAGGAGGGCTGGGGATAAAAGCGCAGTAAGGTGGGTGGCATGGTCATGACTTTGATGGGGGTGGAGGAGAGCAAAGGAGGTGGTTGTTCCAGAGAGAAGGACCCGCATAATCAAAGGCAAAGAGATGTGAAAAGTGCATCACATGAAAGAAGGCCAACGAGCAGTGGAGTGTGGCTGGAGCAGAGGGTAGCAGAGAGGTGAGCCTGGAAAGCTAGACTAGGGCCGAAGTCCATCTTCCTGCTGTGGAATTCCTGTCTGGTTCCCTCAGCACCATCTGGTTGGCCCAGTCTCAGCGTTACAGTGTAGTCATTTCGACTCCATCAGCCCAAACATCTTCCCCTGCCATAGCAATGGTTTTACGACTTTGATTTTGATTCTGGGCCAAACTGGCCATATGGCTGGGCTGCCTTAGTACAGAAACTCTTTGAGCTATTCACCCTGGGTGAGGTTCATATTTTCTTCTCAGGCTTCATATTTCTCTTCCATGTGGCTTTTGATTGGCATTCTATTTTGGCCAACAGTTAGTATCAGAAAGAGATGGTTAGGAAATAACTAAGAGATGGTTGATTCAAAATGAACACATTCTTTTAATGGTGTGCATTCTAGAGAGTTTCAAGGGCTCAGAAATATTGAGTCTAGCCCAGGTTTTGGCCACATTTATGAATTCTAACAAGGACAGTACTCTTACACATCATCCAGGGACAAAGAATGGGTGGTTGGCGACACAGACTTATAGTGAATAATATTGAGCTCAGATCTTTGCATTTAAATGCCTTTTTTAAGAAAATGATTGTGAGTCACAGTAGAAAAAAAAAAGGTTCTTCCCGCTGATTTATGTTCTTCGTATTTTCTGGGAATTTTGTCAATCTTCAGAGAAGTCTGATCATTTTTGGATTGTGTTAAATTCCTAAGAAACACTGCCACGCTGTAAGTGGCTTTCATTTTTTAATACGTAGGAAGCATGAAGAACAGACAGCAATTCTTTCTAATGAGTTTAGTCCAGTAATCCAGTAAATGCCTACTGTGCACCTAGCTCTTTGTTTGGTATTGCAGATGCTGAGGAAACGCAATGCCTATTCTTAAGAAGATTTCATGTAATTCAGTGTTACCTGAACGAAAACAAAACAAAAATAGTGAACCTTCATCTTCATTATTACTTTTAAGGATTTTTCAGCATCTCTCTTCTTGCTCTAGTAGAGCTTTTCTCATATCAAAGCATTGCACAGTCAAGTCTAAGATGCTTTTTCAGCATTTTCCTCTTGGATGGACAACAAAATTGTTGAAGCCTTTCAATTTAGTGAACCTGCCTAAACATTCCAAATTTATTTCAGATTAAGTTTGAAACATGCAGATTGTTCACAGACAAAATTGTCCTAATTAATCAAACCTCTTTGGGTTGAAACTAACTATAACCAAATTCACATTAGCTTAAGTAAAAATGGAAGTGTTTTAATTCATAGACTAAAACGCATGGGGTTGGCTGCTTTAGGCTTAGCTGGATTCAACAGCTCAAACAGTAATATCTGACTCCCCTACTCTCCCCACACCTACTTTGGTTCTGTTTTCCTCTGTGTTTGCCTCATTTCCAGGTGGACTATTGGCATGTGGTAGCCCCTGGCAGCCCAAGTTCACATCCCACCAGCATAAATACCCCAAGGGCACAGAGCCCCCCATTGCCAGTGGTTTCAGCAAAAGACCTCGTTTTGGCTCTCATTGTCTCAGCTCATGTCCATCAGTGTAGACAGGGAGGTGTAGTGTCCAGTTGGCCTGGCTTGGATCAACCTAGAGCCAGGGAGTAGGGTCTGCCCTGCCCAAACCAGGGAAGAGAGCAAGGAAAGGTGCTTCCCCATCAAAGAAATCTAGAGTGCTCATTTCAAAAGAAACGGAAGCAATATAGAGCAAGCAAGCACCATGTTCATTACAATTATCTCAGTAAGTCCCAAAGCATTGGAAAATGGGGTGGTGTACATCAGGTGAAGTATGAATAATCATAAGCGTAACAGGTAATAGATAATTAAAAAATAAAGTATGTCATCAAAAAACTGGCTTTTAAAATCTTCAAATGCTAAATAGCTCCTTTGATAGGATTATTTTCCCTGATTTCAACAAATTAACTGTAATTGATCCAGAAGCTTTCTAAATTCACTTTAAGCTTAAAAAAAAAAAAAAAGAAAAAAACTCTGTGATTTGTGAATTGCTTAGGTTCATTGTTTTGGAAGCATCCAGAAATGGTTTTCAGGTCATAGAGTTAGGTAAGCTACATGATACTGTGTAAACAGTCTGACATTTATCGGTTTTTTCAGACTATGGCTTCCTCACAAGGCCAATCTAAAATACACTTCTTCAAGGGATCTTTTATTTAATATCATTTCGTAGTGGAAGTAACAAGAGAATTCAATCCTATCTTTGGTTGAAAAGGCATCACATCATTTTTCATATGATTATTTGATAATATGAAATTTTCCTTCACATGTATAAATCACATTCTCACCATAATTCTAAATATTTAAAATAAAAATTCATGAAGGGGTTTTATGGCTGAAACAAAAAATATTTCCTGGTAATATATAACAAAATAGCTGAGTAATTTTTTTAATTATAAACTTTTGAAGGCAAAATAATGAAGTCTGGATAGGAGACTTTAGAAATTCTACGAGTTTAATTTGATTTATTACTATTAATCAGAATTATACCCTTCTGCATAAAATATGCATTTTTTAGTTTATTTTCTTCTTCATAACACTAAAATGTTATACCCAAAAACTCTTCAGAAGACACTTACTTTATTCTATGTTTTTTCATCATGCTGACATTTTTCTTTACTTCCATTTCTTTTTTCCATGTGGAAAATTACATGTTTTTTCATGTAATGTATGTAATTGTACATAATTACAACAAAGGCAAACACCTATTTTACAAATTGATTAGAGTGGTGATTAATTTTTTAAAAGATCATAATAAATCCAGTGTTACCAGCTTTCGGGTTATTTCATAGGCTTTCTTTTTTTTTTTTTTTTAACTAAGAACTGCCAATCTATAAAACTCTGTATTTCATTCCCGAAATAAAAGTTGCATAGACTTCAGTAGTATAACAAGAATGTGACAACATCCATTTTGGAGTTGGCTTCCTTCACCCTCTTACTGTAGCACCTGGAGGATTGTGATGCTACTTTCCATCCACCATGGCCTCCCAAAGGAGCCTGTGTTAGCAAGGAGACTCACCAATTTTTCATCATTCTAGAAAAGAATGTCTCTCTCTAGTGGACTCAGTGATCTTACCTTGAGGTGTTAAGAATCGCTAAGGGCTGTAAGGACTTGTGTAAATTACAGTCATGCAGAGAGGCGTTGAAAAATCAATAAGTAATGAAATAGTACTGGAGTGAAGTAGCCAAGAGAGCAATGGGTGGGAAACTCCCAAGGACGCAGTTTCATTTTGTCAAAAGGTAAAAGAAGATGTTCTGATGCGTTCCCATAAAACGGGCTTCCTTGGAAACAAGAGGCTTTGGGCATAGATGGCAGCAGAGTCACTTTCATGGGCCATGGACTTGGTGCTACTGTTTCATTTTAGACAACCATGCATTTTATCCCACTAAAGCAGTAAATATGGCAATTTCTTTGTCACCTTAGGTGTCTGCCTGTCAGCAGGTTTTCTGTACTCTGCGTACCCAAGTGTACCCCCTTATGCCCCATTTTACGAGGGACCAGCCGCATTGTCTACACAAACCGTCTTCTTCCTTTCTGATCGTACGTTAGCAATCTTCTCCAGAATTTGATGATATAGTTGAACCTGGACATCAGTTTCCAAAGTTTCCCCCCTATTCACAGATGACTCTGGAAACATACACCTGGAAGGTAAAACTGTCTGGTCTCAGCCTAATAGTCAAAGGGCTTTGTTTTGAATGGGACATTCATAAGGTCGAGAGTCCCTGAGCTGACATTTGAATCTGTTTATTTCTTTTTCATGTAAAATGACATGCAAACCATGTTTTTGATGTTGATGGTTTGCTTCGAGAAGGTAGAACTGATTTTTTATAAAAAGAAGAGGGTGAAGTATTTGAATATAACAAGCAGGTTGGGGGAAAGGATCCAATTCCGTTGACTTTGCCTGGGAGAACTTGCTTCCCTCCTTTCCCTCCTGCATCTGAGTGAAGGTCCCCTTGCGTTTCTGCCCTTCCCAATGATGACAGAAGCCCTTTGCTTCTAACATGTCCCTGTGGTGTATTAAGGAAGTTTCTGTAGCGAGGATGAGCCACCAACTGAATCTGGAGGTCTAGATATAGGAAAAGGAAACCATAAAGATGTCACCCAAGAACTCATCTAAATGATGGGATTACATTTGCTTTTTGTGTCTCTTTGTTTTACATGCAGTTTTTGGGCTTTGTTTCTCAATAGACCAACGAAAGCTAGAGAAGATCCCCAAGCTCTCATTTGAGTCCATTGGTGTCACTCCAGCAATGGAGTTAAACTTCAAAAAAAAAGATACCACCATGGAAGAGAATAAAGTAACCGATGGTGTTCATGCAGTTAAAAGACTTACAGTCTTTGTGATAATGGTGACATGATTCTTAAAACATCAAATAAGGGGGGCTGGGTGCGGTGGCTGACACCTGTTATCTCGACACTTTGGGAGGCGAGGCGGATGGATCACGAGGTCAGAAGATGGAGACCATCCTCACTAACACAGTGAAACCCCGCCTCTACTAAAAATACAAAAAATTAGCTGGGCATGGTGGCATATGCCTGTAGTCCCGCCTACTCAGGAGGCTGAAGCAGGAGAATCACTTGAACCTGGGAGACAGGTTGTAGTAAGCCGAGATCATGCCACTGCACTCCAGCCTTGGTGACAGAGCGATACTCCATCTAAAAAAAAAAAAAAATCACCAAATCAGATACTCTACTTACCTTCTTTTTCTTTATCGACATCCAAGTACATTTGGAACACTGACAAGAAGAATCTTTTATACCTGAAATAAAACAGAGTAATAACCATAAACTGAAAAGCACTGGGATTTGAACCAACGGCCAGCCCATTCCCGGCCCACTTAGTCTATGTCAAGTAAGTTTTGTGATAATGAATGAAAGAGTTGTAATTACTGTTTTTTACCCTCAGGCTATGTCTGCCTATAGTATGTAACATTAGGAATGAAGACATCTATCATGTTTAGTAGAAATACACATGATCAAAACCCAAAAAGAAAAATACTTGTCTCTGAAATATCCAGATAAGTCATGGGGAAGTGGTTTAGGTGGTTTGAATTATCTGCTTAGTTGACTTTCCTCACCTCCTTGCATGAGCATATACAATCCAATTGCTTTATGTTTACTCATGATTTGCTACAATGTCTGGATCAGGGTACCAAGATGAAAAATACAACAGACATGGTACTTGGGCCAATCACCATATCCACCTTGCTAGCTTGTCCTCTGCTTGATGTGCTCATAGTAAATCCTTGCTAGTCACGCTCTCATGCCATGGATATAGCAATACCCACCTCCTCCAACAATTCATCTGTTGATGCCATTATCCATTGTTTATGACATTGTAACCGCAGTAATGAATTGATATGTCTTGATCTTTGAAATGCTTAGACAGGAGGCCACACATTATAAGAAAACAACAATGTCAAGACTCAATTCTATTCGGCAGGGGTTAGAAGTGGATATTGTGCAGAAAAATGCATTAAAATTGAAAGGGGGGTTGTTTAACATGATGGTTTTAAAGATATAAACAATTATGGTGGGTAATAACTCCTTCGGTCAGAAGATGGTAAAGAGGCCCTACTTAGGCCAGGGTTGCTGGTGGCGTTCCAAGTCGTGCTACCAGCATGAAACACTAGGGGTCACCATGTTAATACCAGTGCCCCAGCTCCATGGCCCTCCAGAACTACCAGAGTCCTGGGCTCCCTGCTCATCCAAGGAATGCCGCTTAGTGCCTTTCATGTGGTATGGGACCATTTGCAGTTATTTCAAGCATGGCTGAAATAGTGAGGTAGAGTCCCCTCTAAACCTCATTCTGGTGAATGGTATTTTTTAAGTGCCACCTACACTTATGGGTCCATTATTTGGGCTAGATGTCATTATAAGGAGTGGTCAGACCGGTCATTCAAATATGGCACATTTTCATTCCATAGCTACATGGGATTCCAGCTCAGATGTTCTGCTAAAGTCAGATTCTCTAAAACCAGGAGAACACTTTTTTTTTTTTTCCTGGCCAGGATGGACACTACTGTTGAGTGTTAACCACAAAATTAGTGTTTCTCTTGTCCTTTGTTTCTCAACTCTATGTTTTCAAGCCCCAGCTCAGAAATTATTTTTCAGAGAAGAAATGTAAGTAGTTGTCTATGATCTACAGATATGACGTCACCAGGCTCTATCGAAGTCTGTAGCCATCAGTATGGGAAATTGCTGGCCCGAGTCCCCAGGGAGCCCCCAAGTTCACCGTGATATGATTTCTGCATACTCCTATTGTAATCTTGAGGATAATCTGACCTCCCCACCACCCCAAGTAGGAAGCTCTAGATATCCCATTTGGGGCAGAGCTTCTGAAGCCTGGGATTAATTAAAGCAGTTGAAGATCTGTGAAGAGCATTTAAACTGCACCACCCCACCTCACACCTCCCCCACCCCCGAAAAAAAAATTTCAAGATGGCACTTGATAATAATGGTAAGATCACAGCCTAGATAAAGCATACTTCTAAGTCAAAATTAATTTGAAAGCTTCTGGTGTTTTACACATCCTCTTTGTTTCTGTTTCATTAACTTATTGAGTACCTAATATGTACGCGGCATGTGGGTCAGGCAGTGAGGGAGATATAAAGTTATACATGTACGAAGACGGTAACTAGTGGTTGCTGCATTCTCTTCCCTCTCTGCAGTATTAGCGTAACTGCCTGCCCCAAATCTATTTCTTCTGCAACCACCACTTCTCTCACTGTTCAGTCAGGCCCCTTGCTCTCTCTAGCACTTCCTGCCGTTCCTGATTCCCCTTCACTGACCTTTACCTGTCCTTTTTTTGCTCTTTCTAATCACTTTAATTGGATGTAATAGCAAAGACACAGGCCAGGCACGGTGGTTCACACCCGTAATCCCAGCACTTTGAAAGGCCAAGGAGGGTGGATCACGAGGTCAGGAGTTCAGGACCAGCCTGGCCAATATGGTGAAACCCCGTCTCTAATAAAAATACAAAAACTAGCTGGGCGTGGTGGCGCATGCCTGTGGTCCCAGCTGCTCGGGAGGCTAAGGCAGAAAAATCACTTGAACCCAGGAGGTGGAGGTTGTGGTGAGCCCAGATCACGCCACTGTAGTCCAGCCTGGGTAACAGAGCAAGACTCCATCTCAAAAACAAAAAAACTAGTAAAGACACAGCCGTATTTTGTAGTATTTCTGTGTCTTGTCTGTACTTCATTTTCAAAACACGTATTTGTTTCCCTGAGAAAAGAAAATGTAGATACTTGATTTTTTTGGGTAGCCTTCAGTCAGTATTTCCTGTGGGTTGTCAGCCCTTAATAGGAAAAACAAAGGGTCCTCCCCTTCTTCCTTTTCTAAACCATATCCATGGTTTGGTGAGAAAGTGATTTAAGTTATTTCCATGTGGCAAATTAATTTTGCAAAGCCAATGGTACAGAAGTAGAGAAATAAATCAAGAACATGCAAAAGGTGGTATTTGTTAAGTAGGTATTTGGGGAGACTTGAAATATGCTTCTGTCTAACCTGAAAATGAAACTTTTGTGGGTCTAAACCTTAATTCCTACCAAACTATCATGAAGTCATCCAGGTAGAATCCTATCGAAAGGTATAGTTGCCATTATTTGTTTTTTGATTCAGGTTTTTGCAAACCCTAGCCTATAAACACCATACTTGACAGTTCTTCATAAAACTTAAAATAAGGGAACTTCCACTATTAACTGAGAGGTTCATGACTTTGACGTTCCATTTCTCCAGAATTAGGAATTCTTAACAAAGTGATTCTTGGCTATTCACAATTGACACGGAAATAGAAGCAAAGAGAAAGTTTCTCCAGGGTTCTCTCAGAGCAGTGTACATTGGGTGTGTACAAAAATTGCAATGATGTGCATCAAGGCATACCACTCAAGAAAAAGATTTATGAAGCCTAGCTTGGGTTCATTTATATCATACATTTTTCCTTTCTTTTTTGGACCTCTAGTTGATGTGACTGTAATATAATTTTCTGACCAGATGCTTATCCTTACTATATCCAAAGCTGTACTGGGACCATCCTGGCAACCTAGCAAATAAGAAGGCAAGAAGGTTGGAGGCAGTGGCTCATGTCTGTAATCGCAGCACTTTGGGAGGCCAAGGTGGGAGGATCACTCGAGCCCAGGAGTTTGAGACCAGCCTGGACAACATGGTGAAACCCCGTCTGTACTGAAAATACAAAAATTAGCTGGATGTGATGGTGCATGCCTATAGTCCCAGCTACTCTAGAGGCTGTGGTGGGAGGATTGCTTGAGCCTGGGAGGTCAAGGCTGCAGTGAGCCGTGATCGCACCATGGCACTCCAGCCTGGGTGGCAAAGTGAGACCCTGTCTCAAAATAAATAAATAAAATAAAATAAAGGAAGGCCATAAAATAAGAAGTTCCTAGTCCAGGGTCTATGAACCCCAGCAATTTCATGGATGGATATATGTGAAATTTGGGGGTATATGTTAACTCTTCTGCAGAGAAAGTTCATAACATTTGTCATACAAGCCATGACCCCCAGAAGCTTAAGAAGCCACTGGACTCGAGGGTCCTAGCAAGGTCTTTCAGAAACGAATCGGGCTTCATCACTGCATGGACCAGAAACATTTGACTCATAACAATTATACTCTCACTATGTCTTGAGTGTGTACCGTGTGCCAGGGCACGGTTTAAGCATGTGGTGCACACTTACATAATCCTTATCAGATGGGAACTCTTATTATCCCCACTGTACAGCTGAGGATGCTGAAACACAGAGATGTAGGCGGCTTCCCAAGGACGTAGGAGGGAAAGTGGCAGAGTTAGAATATGACCAGGGTCTGGCCCCATAGTCTGTGGGTTTAACCAGCTGCTTCACCACTATGCAGTACTGCCGCTTGACTGAAGGCTCCTCCCAGCTAGGAGTTGTCCCCTTTCAAAACAAACCAGAACTGAGAGTCTGAGGAACTGTGAACCCTACAAAGTGAGTAAGATAATACATACCTTAACTTGCTTCACTCCAGTCCTTACCCCCAGGATATTGGAAATTCAGGGCGATCCCAGCAAACTGCCAACGTGCTCCTTGGCGCCAGGGAAAATGCCAGGGGCAGCAGCAGAGCTAGTTAAGCATCGACCTTCAGGACCCTTCACACCTAACATCTGACTACCACTTTCCATTGGCAGTTCGCCACCCCCATCTCTCCTTTCCTCTCTTGCTCCCCAGCTCCCCTACAAAGCAGTCAGGGTGGAGATGAGGTTACAGGCTAGAAAACTGAGGCCCAGAGAAGTGGTGCCTTCCCGAGTGAGGGTCACAAGACTAGGTTATAGCAGAGCTATGAATAGGACCCACATCTTCAGGCCCCCAGTAACAATTCTCTTTCCACTGCTCTTTGCTGTCTCACCCACCAGTATCACTTGGCATCGAAGAACAGGGCACCCCAAAAAGCAAGAATTCCACCTGCATCCAACTTTCCTGCAGAGGGCACATTTTTGCTTGTGAGCCTATAGGAGGCATCACTCTGAACCCATGCAAAGCACTTGCCTTCCATTATTTCATGTAATCCTCAAAACAACCCAGTGAGGTGGCTGTTATTCCTCCAGTTTCACAGACAGGGAAACCGAGGCTTAGTAGCATAGTTAGGAAGTTACAGACTTCAGACCCACATGTATCCAACTCCCCACCGTTGGCTCTTCCCCATTGGGCCAGTCTATCCGCCAAGAAGACAGGAAAAAGGAGAGGGAAGGAAATGAATGACCTTGTTTGTACGATGAGCAATGCTTTCTACCTTCTCTGAGGACGGACAAACGGAAATCTGTTTAAAGCACCAGCGCATGAGGTTAAAATTAACGAGGACAATTACGAGCGATTAGTCACTGGAGTGGGGCTCCATGGCTTCTTCAAAAACAGGACCGGCCCTCACTCACTTGGACTCAGCACAGAGGAGCCATCAAAGAAGTCTTTTTCTAGGCCTGTGATGCTGTGATTAGCTGTTTTAAAGGAGCCAGGCAGCTCAGACGCATCAGAAACAATGGCTCCATTTCTCAGGAGCTGTCGAGCCCAGCAGATCCTGAGGAACTTTCTTTGGCACCCGGTGATCGTGAAATTAACACCAGGGCCGCTGGCACCGGATCGCTCTCCTCTGTTGTGTCCCGGGGAGGGGAGAAGTCACTCAACCTTTTTTGTCCAGAAATCCCAGGAAGCCAGGGCGGCAGGTGGTTTGGGTTTCAGCACTTCTCAATGCCTCGTTTCAGTCACTCTTCCTAAATTTTCATTCATTCCAAGGTCCTAAGAGAAGCATCCTGAACAGACACAGAGGGGCAGGGAGGGCTTTGAAACAGCGGTGGGATAGGGTGTTTGGGGAGGAGATCATTGGACATCTGATCCCAGGGGCTGAGACTTCCTGAACTGGAGGGAAGGTAGCAAGTGAGGCTCGTGTGCTCGTGCCAGGGAGGAAGGCACCCCTCTGTCCCCAGAGCACCTTGGAATAAAAAGAAAAGCAACCTGAACAGATTTGCGTGAACCCCCATCACGCAGCCAACTAGGGCGACTGAGCTGCTGCCAGCAGCACTTCTAACGGGGGAGGCCCAGGGTGCTGCATCTTTGATGTGTTCAGTGGGTCAGTTTCCTCTTTGTGGAAACTTCCCTCTGCTCCCAACATATGTCCACTAAAGCGTGTTTGCACAGCGTGAGGGGGTCTGGCCCCATTGCAGCTGCAAGCCAGAGAGGCCAGCTTCTCTCCTTCTCCTCTTTTAAGAGATTCCCAGGGCAGCCCAGTGCAGGTGCCTGACCCCAGACCACAGGGAATTCAGGGTTCTCTTCCAGCAGAAAAAAAAAAATACAGTTCCAGGGTTGTCTCTGAAAGAGCTGTGGGGAAGAGGGGACCAGAGAGAGATCTGACTTACTGCCACTGTAAAGAAAAGGCGAGAGGCTGGGGGGAAAAATCGAGTAGGATGGAGGCGAATAAATGGGAGGGGTTTGGTTTGGGTTTTTGTTTTTCTGCAGCAGTTTCTCTTTTGGAGATCTAAAATCTGCAAGTGTTACGTCAAAGCTTTCTCCAAATGACTTGATGAGGGTTTTTTTGTTGTTGGGTTGCTGTACCCCCGGGAGTCATTGGGATGGCAGGATAAAAATTAATTAGAGGCAGTTTGGAAGGGGCTTTGCAAGACAGCCTGAGGCTACGCTTCAGTCTGGTTGTTAGAAGCAATATCATCACCGCCTCCTTGCCCAGCGAACAGACCTGTGCTGGGGTAGCCGGGGGGAGCCACGGAACGTTCAACACAGACATCAGAGCCAAGACTTCCTCCCAGAGAGATTACTTACCACAAACCAGTGGATCTACCTGCTGACAACCTCAGAAATATGTCTTGTTTCATTTTCAGATTTTTAAGAGGGGTTGCATAGAAAGCCCACAGAATCCTGATGAAACAGCTCCTGCAGGAGGGGCTCTGCCTCTCCCATGCCTCTGAATATGACATCAGGCTGGGCAGAGCCACCACGCAGCTACCAGGAAAGCAGGATCCTTTTCAGCCCTGGATTTGGCCCCATTTTAGGGGTGGCAAACTAAAAGGGGTTTTAATAAGCCAACACGTTTCTCCTGACCAATGATTATTTCAAATTCAGGCAATTTACCAAAAAATTTTTTTAAAAGTCCGATCCCTCTTCACTCTGGTCTCTATCCTTCTCCCTTTTCTTCCTTCGCCCTGTAGCCCCTCATGTCCTCACTCTGCTCTCACCCACACATAATCCTCCTCTACCTGAGACACTGGTTCAGTGAGTGACCTTGGAGTCTGATTAATTGGAAACTGGCTCCTTAAATCCGGATAAAACAGTTCAAAGCATGATATCAGTGCTGGCATTTCATCAGCCACAACAAGTAGCTTTTCCAGCTGTGTATCTCACCCTGGAAATGGAGACAGAAAAGTGAACAGATGCCTGGGTCCCCTTCTTACGTGCACCTACGCTGTCATGAAAGATCCTTTTCACTTATGTAATAGAGTGTGTCTCCAGGCCAGTGTAAAAATGTGAGCTAGTTCGTCCTTACAACATTTTCTGTGATGCAAACAATCATTAAGGTCCCTGTTTTATGGCTGGAAAAACTGAAATTGTTCTTATTTCCCATGTCTAGAAAAAGGCAATCTATGTGTGAGCTCAAAGAAAACTTGGAAACTCCTAGAGCCTGTCCCATTCTCTCTAAACTTAGCTGTGTCTTTTTTATTGCCTGTAATTGTTTCCTTGCATCATAGTGGGGATGGGGGTGGGGGAAGCCAATGGGAACAGTTACCAAAAGAAAAACAGCAAATTCTTCCCCCAAACAGCCACTTCCAAAATGAATTCACCAGCTGTATAATACAAAGTTGCACCATTGCACGTGTCAGCAGCTTCCTGCTTCCAAAGGTGTGTTTCTTAGGGTGAGTCTTAGTCCCTTGGCCTCAGATAAGGAATGGTCGAGATGTTCATTCTATCTTATGAAGAAACAAAAAGACTTCTTCCTAGGGAGGCTCACCACTGACTCTGAGCACTTGGCTTATTTCAAGAGTGGATGTGAGATGTTGGTGAGCCCATAACATCACCTCCATTTCTCAATTGTGTTCTTTAGGCTTTTAGTTTTTAGTTTTTTTTTTTTTTTAGAGATGAGGGTCTCCCTATGTTGCCCAGGATGGTGTTGAACTCCTGGGCTCAAGTGATCCTCCTGCCTCAGCCTCCTAAAGCACTAGGATTACAGGCATGAGCCACCATGCCTGCCCAGTCCTTACACTTTCACGATACAGACAAGGAGTCGTCCCCGGTACACAGAGACACTCATACCTGGTTGGTGAGGTCAGAGGGAATGCCCAAGACCACTCCTTCCCCATTTGCTCCCTACCAAAGAGAGGCGAAAGGAGAGGCCAGGGTTGCCCTCAGAAACCACATCTGGCCTAAAGTGGGCATCAAGGAACATGGCTGCAAAAAGCCAAATCCTCTCCACTTACTGCTTCCAAAACTAACCAGTCTGCCTGAAAATCAATCTTCCGCTTTATAAGCAGCCAGCGTATTTAGAACCATGGAAATTAAAGACGGAAAAGACCTATTAAGTCTTCTAGATCATTCCCTAGGGCCCAGTGCCGGCTCATTCCCTGTAGTACATTTGTTATTGCTATGTCAGGCCTAATTTCAAGTGTCTCAAGCAATGAACGTAAAGAAAGCAGAGACAGTGGTGTCTGCCCACCCCAGTGAACAATGATCGTGTGATTAGAATTCTGCTAGCTGCTCACTGGCCTTTGGCATGCCTGGAAAGGGTTTGGAATCCACGGGATGTGGCCCAGGAGCTTCTAGAAGGTAGAGATATTGGAGAATGTCTTTGCCCTTTTGTGTTAAGCAGGATAACATACTGCCTCTTAGAAATAGCCAGACATAGCCAGGTGCGGTGGCTCACGCCTGTAATCCCAGCACTTTGGGAGGCTGAACCAGGTGGATCACAAAGTCAAGAGATTGAGACCAGCCTGGCCAATATGGTGAAATCCTGTCTTTACTAAAAATACAAAAATGAGCCAGGCGTGGTAGCTCGCGCCTGTAGTCCTAGCTACTTGGGAGGCTGAGGCAGGAGAATCACTTGAACCCGGGAGGCGGAGGTTGTAGTGAGCCAAGACGGTACCACTGCACTCCAGCCTAGGCGACAGAGCAAGACTCCGTCTCAAAAAAAAAAAAAAAAGAAATATCCAGACTCTAACTTCCCTGTAAATAAACAGCCATAGGGGAAAAAGAGAGAACCTAGGTATTTCAGGATTTATTCTGAAACTAAACAAATCCTACGCCTGGGAATCTAACATTTTCTCTCCCAGGTTTTCTTCTGGGTTGGTCACCAGTCAACAGAGCCACGTTTCCAACCAGTAGCAAAATGGCGGAAATATTTTCAGAGATCCCAGGGCTTTATTCTACAACATGCAGGACCAAGTGATAGGAAAATAAGCGCAGGTGACTTCACAGTAGTTTAGCCAGGGTTTTCTGAAAAAAAACTGTTTCTCTCTTTATCCCTGTTCCCCCGCTAGAGAGGAAGCAAGTCAAATTCACCATTTCAGGTGAGAGTGTCTTTACAGGAAAGTGGACGGAAGCTCATCACCTCGAGAGGACGAAGGGATCTAGAGAAAGTATTAGCAAGGTTCTTTTTCCTTCTCTATTTTGAAATGGCTGCAAAAGTCCCTTTAGGGATCCCTTTTAAGGGGTAGGTCTGGTGACTCATGCCTATAATCTCAGTGCTTTGGGAGGCCAAGGCAGGAGAATTACTGCAACCTAGGAGTTCGAGGCCGCAGTGAGGTATGATTGTGCCACTGCACTCCAGCCTGGGTGACAGAGCCAGACTCTGTCTCTTAAAAAGAAAATAATAATAATAAAGATATCCCTGTTAAAAATTCCAAACCTGGGCCGGGCACAGTGGTTCACGCCTGTAATCCGAGCACTTTGGGAGGCCGAGGCGGGCGGATCACAAGGTCAGGAGCTTGAGACCATCCTGGCTAACATGGTGAAACCCCATCTCTACTAAAAGTACAAAAAATTACCCGGGCGTGGTGGTGGGTGCCTGTAGTCCCAGCTACTTGGGAGGCTGAGGCAGGAGAATGGCATGAACCCAGGAGGCGGAGCTTGCAGTGAGCAGAGATCACACCACTGCACTCCAGCCTGGGCAACAGAGTGAGACTCCGTCTCAAAAAAAAATAAAATAAAATTCCAAACCTGTGCATTACAAAGCGCAACTCTGTTATACAACGTGGGTGAAGTGAAAAGGAGTGCTTGATCCAATATAGAAACTACACAACAGTTTCTCTACACCAAGCATCATGAAAATGTCACCACTTCACGTGAACAGACAGCAAATCGCTGTCATCCAAAGAGACGCTCCTGCTCCATTTCTGGTCTAGAGGATGAGACCCGTTTTCTTTACCAGATACTTTAAGCAAAACTGAACTTGGAAAAGCCTGAAGTTTGACTCACAGGCCAGCAGCACATTCACTTCTGAAATGCCCCCATCCTCCGCAGGAGTCTCAGCACACTCCTTTTCTCTTTCCTCTAAAACATTATCTCATCTCAGCATTGCAGCGTTTTTAAGTTCAATGTCAATAGCTAGTTAGGAGAGGGCAGGGAGGTCAGGGATTAGGACTACAAACTGTCCTTGACGTTTCTCTGTAGGCTGATCTGCTGTTTGCATCAGCCCAATTTAAAAAAAAAAAAAAAAAAAAAAAAAAAAAAAAAAAACCCTCTTTACTATCTGAGAAAAGATCAGAACAGGAAAATGTCAGTTTGAGAGCTGACAGAATTCTGATAAGAATGAACTGGAAAGAAGAGAAAGAAAGGAAGAAATGCTGTCACTCTAAGAAGTTGTTAATTTAATGTTTTTAGACAAATACGTTTCCCATTGAGTGTGTGTGTGTGTGTGAGACATACAACTTGTCCATTCCTCCACCTCTTTTCCAAACCCTCTTCTTGAGAGAAAGGCTGTCTATTTTGACTTGATTTGATTTGATTTCTACAGTCTTTCCACAACCTTTCAAAGATCTGGAAGGGTCAACCTTTCTGGCCTGAAAGCTGTGAGCACATTCACTCCCACAGAATTTCTTCTAAGCCCTGAAATAGTTTCCCCTTTCAGTAGTATCTGTACATATTTTTAGAGTTAGAGAGATAATTTAAATTCTCAGGCTTAATTGAACCGACAGAATGGAGAATGGAGTGCTACAGATGGAAACGTTTTCCAAGTGTGACGACCTCTGAGGTCAAATTTAATACCTACATAATAAAGGCCTGAAGATAATGTAATGGGCATTGTTTCTGTTGCCCTATTTTTTTTTAACTTGTGTAGCAACTTTATCATTAAAAGAAATGGCTGGTGTTTTTAAATACAGGATACACGAAACATCGAAAAGCGACCCCCATTAAAAGATGTTTTCATGAAGAAAAGGCCAAGTTCTCTGATGCATAAAACACTCAGTAGGAGTTGAGTGTTCTGAGTTAAAAAAGAAAAAAAAAAAAAACTTTTCCTGGAAACTAGGGAATTGCCTGGTAGATCCACAAAGTGTTTCTTGAGTAGCTACTATATACCTAGCACACTACTGGGCATTTTATGTCATCTCAGTTCACCCTCTAATAACTCTACCAGGCAAATGCTATTGTCCGTGTTTTGCTGTTGAAGAGAGTGAGGCTGGGTGAGGGGGGTTCTAGTCATGATCACACAGCCTAAGGTGTGACAGACCCAAGGTACACACCTGGTAGGGCAGCGGTCCCACACCTTTTTGGCACCAGGGACCAGTTTCATGGAAGGCAGTTTTTCCACGGATGGTGAGGGGGTATGGTTTTGGGATGATTCAAGCCTGTTCCATTTATTGTATACTTTATTTCTATTATAATTACTTTGTAATATATAATGAAATAATTATACAACTTACTATGGTATAGAATCAGTGGAAGCCCTGAGCTTGTTTTCTTGCAACTAGATGGTCCCATCTGGGGGTGATGGGAGACAGTAACAGATCATAAGGCATTAGATTCTCACAGGGAGTGCGCAACCTAGATCCCTTGCATATGCAGTTCCCAAAAGGGTTTGTGCTCCTGTGAGAATCTAATGTCGCAGCTGATCTGACAGGAGGCGGAGCTAAGGCAGTAATGAGAGGGATAGGGAGCAGCTGTAAATACAGACGAAGCTTCACTCGCTTGTGCACTGCTTACCTTCTGCTGTGTGGTCCAGCTCCTGACAGGCCATGGACCAGTACTGGTCCGTGGCCTGGGGATTGGGGACCCCTGTGGTTGGGGATCTAGGGGGCCCATGTGTACAAGTCATGTCCTGTCCTTAATAATTTTGTCTTCTATCATTATTCACTTTGTCAAAATGCCCAAATTGTCCTGCATTCAACTATTTTTAACACATTACAAAAATTCATTAGAGCAATTCTTCAAATTTAACTGGGAGTCAGTCTTGCATTTTTATGTGCTAAAACTGACAAGCCCAACCTCTGAGTCTCATGCCCTCAAATCCAGAGGTTTGCCCATTCCACACAAAAGGAATGGCTTTTGGAGGACATTTGCTTACTCCTTGATAAAGCAAACACTGTATATATTCAATCTGACCTACAGTGGTTAAGAGCGTGGGCTCTTGATTCAGTTAGACTTGGGTTCCGCCCTTTGTTCTGCCACTTGCAAACTGTGCAACGTTGGGCAAGTGTCTCAACCTCCCTGAACCTCAGGTTGCCATTCGGTTAAATGAGAACAGGAATAATGCTTACCTCATAGGGTAACATGGGGATTTAAAAAGAGAATGCATATAATAAGACAACCCACTTCCCGGCACATAGTAGGTGTTCAAGAAATATTAGCCATCACCTATGCCCTCAACATCATTCTAATATGGCTCTTATAAAGCACAGCTCTGCTCAGGTCCTCCCTTCTTTAAAACATTCACTGCCTATAAAAGATGGTACATGTAGTCCCAGCTACCAGGGAGGCTGAGGCAGGAGGATTGCTTGAGCACAGGAAGTCAAGGCTGCAGTGAGTTATGATCGTACCACTACACTCCAGCCTGGGTGACTGAGACCCTGTCTCAAAAAAAAAAAAAAAAAACAGATGGTGCAAGTTCCTTAACTTTGCACACAGTATCTGCTGTGCACTGACCCTGCCAATATCGCCAGCCTGGTTCCTACTTCCACACACAGGAGATAATCAACTTATGTTTCTCAGGATAACCTGTTGAATTTCAGGTCAAAATTGAAATTCACTGTGAATTTCATTAAGGGAACAATTATGTTTTCAGGTTTACGTTTGAAATTTTTTTTCTCCCAAATAGGGTTTTACTGACATCAAATCCTTGGGCCTCCTCATCCTTACAAATGGATTTCACTTTTTAATTAAAGATGCCAGGCAGGTGGGGATGTTCAAGGACCCTGCAAGCAAGAACCCCACACTGGGGTGGCCGGAATGTTAGGGAGAGTGTCGCTAGGAAGGCTTTTCCTAGGAAGAGTCAAGATTTTGACTCTCCACCTGCCCCACAGGCTCACGACCTGCCCTTCCCTCTGGCTGAGCCCAATTGAAATAAATCCTCACTTGGGCACTGGCAGCGTACCTCCTGGCTTAGAAGTAGCCAAGCCATAAACACAAAGAAGGAATTTTACTGGCTCATCCTCACCTCACTATTTTATTGTCTGTCTGGCATTTCCACTTCCACTGCCTTCTCTTGAAAACTGACAAAAATGTCTTCCATAAAACCCTCGTTGGTCTTCCAGGCTTGGATTCACATTGGCTGCAAAGGTCTGTAGGTAGCTGCATTGCTGTCTCTTGATCCCTCTGAAAGTAGAGGTGTGGGCCCCTGCCTGGACGCATCCATCACTGACCTGAGGAAACACTGGTGATACCACTGAGCCACATGGCAAGCCCTAGCACCCCTGGAGGTGGGACAGGGTAGATGGTGAGGTCGGAAGGGAGGGTCTGGTCACAACCCGAAAGAACACATATACCTCTAGAAGAGAAAAGACACAGTAGACCAAAAGCTTGGGGCGCTCAAAGCCAGACCAGGCCTCTTTAGAGACACATGGCCTGCATCCCTGAGGCCCTGCTCTTTACAGATTCATGCGCTGACAAAAGTTCTAAATTGCTGCCAGTTTCACAACTGTTTTTAATTTAAAGGGCTCCAGGCCATGATATTCCAGGGCAAAGAGGTTTTTTCAGCAAGCAGAGCATAAGAACGAGATCAGAGCGCCCCCACGGTTCGCAGGAGTCTTCCCCGCTCCCGAAATCGTCATTTCTTCCCATCTCCAAAACGCACTTCAGCTCACAGATAAGGACGCACCCTGGAAACCATTCAGAGAAGGCTCGCAGAGGGCGGAGCAGTCAGACGCAGCAGCTATAAACATAACTTCCTTTAGGAAAAAATAATCATAATAAAGGACAGCGCAGAGTTTTCCGGAACATAAGACAGCGTGTGACGTCTGGGCAGTAGCAGCAACCATCTCGAGAGGCTGATGGAAAGAGGGGTTCAGTGACAGCCCTGGACAAGGAGTTCACTCACTCAGACAGGGAACACTGGACGGATCCCTTCAGGGGGGAAACACAAAGAAACACCCACCTCACTTTACAGTAAACCAGTTACGAAAGGGCCACAGAGCCAGCCAGGATCGTTCTCCAGACATTTTATTATTCACTGCTGCCTTTTAAAAGGCAAAGGGTGAACGTCTCTCTTTTTTCTTTTTTCTGTGTGTGTGTGTGTGTGTGTGTTTATATATTTAGAGGGTACACATGCAGGCTTCTTACATGCGTATATCGCACAGTGATGAAGTCTGGCTTTTAGTGTCCCCATCACCCAGATAGTGAACATTGTACCCAAGAGGTAATTTTTGTTTGTTTGTTTTAGACAGAGTCTCACTCCGTCTCCCAGGCTGGAGTGCAGTGGCACGATCTTGGTTCACCGCAACCTCCACTTCCTGGGTTCAAGTAATCCTGCTGTCTCAGCCTCCCAAGTAGCTGGGACTACAGGTGCCCGCCACCATGCCCTGCTAATTTTTGTATTTTTAGTAGAGATGAGGTTTCGCCATATTGGTCAGGCTGGTCTTGAACTCCTGACCTCAGGTGATCCACCCACCTTAGCCTTCCAAAGTGCTGGGATTACAGGCGTGAGCCACCACGCCCAGCCCCAAGAGGTAATTTTTCACCCCTCAGTCCCCTCCTACCCTCCTGCCTTTCGCAGTCTCCAGTGTCTGTGATTCTAATCTGTGTGTCCATGGGTGCCCATTGTTTAGTTCTCACTTAGAAGTGAGAGCATGCAGTATTGGACTTTCTGTTTTTTAGCTATTTCAGGATAATGGCCTCTAGTTCTATTCATGTTGCTGCAAAAGACATGATTTCATTTTTCTGATGGCCGAATATTATTCCATGGTATATACACACATTTTCTTTATCCAGTTCTCCATTGGATAACACTTAGGTTGATTCCAGGTCTTTGCTATTGTGTATACTGCTATGATAAATACTTGAATGCACATGTCTTTTTGATGTAATGATTTATTTCCCTTTGGGTAGATACCCAGTAGTGGGATTGCTAGATCGGATGGTAGTTCTATTTTTAGTTATCTGAGAAATCTCCATACTGTTTTTTTGTTTTGTTTTGCAACAGTCTTGCTCTGCCACCCAGGCTAGAGTGCAATGGCATGATCTCTCGGCTCACTGCAACCTCTCCCTCCCAGGTTCAAGCGATTCTCACGCCTCAGCCTCCCAAGTAGCTGGGATTACAGGCGTGCGCCACCATACCCAGCTGAGTTTTGTATTTTTAGTAGAGATAGGGTTTCACTATGTTGGCCAGGCTGGTCTCGAACTCCAAACCTCAGGTGATCTGCCCACTGTGGCCTCCCAAAGTGCTGGGATTATAGGCATGAGCCACCACGCCCGGCCCTCCATACTGTTTTAGAGGATGAACTTCTGAATGCTCTAGTTGGGATCTTCTTCACTTACACTTCCTCCCAGCTCTGAGGAAAAGGTCAGAAGATTCTGAGCCTTGTCTAGCCTATTCTGTACCCTTGTATCATATGAAACAAGATGCCCTCCTCCGGAGGAACAATTAGAAAAATGTGCTCCCGCTCAGTAGACAAAACTCAAAGAGCTGCCAGCTTGAATAACCAACTTCTCCTTGGTGTGAAGAAAAAGTTACCTGTCCCTCTCGGTGGATGCCACCCTGCGTCAGGGCATGCATGGCAGATTGGCAGGTAGAACATCAACTGCTTTCAGCCCACAGTTGCGCCTTCAGCTGATGCCTTTACATAGTCCACAGAACGCCCAGCCACACACAGGGGCCCTGATGGGAACTATATCCCCAACATACTTCTGTTACTTCTTGACATTGCATAGATGATCATTTCCCACCTCCCACTCATTAAAGCCCATTTGTCCCAGAACACGTTTGCTCAGTTCTCTTTAAGTGATGATTGTATATTCATAGTCAAGGGCACAAGAAGAGGGGATAGAACTTGGGTTACAAGGGCAAAATTTAACCCCGAGACTATTCATGAATAATGGAGCCAGTGGTGACATTAAACAGCCTCTTGCGGGTTTCCCCCTTTCATCAGACATAAACCTATATTGCCTTTTATCGGGATACAGTGGTTTGGGGTGATGGTCCTACTCCCACAGGCAGAGCTGGGAAGAAGAAATCCATGGGGCTCTAAAAACTAGCTGCAGCTGGCTGGGCGCGGTGGCTCATGCCTGTAATCCCAGTACTTTGGGAGGTCGAGGCAGGTGGATCAGTAGGTCAGGAGATCGAGACCATCCTGACCAACATGGAGAAACCTTGTCTCTACTGAAAATACAAACATTAGCTGGGCATGGTAGCAGGTGCCTGTAATCCCAGCTACTCAGGAGGCTGAGGCAGGAGAATCCCTTGAACCAGGGATTCGGAGGTTGCAGTGAGCCGAGATCACGCCACTGTACTCCAACCTGGCGACAGAGCAAGACTCAGTCTCAAAACAAAACAAAACAAACAAAACTAGCCGCAGCCTTGCTTCTAAAGCCCTGCCTACACAAATTACTCCACGACGTTCCCAAAAGATATTTCTCTTACTCAAGGAGAATGCCATTTAAAGAAGCACAATGAGTGAGGCACGGTGGCTCACACCTATAATCCCAGCGCTTTGGGAGGCTGAGGCAGGTGGATCATTTGAGGCCATAAGTTTGAGACCAGACTGACCAAAATGGTGAAACCCTGTGTCATCTAGAAATACAAAAATTAGCTGGACGTGGTGGTGCGCACCTGTAATCCCAGGTACTCAGGAGGCTGAGGCACAAGAATCGCTGGAACCCAGGAAGTGGAGGTTGCAGTGAGCTGAGATAGCACCCCTGCACTCCAACCTGGGCTATAGAGCAAGACTCTGTCTCAAAAAAAAAAAAAAAAGCAGAATGACAGTAAGCATGTAATACACACTGAGGGACTGAGGTGGCAGAACAGAGATTCATTTCCCCTGGAAACACCAACATGAGCACCCCAGAGAGGGTAAACATGGTGGATTGGCATAGAAAGCTGATTGGCTCTACATGCAAGTCTTGAACCTCTGATGGGCGTGGCTTCGTGCCCACTCATGTCTCCTATATCTACCTCCCTTCCACATTTGTAGCCTCAGCACCTCTGCTGGCCGGCAGGGTATACAGAGCAGTTTTCTGAGTCTTTCTAGTGAGTCTAGACCAAACTTCAGCATAAACGCAAAAAAATAATAATAATAATAAAGAGAAGAATGAAATAAGAGGATTCCTTGTGAATGGATATGAGCCCTGAATCTCTTCCCAACATGCCTTTAAATTTTCCCTACAAATATTTGGATCTGTGTACAGCAAGCCTGCGTTTCGTGGAGCAACTTGCTCTCTCGGTGACCCCTGGGTCCAAGAGTTGGCTGGAAACAGGAACGACTGGCCAAAGCCTGGATGGATTCGGCTGGTCTCAGTCCCTGCAGGCTTTGTTCTTCAATCTGTTTATACAGTTTCCCGTAGGAGTCTGTAATTTTAATCAGTAAATATCTCCCTTGATTTATCACCTTCTATTGACATAGTGGTAATTCAAGCAGTGGAGCTAAAGCTGGGCCTGCTGTGTGTTTTTTCCCTTCATTGTGCCCGAGCTCTGTTTGATTTTTCTCAGTCCTCTTAGGTAATTGGACCGCCTCTGACACACTCTGTATGACAAGGCTGTGGTCAGGGGTCAGTGAGTCCCCCTTCTGAAGGGCAAAATGCTCAGACCAATCATGGCACAGCCCCATCTCGAGTTTGCTAAAAGCAGAGCAGACAAACCACAGACTGATAGGGCCCAGTGGATTTCATTTAAAAAGCAGAAATCCAAGATGCTTATAAAGGACACTGTTATTCATTCCCTGTAGCCCCAGAGACAAGTTGGAGACTTAATCTCCTGATTTAGTATCTCTAAGTTGAGCAGGGAGACCCTCCTTCCCTAACCTTCTAAAGCTGCCAATTTCCACATGAGCACATTGAGCCCTCTACAAAAATGGGGTTGGATAAGGCTTGGTACTTAGTTCTACTATTTTTTAAAAAATTAATGCACTTATTTGTTTGGTATTTGTGCTAGTAAATTTATAACATTCTTTGGGCACTCAGCATCCTGATTTCAGTATCACCTTTGACCAAAAGTGTTCATGAGCTTTGATGGTCAGAGAAATGAAAACTTGATAGTCATGGAGGGGAGTGGAGTCAAAGCTGTCTTGAAAGGCCCAAGGTTCTGTGCTAAGCTACTTGTGTTAATTGTAGGTAGCCCAGAAATAAAAGGAATGGTTTGACGTTGGAGGACAGGATCTAGATTCCCAAAAGATCTCAATGAACTAAACAGTCGACTGAAACTTAAAATGGTAAAATGGATATAAGTGCTGAACTTTGGTTCCAGAAATCAAATGCCAAGCCACCAAACACGGGCAATCTGTGTAAGCATAAATTTGGTGAGAATATGTTAGAAGTCCAGGTATCCACACGGTCAGTAGATGCTAACTGTATGAGTTACGGCTGCCAAAAAAACTAATAAAATCTTTGGTTGTGTTGGTGTGTGAGCATGGTTCCCTCCAACCATTATCTCACTCAATTTGACTTTCATTTACAATTTTCATCATTGTATCCCCTGTAGTAGCTAAACAGTGCCTCATATCACAAAAGCTTATTTACGTATTGTTGGGTGGGTGTGTGCATGAATGGATGGATGAATGGATAGATGGCAGGATGGATGGGCAGAACTGACTCATTAGTCAACACATGTCTAAAATATTATATTGCTTCTGCCATACTTCTGTGCCTGTAATCCCAGCTATTTGGAAGGTTAAGGTGAGAGGATCGCTTGAGGACAGAAGTTTGAGACCAGCCTGGGTAACATAGTGAGACATGGTCTCAACAAAAATAAAAATAAAATAAAATATTGTGTTGAATTTTCAATGCCATGTTTAAGGATGAACATGAATAAAGTAGAATTTATCAAGAGAAGAATGCCAGAGAGTGAAGGACTGGGGAATCATGCCATAGGCAAATGAGTTGAAGAAATTGGTACATTTAATCCAAAATAGGAAAATGGTGAAGGAGTCTTTGGGGTAGGGGCACTGGGGAAAAGGAAAGAAATGTCATCTATGGCCAGGCACGGTGGCTCATGCCTGCAATCCCAGCACTTTGGGAGGCCGAGGCAGGCAGATCACTTGAGGTCAGGAGTTTGAGACTAGCCTGGCCAACATGATGAAACCCCATTTCTACTAAAGATACAAAAAATTAGCTGGGTGTGGTGGCAGGTGCCTGTAATCATAGCTACTCAGGAGGCTGAGGCAGGAACATCATTGGAACTGGGGAGGCAGAGGTTGTAGTGAGCCAAGATCACACCACTGTACTCCAGAGTGAGACCCTGTCTCAAAAAAAAAAAAAAAAAAAAAAAATTGTTATCTACATTTAGAATTTTGAAGGATGGTATGTGGGAGAGGGATTAAACTAGTTTACATTGCTTCAGAGGACAAAGCTAGAAGCACACGGTGGAAGCTACAGATAGGTAGATTTCAGCTCTGAATAAGGAAGCTAGAAGGATTCCCTGATGCCTGCAGGGAGGTAGCCTGCCCCGACTGATGGGTCTGTTTCTCACGTGCGGCTGACTGTTATAGCGGTCCCTGTTCGCAGCAGCTCTTTCCCTACTGTGCCTCCGCAACTAATTGCCAGTGTCCTTTGCTCAATGCTTTATTTAACAGTGCTTTGCATTAAAGTGAGCTCATATGTCTGTCTCCTCCACTAAGCTATAAATTCCTTGAGAACAAGGCCTATGCCTTTCCTACTCTTTATATGTAGTAGAAACACAATCAACATTTACTTCATTTGTTCAGTTAAATAGGAATTGGCTGCCTCTTCTATTCAAGTCCACTACCCAAAAAAATGCATTTGGTCTAGTCTGAGATCTGTAGAAACACAGCAACTCCTGAATGGTAATATAACCATACTGGCTGTATGCCAGTGTTCTGTGTATTTTGGGAAAGGTCACATCTGTGAATCCGTTCTTCCCATCTTTAAAGCAGGGATACCTATATCCTTGAGGCTCACAATGCTGTGCACATAATGTTTCATATGCTTTCAAAGAAAAGTAATCTCTAAATGTAAGGTGCCATTAGGATGATATATGTCACATTAAAGAAACATTTTCTCCTTCCCCTTTAACATTAGCATTCTCTTTTGTTTCCCAAGTTTTCACTATAAGATTCTAGAAAGTTCATTTCAAAAAACCCCATTTATCTGCTACCGGTTCAAACATCTACAAACCACTGGAACCTCTTTGGCATAGAATGGAAGATATGTTTATTTTCCCTCCAACCATTATCTCACTCAATTTGAATTTGACTTGGGTATTTGGTTGGTTGGTTGGTTGGTTGGTTGGTTGGTTGGTTGGTTGGTTGGTTGGTTTTGAGACGGAGTCTTGCTCTGTCCCCCAGGCTGGAGTGCAGATATTAATTTTAGGAATTCATCGTTATTTGGGCTTTTTCTAATAACTTGCGTCATTGAGTATTTTGGTCTGAGGGATATACAAATGTCACCTTCAAGTCACATTAATTGGACGGAGTGCCTCCAACGTGCTGATGAAATCAGCTTGCTTCCATAACTTAGTCATGCTGATGCTGCAAATCTAGGTGGGGCCAAAGATGAAATGATGAAAGCTCTTTTCTTTATGCTTATTCTGTGGATGAAAAAAAATTGCTCTGATGCAAGCCTTGTGCTTGTTGTCATTATTACATCATTGCATTCCCAGCATATTAGATGGCAGGGTAGGGCTGGACCAGCACATGGAGGAGAAGACTTTTCTCCACTCTTAGCTCTTGTCTAGCCTACATTTTACCACACTGCCACATTCCTTCCCAAAGGTGGCAGCATTCTGGAGAATGGTAAAGTGAAATGATTTCCAGAGAAGTAATTAGCAAAATGCATAGAGGCTTAAAGAAAAAAAAAAAAAAAAAAGGAGAAGAAGAAGGCTATCAATCAATAAATAATAAAAAATTCAGCCAAGGGCATTTTCCATCTTGGTGTTCTTGGCTATGAGAGCGAGAAAGAGAGATTCATGAGGACAGGTCAGGTTACCCCTCCTTAGCTCACATTACACAGCTTCAATATAATGCAGTGTACTCGCATAAAGGGAGGTGATAAGGAACAAAAATGGGAACTATGCTTTCACCTGCACTTGACTTCCTACCATCACTTCAGACTTTCAGGTAGCACTATAAGATACCTGATCTTAGATATTCATGGAGTAATTGTATCAACATTGATCTCTTAATGGTAGATGATGAGTTAATTCATCCCCAAACCCTTCTGACTTGGCAGATGAGGAGTCATTAGTCATTGAACTTATTCTGGGCATTACACATTCTATTATTTATCATTTACATATAAATGAAAGTGTGAGCCTCCTAGAGTGATGGGACGGTGCTAGATGGTTTAGAGATTTTTCCATTGCCAGGAGACCAGAGTCAATAATGCAACAGGATGAGAGATAAGTAAATACAGGATTTGGAGAGAAGAGTTAGCCTAGCCGACGAGGTGGGTTGGGGATGGCTCTGGTATTAGAAGAAGAAAGGTAAGGAGTTATATTCATTCATTTATGCATTCATTCCACAAATATTCCTTGTGCTAGATAAGATTATTAGACATAGCCCTGCCCCTCCAAGTAAGCAAATCATATGTCATCCCAAGTTGGGAAAAGTGCTTTGAAGGAAACAGACAGGGTGTTGTAGGAGAAAATAATGGGAATGGGGGTTCAAGGGTTGGGAGTGTATTTGAATAGACTGGTTAGGGAAGATCTCTAAAGAGTTAACATGTAAACTTGAACCCAAAGGATAATAAAGAGCCAGCCATATAAAGGGGAAATGATAAGTGACAGAGGCTTTATGAGGCCTTGAAGCGGGAAACGTCCTTGGCAAATTCAAAGAAGTAAACTGTTAATGGCACTTCCCTTTATCGAGCACCTATCATGGCCAGACCCTGGTCTAGATGCTTTGTGTGTGTTAATGCATTTACTCCCCCAGCCCTCTGAGCAGGCGTTATCACATCCCCACTCTACTGGTGATGAAAATGAGGCTAGTGTGGCTGGAACATAAAGGGTGAAGGGGAGATGGCTCAAGACCAAGTTGGAGAAGCAGGCAGTGGCCACCAGTGTTTTGTTTGTTTGTTTTGTTTTGTTTTGGAGACAGAGTCTCACTCGTTGCCTCGGCTAGAGTGCAGTGGTGCAATCTCAGCTCACTGCAGCCTCTGCCTCCTGGGTTCAAGTGATTCTCCTGCCTCAGCCTCCCAAGTAGCTGGGATTACAGGCACGAGCCACCACACCCAGCTAATTTTTGTAATTTTAGTAGAGACGGGGTTTCACCATGTTGGCCAGGCTGGTCTCGAACTCCTGACCCCAAGTAATCCGCCCACCTCGGCCTTCCAAAGTGCTAGGATTACAGATGTGAGCCACCGTACCCAGCCAAGTGGGGTTTTCACCAGGGAAATGGGCTTAATCTGATTTTGGTGTTTGATTGGTTGGTTGGTTGGTTGGTTTTGAGAGGGAGTCTTGCTCTGTCACCCAGGCTGGAGTGCAGTGGCGCTATCTCGGTTCACTGCAGCCTCCACCTCCCAGGTTCAAGCGATTCTCCTGCCTCCTGAGTAGCTGGAATTACAGGCATGTGTCACCATGCCTGGCTAATTTTTTTTGTATTTTTAGTAGAGATGGGGTTTTGCCATGTTGCCCAGGCTGGTCTTGAACTTCTGACCTCAAGTCATCCACCTGCCTCAGCCTCCCAAAATGCTGGGATTATAGGCATGAGCCTCTGCACCCGGCCCTGATTTGGGTTTTTAAAGGATCCTTCTGGGCTGCTCATTGATGAGCGGACTGCAATGGGGCAGGAGAAGAAGTGCGGGGACCATTTAGAAGGCATTACGGGTTTCCAGCAAGAGGAGATATGACTGGGCCAGGAGGGTTACAGCAGAGGAGATGACAGGAAATGGTGGGTTGGAGGCAGGTTTTGGCTGCATGGAGATTTGAGAGGCAGCCCAAGCAGTGAGGATGCAAAAAGAAAACACATGAACTCAAACCTAGTACCAGCCTCCTTCTACCACTAAAGAGAGGGAAGAGAGAGAGTCGCAGAATAGATTCCTTGAAATTGGAAGAGTTTCAGGCATCTGACCAGGATCCTGCCTCGCTGTCAATATAAAACTTAAATACCCATTGCCTGCATGTTGTGGTTTGGCAGTTCTTATTCCTCCTTTTTGTTGTTGTTGTTGTTGTGTGAACACACACACCACCCACTCCTGATTCACTGGGGCCTTAGAAGGCATCAGAAAGTGAGGTTTCCTCCTGTGGCCAGGAAGATCTCCATGCAGAGAAGAGAAGTCTGCTACCCAGAAACTGAAGTGAAGGAAAAAAAGGTGGCTCACCTGGAGGAAACAGGTCCAGCGAACTGCAAGCCAATCATTAACTCTGCCCAAAGCCTTGAGGACACTCACACACTTGGGAATTTTGGGAGCCCGGAAACTAACTGCAAAGTTTACTTTCAGAACAAGGCCCAGAGAAGGAAGCAAAAGATAAACAGGGACCGAATGTTTTAATTATTTTACATGGTTCCACCCCAATACCATTCCCTAAATCTTAAAGGAATGAAGGTCAAAAGGGGTTTATGGGAGAGCATTTTCTTCCTTCCCCTCTCTGCCATACAGGCTTGCAACTGCCCTGCGCCCCCACTTCTACAGCATTCCCTTCATGGGAATGGCTGGGTATATCCGTGGCTATCTTGTGACTTTGACCAAAACTGGGTGTCGGAGCCTGGTGAGTTTCCTGGGCGGTTGTGGTCGGCTTCAGAACAGTAGCCACACGGGATGCTCTCCAGGGACCGCCTCTGAGTTGCATGGATACAGTTCTTCATCTGGGTTTTATAGAGAACAGGGGTCCTGACCTTGGAGTGCAAGAGAGCAGAGCTTTGTTAGTAAACTGTCCAGGGAAGACTTTAAGGAAAACGAATGAGGTGGGGAAAAGGGAAACTGGGAAGGGCCGAAGGAATCCAGACCCTTCAACACGTTCAGGCACAAGCAGACTCCCTGGGTGTGGCCTTCGGACTCACAAAATCAACTCCAGATATCTTGGGGAGAGCAAGAAGAGACGACAAATATGCCGGGGCAGGAGGGTCGGGGGAGGGTAGGGGGAATACCTGCTAATGCAATCAACTGCAAGTGGAAAGGACAAGCCGTCGCCCACGGAAGATCTCAGAAAACAGCTCGAAAAAGTACAAAAGTCCTTCAGTGTGAGGTAATGAGGCGCATCTAATTATATTTAGGAAAGAAACAGCAAGAACTGCTTCAAAAGCCTCCTCTTAGTCTTCCCCTCTCAAACCAGTAAGGATCCCAAAGCCAGAGACATCGTTGCTTCACAGAAAGTGAGGAATTGAAGAGCGCATCACAGGAAACAAGGTTATTTTCCCAGAACTGAGAAAAGCTATCACCCAAGACCTTCCCTGCCTGTTCTCTTTTCCCCTCCCCCCCCAAAAAAAAGTCCCATCAGGAAACAGCAGGGGGAGAAAGAAAGAAAAAAAAACCACAGGCAGCGCCACCATGAGAAATGAAGGCAGTCGAAATGACATTTGACACCGCCAGGCCACAGCTGAAGAACAAGGGAAAAGTTTTAGGGCGACTGTCAATGACCCATGGTCCTTCACTCCTAACCTTGCTCCTAGCATATGTTTCTCATTTCCTTGCTTATAGCTGGTCCAAGCTAATGATATGTGTTTTGGCCGGGATCCCGTGCTTGGCATACAGCCGGTCTTGTTCTCATTGTCCGGGCTACTTACAGAAACCTCTTTCTCTGTCTCTTTCTCTCTCTCAAAAAACCGGCTTTAAAGAACAGTAAATATGCAAAACAGCCCCCACGCTCTATAGAGCTACCATCTTGAACACGGCCTACGCCATCCTCACACACCCCATCAATAAAGGCCTGAAGAGACTGCCCACAGGAGAGGGGTAAGTTCAACACAAAAGCAGTGGAAATTCAAACAAATTGGCCCATTAGAGTCTCACACGGCTATAAATACAGCTCGGCTGGGGCTATTTTGAGGGACGGTGGCATGGGAAAGTTCGGCCTGGAATCTTGAGTCTGTCAAAGGAGACGGATCTCTCCCAAGACATGGGAAGAACACGAAGCGCCTGGCGGGCAGGAGGAAGGAGGGCGCTGGAGCTGGTCAGTTTCAGGGCCAGGTTACATGTGAATGGCTGAGACAAGGCCGGGCCTCGCCCCTGTGCTCCGGGGCTGTCGGACTTGCTGTTGGAGGCTTGGGCTCGGGTGTCACTCAGAGTGTCCATAACCTCTAAAAAGGCCGAACATGCCCTGTTGCTCCTCAGGGGTCAACGGACCATTTCACTCTTCCGGGTGGAGGAGGGGTGGGAAACGGAGGGGCTGGCGAGTCTGGGCAGGACCCGGTCTGCAGTCAGCATCTCTGGCGGACCCGGAAGGGAATTTTTTTTCCGTTTTTTATTGATACATAATCATTGTGCATATTGATGGGGTAGGTGTGATATTTTGATATAACGTGTAATTATGAAATTAGGGTATTTAGGGTAACCATCATCTCAAGCATTTAGCATTTCTTTGTGTTGGGAACAGTTGAGGAGGGCATTTTTGCCCATTCAACCCCAAAGGTTGACATCGGGTACGTATATTTTACGAAATTAGGGGCACAGTAGCATGGATTTGAGGAAATGGGTCCCATTAACAGGAGTTAGTAAAATATGTAGGCAGAGAATATATATGCAGATGTCAAGAACTGCTTAACATTCCCCCTCAGGGCGTGTCAACAGATGGCAATTAACTGCTAGCAGTTAGGAACCAGTAAATACAGACTACACAGATGCTTATGCTTCGTGTACCTGCCTGAGCTGCAGGAACACAGATTCCCCTTTGCGGCTGTGCAATTGCAAGGAACGTCTAGGTTCACTCTGCAACCCCACCTATTTTCTGTTCAGAAAGCACACCCAGGATAACTGTGGACTTACTGAGTAAGTCTGAGCATTCACTGTAGACCAAGCACTTTCCAAGGCACAAGAGTCACACAGACAGAGCTCCTTCTGCCTAAGGCTTTCAGCCCAGTGGATGCATTTGATCAGTCCCTGACTCTATAGTTTCCTTGACGATGCCTCCGCATTTCCCTAGAACAGTCCAGTTTATATCTGTTATCCCAGAGTAATTATTAATAGCACTTCTTTTCACTCTCAAAAGTGTCCCAGTTTGGATGATAAATTATATGGCTACTCTATCTAGAGTTCCTTTTTTAAAAGAGTTTTTTTTGGGGGGGGGGATGAAATCTAATACACAGAGATAAAAGTGCAAAATATAGCATCCTCTATTTGAGAGGCTCTTTGGAACTTGCTGAAGTCAAGAGAGGGTTCCCAAATGATGAAGAAAATGGCTTTAGCAGATTAAATTTTAATTAGTTCATAACAGGTTCCACCGCATTCTGGACTTGAATCCCTGCCGCATGCTGTCGCCGGTTCTGTAGTCCCAGACATTGTTGGCTCTGGATTTTCCACAGTGCGTCAGAAAACTCAAACTGACTGCCCTCTTCCACCAAGCCCGGGGACAGCTGGGGCACATGAGGGCACTTGTCCCCACACAGCCTGATGGGGAAGAGCCAATTCGGGTTACCATGACAACACCCTTTCCTGAAAATCTCTGACTGACACTTCCTGGGGAGACAGGAAGTACCGACAGGAAGATCCCGAGGTCATTCTTTTCCTTTGTCCAGCTTTTCCCACCTCCCAGACTCTCTGATGATTTGACCTTTCCTAGCTCAGCATATCTTCTGCCAGCCCCATCAGCAAAGCTGGGGGCAAAAAGCAAGCAACTGTTTCTGTCCGCTTCTTCCCAGCAGGCCAGTGGAACGCCCAAAATATTTCAGTAATAACCTGCATCAAAGTAACTACAGAGGGCTGGGTACGGTGGCTCACTCCTGTAATCCCAGCACTTTGAGGGGCCAAGGCAGGCGGATCACCTGAGGTCAGGAGTTCGAGACCAACCTGGCCAACATGGTGAAACCCTGTCTCTACCAAAATGCAACAAATTAGCTGGGTCTGGTGACATGTGAGTGTAGTCCCAACTACTCAGGAGGCTGAAGAATGAGAATCGTTTGAACCCAGGAGGTGGAGGTTGCAGTGAGCCGAGATCATGCCACTGCACTCCAAACTGGGTGACAAAGTAAGACTATGTCTCAAAAGAAAAGAAAAAAAAAAAAAAACTAGTGAAAGGAAGATGCTTCAAAAAGTGATAGCGCTGATTTGAAAGTAAACGATCAATTTACGGACTGCCTGCACTTTTGCAATTAACATCAGGACATTAATAATCATCCCACAAGTGTTACTGAGTGCCTACCACATGCCAAGCCCTGTGTTGCAGACAGGGTATTGAGTATTGAACAGAATGGATATGGCCCCTGCCTCCATGGAGCTTACAGTGTCCTAAGGGAGACAGACATTCAATGGATAATCATACAATAAATACGCAACTACCAATTGTAATAAATGCAGCAAAGGAAAAGTGCACAGTAGGAGCAGCCGGGCTCAGTGGCTCACGCCTGTAATCCCAGCACTTTGGGAGGCCGAGGCGGGCGGATCATGAGGTCAGGAGATCGAGACCATCCTGACTAACACGGTGAAACCCCGTCTCTACTAAAAAATACAAAAAAAATTAGCCGGGTGTGGTGGTGGGGCGGGGGTGCCTGTAGTCCCAGCTGCTTGGGAGGCTGAGACAGAAGAATGGCGTGAGCCTGGGAGGTGGAGCTGGCAGTGAGCCAAGATCATGCCACTGCACTCCAGCCTGGGTGACAGAGCAAGACTGTCTCAAAAAAAAAAAAAAAAAAAGAAAAGAAAAATGTAGAGTAGGAGAGAATCTACAACAGGGGTACCTAATTTACAATTGGGTGGGTCAGAGAAACACCCCCTCGTAAAAAAAAGCAGCTTTGATCTAAGACCTGAAGGATGACAAGAGGTAGGCAAAGAATGGCTGTCATCCATTTATATCAAGAATCCAGGCATCTCCACCACACTGGGCATTACCTTGATACTTTACTGAAATATTTTACTTCTAGTCCCAAAGAAGATTTCCCTCACTAGTTACTTTTCTTTTTTCTTTTTTGAGACGTCATCTCACTCCGTCGCCCAGGATGGAGTGCAGTAGCGCGATCTTGGCTCAATGCAACCTCTGCCTCCCAGGTTCAAGCAATTCTCCTGACTCAGCCTCCTGAGTAGCTGGGATTACAGGTGTGCGCCACCACACCCAGCTAATTTTTTGAATTTTAGTAGAGATGGGGTTTCACCACGTTGCCCAGATATTGCCTAGAAGTCATACCTCATGGTATGACTTTCAGGCCTACGTATTTACAACCTGCATTAAAAACAATACAAGAGATTCATAATGCCACCATTCTAGATTGTTAGTTAGCTGTACTTGAAATGTAGGAAAAGTTCAGAGCATGCCCTTCATCTATTTCAGCAAATCTCTCATATCTGAATCCCCAACACCTAGCATGACTCAAAGCATTGTTACCACGTAATCGTTTTATGTATTAGGTGCTCAATGTGCATTGAATAAATGAAGGTATCAATGAACAAATAAGTGAACTTTAATAGGTGTCTTCTATGGACTAGGCGTGTGCCAGATACCCTCACAATTTCAACACCCTAACCTTATTGTACCTTTCTCAAAGATAGGAGTCTAATGTGCTGAACCAAGCAATAGTTCTAAAAATAATTCTGAAATATAAGCTGAATGAAGTTTGGAGATGCAGATAAGGGAGAAAATGCATTTTCAGAAGCATTTTGAAACAGCAAGGCAAGATGGCAGTCAGCAAAACGAAAGGGTGCCATGCTCTCAAGGGTCATAGATGCGGACAAGGAGGTGACTTGAAAGGGAGCAGAGGTGGAAAGAGGAGTACACGGTCAATATTGCTGAAACCCAGAGGGCAGCTGGAGATCCTGAGACGGTGCACAGAATGTATTGTGGATGGAGATGATACATTTGTATTCTGTTGCTCTTGGAACAAATGCTGAATACACTCCCAACAGTCTGGGGGCAGAATGGGGGATGTGGGGAGGGACAGTGTGGGTTTGGAGAGAATAGAGAGAAGAGAATTAGGGCTCAGTAGAACATTTAGGTGCAGAGAAGCTTCCAAAACAGTAATGCTAGGCCAGGTACAGTGGCTCACACCTGCAATCCCAGCACTTTGGGAGGCTGGGGTAGGAGAGTTGCTTGAGGCCAGTTCAAGACCAGCCTGGGCAACACAGCAAGACCTCATTTCTTGGCTGGGCGCAGTGGCTCAAGCCTGTAATCCCAGCACTTTGGGAGGCCGAGGTGGGCGAATCATGAGGTCAGGAGATCGAGACCATCCTGGCTAACACAGTGAAACCCCATCTCTACTGAAAATACAAAAAATTCAGCCAGGCGTGGTGGTGGGTGCCTATCGTCCCAACTACTCTGGAGGCTGAGGCAAGAGAATGGCGTGAACCTGGGAGGCAGAGCTTGCAGTGAGCCGAGATCTTGCCACTGCACTCCAGCCTGGGCAACAGAGTGAGACTCCATCTCAAAAAAAAAAAAAGAACAAAAAAAACCTCATTTCTACAAAAAAAATTTTTTTAAGTTAGCCAGGCACTCCTGTAGTCCTAGCTACTCTGGATGCTGAGGCAGGAGAATCTCTTGAGTCTGGGAGGTCAAGTCTACAGTGAACTATCATGACAGCACTGCACTCCAGTGTGGATGACAGAGTGAGACCTTGCCTTAAAAAAAAAGAAGAAAGAAAACAAAAGAAACTATAACGTTAAAAGGCTGGCATTTATGGGGCAGGTGATAATAGAGAAGTCTTTTGAAACAAAAGTAATGAAAAGAAGTGTGAATTCAGAAGTAGCTTTACATCTCACTAGTATAAGAAAGAGCATTAGAAAAGGAAGGAAAATAAGCAGATGATTTTATATTTTAAGAGGTTCTTCTCGTCTAAAAGGAGCAGGTCTTACTGTGAACAATTTAGACAAAAGAAAGTTTAAACAGAGGTAGGAATTTATTTCAACAAAGACGACAGTAGGAAGCATCGAGTCGTTTTAGGGTTGGAAATCTCTACATTTTAAAACCATTCGCATTAGACTGGGGATGAATGGGAAAGGGAAGTGTCTGAAAAGGTTCAAGGGGGTAGGAAAAAACCCGAAGGCAAAAATTATGGCCCCTGGTAGGAACCTCTAATATTCAAGAGAATTTTCTGCAGAAAAGGATGTTGGTTTGAAGTTGCTGTTCTTCTCTTGAATCTCTGCAGTCCCTGAGCTGGTGACATGTTTCATAATTGTTCTAGCTTTATTGTTTTTTTCTCCACAAAGCTATTTGTGAAAGAGCCATAAAATTGTCTTACCCAACGTTCTCAGTTTCAAAAAATATGATACACAGCAGATCGGGAGAAATTCTTATTTTTTTTTTTTTATTTCACAGCATCTTGGCACAAGTTCAGCACTGAAACGGTTAAAATATCAGCACATTTCACTAGTCTTGGGTTACTCATAAACATTCAGCAAAGCAATTTCACTCAATCGCACATATTAACTGCTTAAGTTCTTCTCTCTGAGGATGTGGACTGTTATTTTATGCCAAAAGTCCTGTAATTAAGTTTGACATAAGCGCATGGATTAAATGTGTGGCTGGGAGGGAGGGGAGCTGGTCCAGAATGGAAGGAGTTTCTCCCCTTGCCTTCTTGCCATATGGAAACTGTAACCAAATAATGTGCAAAAAATTTTAAGAGAATTTCCAATACTATTACTCAGTGTTGTTTATCAGGTAAATCTCAAGGCCAATATAGTTACAAAGCCAGTTTTTCTTTTCCCCAATTTTGCAATAAGTACAACAACAAAACATTAACCATCCAACAGCCCAGGACGCTCAGATTATCATTTTTACAGGGCAGAGAACAGAACAGCTATTAGAAACTTTTCGATGGGCAAGGGACTGTGGCTATAGTTTGGAACTAATTTATCAAACTGTTCTTATTCAGGGAAGTCATGAGGAGGATGCTGTGTGTTGTGTTGTGTTGTCAATGACATTAAGGAATGCAACATTCTGATGCACTTTGTTCAGATGGCACTTTGATCTCATCAAGATTTTCCCTGTCTGGAGGGTCCTCAGGTGACCCTGAAAAGGCTCAAATCACTTAAGCAACATAGTAACAAATTTACTTTCAATTTCTGGCCATATTCATGAAGGTTTCTTGCGGTTTGAGAGAGGAATGCTCTTGTTCCTGCCTTCCTAAAAACAGCTGAAAATAGCTTTTCAAATGTGTGAAGGAGAAAACATCCTCCTTGAATTTCCCCCAAATCAGAGGGAGCACGCACGAAATTAACCCGACAAGGGTAACTGGGCAGCAGGCCCCCTCCCTGCCTCTCTCCTGGTAAATGCTGCCCCGCGCTCTTGCCCAGTCCGGCTCTTCCTTGCTCCTCTCTTTCCATCGGTTGAACTGGGTTGACTGCTCTCTTGGTGGCTTCGTCTAGCCATAACTTCCTTAAAGCATCCAGAAACGTTATCCAAATGCCTGCCAGGTTCAAGTTCTTTATACTTGAGCCATCATTCTAAAAAATCTCATTGCAACTATTCCCAGCTTCCTTCTTGATTTGTCTCTGTTTGTCCAAACCCAATTCTGAATCTCTTCCTCTTAGAGGACCGCAGACCAGGCAGTTCATAACACTGCCGTGCGAAGCCCCATAAATCTCCATGTCACACCGATTTCTGGTATGGGTTTCTGACCATTTTCGCATATCCATTTTTATTTTATAATAGGTGGCTCAAAGGGAGCCCAGTCTTGAGATAAAGCCTTAAAAATCTGCGACACAGGAGTGAATAATTTACTTAGGCCCAATGCGGCTCTCTGTATTCCCCCTAATTTGGGGAGCATATCTGCCACATCTTTTAAAAGCCCATCCCAAGCCCTCCAGGAATATTCTTGTTTCTCAGTTTATCCTCCTGGTTTTATAGTTCATATTTCTGCTCATTAAATTACATAAACCTGTTATTAGGCCCACAGTCTTAATGTATTCCAGGCATTCTGAATTGTCCTGTACTCTTCTATATTATCCCCCAATTTGGTACAAAATATAATTACTACCTTCAACTCTACTATCCATGTCATTGTTGGGAATTGCCTGGTTCTCTTAAATAGCTTTCACTTACCCAGGGCTTCTTTTTCTTTGATATCCCAGATAGTTCTTTTTTTTCCCCAAACTTATTCTTTAGAGGGACCAGCTCGTAAGACTAGCCCAAGAGAGGTAATGGAACACGTACTTCTACCCCCCAGCTGGGCTCCTGCTTTGGTCGGGAGGGGTAAGGAGAAAAGACACCAGCGGTTTGCCATTGTCTGAGTCTAGTCCACGACTTGAAATTAATGGGATTGACCCAGGCCACGCTGAGAACGGCAGGCTCGGTCCACTTTCTAACTGTGTCTGCTTACATTTTCCATAGACCAAGTTTGCCATTTTATTCTGCCAATATCTGATTCCTCCACAACAACTCCAGAATGAAGCCACAGCAAAGACACATCACCATAGGCGGGGCCCAGGCAGAGTATAGATAGGGTTCCCTGCAGCTGATTGAAGTGGGGCAAAGTGTGGTATGTTAACAATCCAGAGTCTTCAGCATAATCGTACAAGACCTCCTTGAAGTCCTGTTGAAACATTTTCTGCACCTGAGCCTCTTCTACGTTTGTCCCCAAATATAATAACTTAGTCCAATTTTTCCTCCCAGCTGCCGGCGTGTTTTGCATCTAGGCTGGGGTAATTCCAGCTTGGACCTTGCATTCCTCCTGCATTCCCTGTCTTCCCTCTGAGAAATCTGTGAGATGAGAACCTGGTAGGATTTTTTGAGGTCCATGCTCACAGCTTTCTAAATCTGACCTCGCCATGTCAAAGAGCATGGCCATTTCCTGTGCAGTTTATGCATAGCGTCTTTTGGTTCCAAACTTCTTGAGCATGATTCAAAATTATACATCCTCATGCTTGTCAATGAGTGGCAGTATGGAAGAATGCAGTAAATAAGGATGCAAGCTCTGAAGCCTGGATTCGAATTTTGACTCAGACATTTTATTAGCTGTCTAACCTCAAGCGTGTGAACTCCCTGCAACACATTTGCCTCATCTGTGTAATAGGTACATAATAGTACCTACTTCTTGAGGTCATTGTGAGGATTAAACACATAAAGCATTAATGAGAGTGCTTGGTCCATGGTGAAGCCTTCAGGAAGTGTTGGCAATAGCCAAACAGATGGTGTGGATTCCAAATTTTCTGTTTTTTCTTTTTTTCTTTTTTTTTTTTTTTTTGAGATGGAGTCTCGCTCTGTGACCTAGGCTGGAGTGCAGTGGTGGGATCTCAGCTCACTGCAAGCTCTGCCTCCCGGGTTTACGGCATTCTCCTGCCTCAGTCTCCCAAGTAGCTGGGACTACAGGTGCCTGCCACCTCGCCCGGCTAGTTTTGTATTTTCAGTAGAGACGGGGTTTCACCGTGTTAGCCAGGATGGTCTCGTTCTCCTGACCTCGTGATCCGCCCGTCTCAGCCTCCCAAAGTGCTGGGATTACAGGCTTGAGTCACCGCGCCCAGCCCCCCAAATTTTATTTTTCTTTCTTTCCTTTTTTTTTTTTTTTTGAAACAGAGTCTCACTTTGTCACCCAGGCTGGAGTGCAGTGGTGCGATCTCAGCTCACTGTAGCCTCTGCCTCCCCTGTTCAAGCCTTTCCTGCCTCAGCCTCCCGAGTAGCTGAGATTACAGGTGTGTGCCACCACGCCTGGCTAGTTTTTGTACTTTTGATAGAGACAGGATTTCCCCATGTTGGTCAGACTGGTCTTAAACTCCTGGCCTCAAGTGATCCACCCGCCTTGGCCTCCCAAAGTGCTAGGATTACAAGTGTGAGCCACTATGCTCGGCCCCATATTTTCTAAGGGCATCAGCCACATTGTTTTTGGGAGATGAGCTGGTCCTTGAAAGATCTGAGATGCTCAGGCTTTCAAGAGGATGAGTGACAAGCATATCCATGTCTTTGGGCTTATCTTTACTTTGCAGGATTTAAACATAGCCTTATATCCAGACTCACTGTCAAACCATGCATGATTCAGCTTCTCACAGCCTAGCATTACTGAAGGACAGAGAGATTCAGGAAATGGAAAAATTGATTAAAAAAATTAATAAAAGAATTTAGTTTCAGATTTCTTACTGTTTTGTCTGCTGCACATAGTCACAAATTGCCAAGTTCTCCTGTAGGCTCCCTATAAAAATCAGAATCTTGCTGCAGTTGTAGGATCGGCTCAGCAGCTCTGCAAGGCTTTCAACCCACAGCAAGGCTTTCAACCAACCTCTCTGACGGTCATCTGCCAAACTGGGGTAATTCACTGCCGTGCCTCACAAGACTATAGCAAGCAAGAAAGAGAGTGAAAATGTTTGGAAATATAATCGTTGTTATTATTAAACATACAGCTTCAGTTAATCTACCTTAAAATTAATAATAGTATTTTCATTTATTTATTTATGTAAAATATTGATATGGGAAGTTGCCACATACCTTTGGATTACTCCGTCTTTCTCATCTCCTTGTCCGAGTTCTACTTTTCTCTAATTTCTCTAAAAAGCTACCCCTCACATACACACACAGACATTGCAGGAAACATTCACTCTTCTGAACTGTTAGTCCACTTACCATTGTCCTTTCACTTGCTTTGGTATTTAATCATCCACTTCCAGGAGGCAGCAGACTTTTCTATAAAGGTCCAGAGAGCAAATATTTTCATGTTTGCAGGCCATACTGTCTCTGTTGCAACTACTCTCAACTGTGCTTTTGTAGCACAGAAGCATCATAGAGAATACATCAATGAATGGACATGGCTGAGTTCCAATAAAACTTTATTTAGAAAAACAAGTGCAGGGCTCGATTTGGTCTGTGAGCCACAGCTTGCAGCCCCTAATGTGCAGCCTGGTTTTGTTATTAAGTCCCTTTCCTGGTGCCTTTATTTTTTTTGTCTACCTGATTAGACTGTCAAAACCTGAGAGACAAGACTCATTGTTAGGTCTTTAGAATACCCTATCTCCCAGGTCTCTAAATCCCTGCACCTGGCTCAGTATGTGCTCGTTGGATTAAGCTGTCTCGTGGGACAATTGTGTATTTATTGTGAATAGATGGACTTAGGCAATCAAGCCAGGCAGAGTTAAATTAGAAAAAATACATGTGCTGTCCCGACTGAATGAAAGACGGCCATCTATGTGTCAAAGACATCAGTACAGGAAAAATGCTGCCTACCAATCACTATCAAATCCTGAGGGAAAAGCTATGGAAAACACCTGAAGACCACATGTTCCTGGAATCTGAGCTCCGTGCATGAATCATGCCATATAAGACCAGCAACATGGGTAGCCTGACTCTTTTCTGAGGATGTAGTTATAATTCTGAATTCACAGATGACCACCATTCTTTACAGATAACTCTTTCATCATTATCCTTGAGTTTAGAAGAATTTCCCTTTTGTTTCTCATTTAGATTCATCTGAAAATAAATATTTTTATTTGTGGAAAATATGATATTCCAGGGTTAAGAGCAGTTAAGCCTGTAATCCCAGCACTTTGGGCGGCCGAAGCGGGCAGAGTGCTTGAGCCCAGGAGTTCAAGACCAGCCTGGGCAACATGGTGAAACCTCATCTCTACAAAAAAATACAAAAATTAGCTGGATGTGGTTGTGCGTGCTTGTGGTCCCAGCTACTCAGGAGGCTGAAATAGGAGGATGGCTTGAGCCTGGGAGGTGGAGGCTGCAGTGAGCCAAGATGGAGACCCTGCATTCCAGCCTCGGTGGCAGAGCGAGACCTTGTCTCAAAAAGAAAAAAAAAAAAAGAGTGTTTAAGAGCAGCACAGCCTAGAGTTTGACCTAAACTCAAATCTGTCAGCCTTTAAGTAAGTCACTTAACTTCTCTATGCCTCAATCTTCCCTTCTGTGAAGTGGGGAATTTGTTAAATGAGACCATGGATGTGAAGAACTGAGTACAAGCTCAGGATAAACACTCAATAATTATTAGCATCCAGTAATAGCCATAGTTTAGCAGTCAAAGTCACAGAAGTAAAAGATATTTCTGGCCAGGTGCAGTGGGTCACACCTGTAATCCCAGCACTTTGGGAGGCCAAGGCAAGCTGATTGCTTGAGCTCAGGAGTTCGAGACCAGCCTGGGCAACGTGACAAACCCTTGTCTCTACAAAAAAACAAAAATTAGCTGGGCATGGTGGCACACACCTGTAGTCTCAGCTACTCAGGGGGCTGAGGCATGAGAATCACATAAGCCCAGGAGGTGGAGGTTGCAGTGAGCCAAGACTGTGCCACTGCACTCCAGCCTGGGCAACAGAGTGAGACCCTGTTTAAGAAACAATAATAATAAATAAAGATTTCCTTTGCTAATCATAGAGCTGCCGTATGACCCAGGAATTCCACTCCTAGGCATATACCTGAGACACATGAAAACCTGTGTCCCCAACACATACTTGTACACAAATATTCATAGCAGAATTATTCACAATAGCCAAAAAGAAATAACCAAAATGTCCATCAAAGGGCAAGAAAGAGAAACAAAATGTGGTATATCCAAACGATCAGTATTACTTGGCCAGAAAAAGGAGTGGAGTGCTGATACATGCTACGACATGGAAGAATCTTGAAAGCATAATGCTACACGAAAAAAGCGAGTCACAAAAGACCACATATTGTATGAGTCTATTTACGTGAAATGTCCAGAATAGATCAATACAAAGAGACACAGCGTAGATTCGTAGTTGCCAGGGGCTGAGGTGGGGGAAGATGGGAGGAGGAGTGATTGTTAATTGGTGTGGAGTTTCTTTGGGGGGATGATGAAAATGTTCTAGATCGTGGTTATTGTTGCACAACTCTGTGAAATACTAAAAACCACTGAATTATATACTGCCAAAGGGTACCTTTTATGGTATGTAAATGATATCACAAAAAAGCTGTTATTTTTTTTCAAAACATTTTCTTTAAAAAAAAAAATTCAACCAGGCGTGGTGGCTCACACCTGTAATCCCTGCTCTTTGAGAGGCCAAGGCAGGCAGATCATGAGGTCAGGAGTTCAAGACCAGCATGACCAACATGGTGAAACGCCGTCTCTACTAAAATTACAAAATTAGCTGGGCATGGTGGCAGGAACCTGTAATTCCAGCTACTCAGGAAGCTGAGGCAGGAGAATCACTTGAATCCAGGAGGCGGAGGTTGTAGTGGGCCAAGATCATGCCTCTGCACTCCAGCCTGGGCAATAAGAGCGAAACTTTGTCTCAAAAAAAAAAAAAAAAATTCAAATTCACTCAGCTATCCTCATCACAAATTAATCTACATTAAATGCTGCTTTATCCTTGATATAAGCTAGAAGTTTGTAGTTTAAGAACTGTACACACACACACACACATGCACAAATGTGTTATGTGCAGATATCTTTTAAAAGCAGATTTGCTTTTAGTTAAGTTTCTACATTCATGATGCTTAATGTACTTGTTGAAGGTGTGCATCCATAATCTTCAAACTCTAGTTAATTATAAGAATTACTCAAAATCAAAAAATGTGTGTTGAGGACGTACTGTGTGCCGTGCATTACCTTGGACATGGGGACATGGCAAAGGATAACGACTTTATTCGTAAAATGAAGGTTCCCAACCTTTTTGACACCAGGAACCAGTTTCATGGAAGATATTTTTTCCATGAACCGGGGGTTGGGGAGATGGTTTTGGGATGACTGAAGTGCATTACATTTATTGTGTGCTTTATTTCTGTGATTATTACATTGGAATATATAATGAAAAAATTCTATAACTCACTATCTTGTAGAATCAGTGGGAGCTCTGAGCTTGTTTTCCTGCAGCAATACAGTCCCATCTAGGGGTGATGGGAGACAGTGACAGATCATCGGGCATTAGATTCTCATAAGGAGCACACAGCCTAGATTCCTCACATGCACAGTTCACAATAGGGTTCCTGCTCCTATGACAATCTAATACCACTGCAATCTGGCAGGAGGCGGAGCTCAGGCAGTAATGAAAGTGATGGGGAGCAGCTGTAAATACAGATGAACCTTAGCTCACTTGCCTGCTGCTCACCTACTGCTGTGTGGCTTGGTTCCTAACAGGCCATGAAATGATACTGGTCTGTGCTCCAGGGGTGGGAACCCCTGCTCTATAAAGTCATTAAGCTAATCATTCAGCATTCTTTATGCATCACACCAACTGAGATTTGGTCATTCTCCACTTGCCTGAAGTTTGTATCATTATAACAATGGGCTGTTCCCAAGTATAAATCATATTATTATCTCAAATGATACCTTTCAAACCCTGTTTCTTAGAGGCAAACCCCTCTTCTTCTCAGTGAAAGTCACAGTTCTGAGTTCTAGAAGGTTCAGTCAGTCTAGGATCCCTAGGTTTTGCATCAAGAATTAAGGGGTCCACCAGGCCACCTATGGATTAAATTTGCCCACTTGAAGGCCTGCAGAAAAGAGGGATTCTCACATTTTTATGAACCTAAAAATGACCTTGGCAGGTTGTTTACTATGCAGATTCCTGGGCCTTCCTAGCAGAAAGGCAAACTCATTAGGTCTTAGAAGGGTCCCAGAGGTGGTGAGACAGTGTTTAACAAGCACCCATCATCACACTGATGCAGGAATACACAAACCACACTTTGAGAAATGCTGCTAAGGTTGGAAACCAGTGCAGTGCTGAATGTCTACTGAGCACCAACCTTAAGCAATGCCCTCTGCTAAGCACCTTGGGGGCACAAAGACATATAATCCCTTCCAGAAATAGCACATAATCAAGTCTGAAGACAGTATGATGACTGACTATGCTTGTGGAATGTGATCAATAACCATTGAGTAACTGAGACTCTCAGGCTACAAGAATTCAGAAGAGCAAAGCATCTCCATGAGCCGAGGTGGTTGGGGAAGACTCTATCAAGGAGAGGGGTCATTTAGGTCTAACCTTAGAAAGTGACTGTGGGCAGGGTGGTGGCTCATACCTGTAATCCTAGCACTTTGGGAGGCTGAGACAGGAGGATTGCTTGAGCCCAGGAGTTCAAGACCAACCTGGGCAATATAGGGAGACCCTATCTCTACAAAAAAATGTTAAAAAGACTAGCCAGGCATGGTGCCAGGCGCCTGTAGTCCCACCTACTCAGGAGGCTGAGGCAGGAGAATCGCTTGAGCCTGGGATGTGGAGGTTGTAGTGAGCTGAGATGCTACCACTGCACTCCAGCCTGGGTGACAGAGCCAGTACCTCTAGAGGGTTTGTGTCACCTTAGCTATCGACCCAGTGGCCAAAGAAAGTCATAGACCAGAGTCTGTGAGAGGGCACTACTCAAGGACTAGACTAAAAGGGGAGAAAATGTGGACCATTTTTGTCACCACAGCAATGTACATCTAATATATTATGTACCTCTAAAGGAAGTGCTAATTATCTTGTAAATCCTGTCTCAAAAAATAAATAAATAAATAAAATAAGCGTGCCGTGACAGAATTCCTCTTTTGCTTGAAAGGGTAAAGCAATCCAAATATCCTTTCTTTCTTGCACTCATGGTAAGAGAGACGCTACCTTGAACCAAGCAATTAAGGAATGTGATTATGATGGCAGAAATGAGGGAAATGCAGATGGAAGGAGGGTTAAACCCTCTATGTAGATGGAGGGAGGCTCAGAGATTACAAAACGTGACTGTGGGGTGGGAAAGAGAAGGGGACAGAAAACTACACCTGCTAAGCCCTGTGTGGGTGTGGAGTTCTCATCCTGAGAAATTTGCTCAGGATAGCTAGAATGAGAAACACTGCTTCCCGTGAAGATGCTATCTTCCCATCAACATGCTAGAAACAACCTTGGCAAATCACCATACTCACTATTCGGGAAGACTCATCAGGTCCTTGGCTTTTTTTGGTTGGTGGGCTATTTATTACTGATTCAGTTTTGGAGCTCATTATTGGTCTTTTCAGGGAATCAATTTCTTCCTGCTTCAGCATTGGGAGGGTACATGTGTCCAGGAATTTATCCACATTTTCTAGGTTTTCTAGCTTGGATAAGGAAAGGGAACAATGCTCTTACCCAGAAAGGGAGCACTGCCATTGCATAACAGCTAATCATCTCATATCCGAACAATGCCTTATATTTAAGAAAAGATGTCCCTAATAATCTAGCTTAGGCCGGGCATGGTGGTTCACGCCTGTAATCCCAGCACTTTGGGAGGCCGAGGCAGACGGATCACTTGAGGTCAGGAATTCAAAACCAGGCTGACCAACATGGCAAAACCCCGTCTATACTAAAAATACAAAAATTACCCAGGCATGGTGGCAGGCACCTGCAGTCCCAGCTACTCGGGAGGCTGAGGCAGGAGAATCGCTTGAACCTGGGAGGCACAGGTTGTAGTGAGCCTAGATCATGCCACTGCACTCCAGCCTGGGCGACAGAGCAAGACTCTGTATCAAAAAATAATAATGATAGTAATAATAATAATTGAGCTTAACTGACAAAAATAACAACTTTGGTTATGGCGTATTATGCAGATTTGCCATAATAACAAAGCACCTCAAAACTTAGTAACTTAAAACAATCAATTATTTCTCACAATTCTTGGGGAAGCTGGGCCATTCTCCTAGTCTCAGTTGGCTTGACTGAGATGTATAAACAAGAATGGCCTCCCTTTGGTGGCCTGGAGTAGACTCTGTGTCAGCTGAAGTGGTTCCTCATCTCTCAGCAGGAGACCCTGAGCTTGTTCACATGGTGGCCTCAGGGCTCCAAACGACAGCAAAATAGCAAGCTCCAGTGCACACGTACTTTTCCAGTTTGGGTTTGTGTCACATTATCTATCATCCCATTGGCCAAAAAAAGTAATACGGCCAGACTGGAGTCTGTGAGAGGGCACCACCCAATGACATAGATAAAAAGGGGAAAACATGTGTGACCATTTTTACCATGACAGCAATGTACATCTAATATATCATGTTTCTCTAAAGGAAGTGCTGATTGTCTTGTAAATTTATTTAAGTTTCTTATAGATGCTGGATATTAGACCTTTGTAGACCTTTGTCAGATGCACAGTTTGCAAACACTTTCTCCCATTCTGTAGGTTGTCTGTGTACTCTGTTGACAGTTTCTTTTGCTGTGCAGAAGCTCTTTAGTTTAATTAGATCTCATTTGTCAAATTTTGCTTTTATTACTATTGCTTTTGGCATCTTCCTCATGAAATATTTGCCTGTTCCTATGTCCAGAGTAGTACTGCCTAGGTTGTCTTCCAAGGTTTTCATGGTTTTGAGTTTTACATTTAAGTGTTTAATCCATCTTGAGTTGATTTTTGCATATGATATAAGGAAGGGGTCCAGTTTCAATCTTCTGCAGGTGGCTACTCAGTTATCCCAGCACTGTTTACTGAATAGGGAGTTCTTTCCTATTTGCTTGTTTTTGTCAGCTTTGCCAAAGATCAGATGGTTGTAGGTGTGCGGCGTTATTTCTGGGCTCTCTATTCTGTTCCACTGGTCTATGTGTCTGTTTTTGTACCAGTACCATGCTGTTTTGGCTACTGTAGCCCTGTAGTGTAGTTTGAAGTCAGATAGCATGATGCCTCCAGCTTTGTTCTTTTTGTTTATGAGTGGCAATGATGTATTCAATTCTACCTAAAGAAGCTAGAAGGGTAAGGGTCAATGTTGGTTTATGCTGTACATGTCTAAATGTAAACATTTGAACTCTTGTGAAAAACATTTACAAGTGTACATAACTGATTTTTTTAAAGTTTTTAAAAGAAAGAAGAGAAAAGAGAAGGGAGGGGAAAGGAAGGGAAGGGAGGAAGGAAGGGAGGGAGCGAGAAAGAAAAGAAAAGAAAAAGACTTTCTTGTCATATTTAGTTTTATTACTTTGCACTGGCAGAATACTACTAGTCTTATGAAGATTTTAAACTATTCCGTTGTCATTACTTTTCTTGTAAAAGACTTCCTATCTCCTGAACTCCTGGCTGGGTTAGATTTCAACACTGTAGAGAGGTACTCACGGTATGTGTCCAGGAACCCAAGTTTCTAATCCCCAGAGTGGTAAATGCCGGGGCTGCTGTCCCAGCCTTGGAAAGAACAAAGATGCAGACCTGCAATGTCCCATTCTTAGGACGTAATTAATGTGCTGGTAATTTTTTTCATCAACAAAGGATTACCAAAATACCGCATGATTTCCTCCAAAAATGTGACCCTCCCTTTCCTGTCTCATTTTTCTTTTCCTGGATCCAAACATGGTTTCCATTGGCCTCACAAAAAACAGTTATTTCTGTTCATTTTCCTCAACTCATCTCAGTTCCTGCATCCCAAGAAGTCCAGAAATGCTAATGCCAATTATTAGCAGACTTTTAAGGGGCTGCTTCTCTCTCTCAGAGGCTCTTCTCTGAAATGTTCCTTCTCCCTGTGAGGCCAGTGGCATCCACAGCAGCCCACAGCAAACCTCGTGGCATTATAAAAAACCAACTAACTAAATAATGCCATAGGAATCTTAATGACTAGGGCCATTTGGCCAACAACATTACACAGTTTTTTCCTCTCAAAATTCAAGCATTCAAAATTACAAATATCCCATCCAATTCAGATTTAATTACCACTGTTCAAACTTTAAGAACTTCCTCAGTTTCAATTAAGCCACATTGGAAACAATAAACTGCTAAGGGATGGTGACTCGACCCCCTTTTTTAAGGAGGAGCAGAAAAATGGCATAATTGTTATCGCAGATAAAAATGTCTGTCATGGACTGGCTGTTTTTTTACCAAACATTCCTAAATCACCCAGGACCATTTCTCCACGTTGATCATAGCCAAGAGTGAAGTTAACCAGTGGTGAGCCCTGATGTCTGATTGGGCCACAGAGACCATTGTTTCCACCACACAAGTCCATGTCTGATAGCTGAGCTGGTGCAAGGTTTTAAGTATGGCAGAGGGTATTGAAGGGAACAACTGTCACGGAAAACCCTGGACTTTAGAGGCACCATCTACCCAAGCACACCTGGAGCTACTCTGTACCGTCTGCTGGGTAAGGAAAGGGAACTAAAGGAGACAGCCCTGTGGGGCCTTTAAATGACTACATTCATGACTTGTCCTCCCTCCTGTGGGCGGCTACACTTCAGAGTCAGGCATATCTGAGTGTGCTTTAGAAATGTGGCTTATATCCTGGGCAATGTAGTGAGAACTCGTCTCTACAAAAAATTAAAAAATAAGCCAGGAGGCTGGGTATGGTGGCTCACGCCTGCAATCCAAGCACTTTGGGAGGCCGAGGTGGGCGGATCACGAAGTCAGGAGATTGAGACCATCCTGGCCAACATGGTGAAACCCTGTCTCTACTAAAAATATATAAATTAGCTGGGTGTGGCGGCACGTGCCTGTAATCCCAGCCACTCGGGAGGCTGAGGCAGGAGAATCACTTGAACCCAGGAGGTGAAGGTTGCCGTGACCCAAGATCGCACCACTGCACTCCAGCCTGGCGACAGAGCTAGACTCTGTCAAAAAAATAAAAAATAAAAAATAAATAGCCAGACATGGTGATGTGCGCCTGTAGTCCCAGCTACTTGGGAGACTGAGGGTGGAAGGATCACTTGAACCCAGGAAGTTGAGGCTGCAGTAAGCCAGGATCATGCCACTGCACTCCAGCTTGTGGGACACAGTGAGACCCTATCTAAAATTTAAATTAAATTAAATTAAAAGAAACATGTCTTCTAAAAAGCAAGACCAGGAGCAAAGGCTTAGTTTAAGAGAGCCCTACCTATTTGGGAGATGTCTTCTTGAAATAGTGATGGATCCATGGTAACAGTTCTCTGAAGATCCATTTCAGTCTGCTTTGCAATCTTCCCCATTGTCTGTAATGATCATCTTTTTTAAAAACCACAGTTTTCTTTTAGTACCTCAAATCATTTTTTTAAATAAGAACTACCCACCCACCTATTAGCTAGTTCTTATAATAAGTCTGACTTTTGTGTTACTGGAAAAGAACACTTTATATATATTCTTTTTTTTTTTTTTTTTTTTGAAACGGAGTCTGGCTCTGTCGCCCAGGCTGGAGTGCAGTGGTGCGATCTCAGGTCACTGCAAGCTCTGCCTCCCAAGTTCACGCCATTCTCCTGCCTCAGCCTCCTGAGTAGCTGGGACTACAGGTGCCCACCACCACACCCGGCTAATTTTTTTGAATTTTTAGTAGAGATGGGGTTTCACTGTGTTAGCCAGGATGGTCTCAATCTCCTGACCTTGTGATCTGCCCACCTCGGCCTCCCAAAGTGCTGGGATTACAGGTGTGAGCTACTGTGCCTGGCCACTTTATATATATTCTTATACATATAACATATATGTATATGTATGTGATATGTATATGTACTATATATAATGACATATATGTCTCATATATACACATATACATGTACTTTTTTCTCTCTCTCTCTCTCATCACTGAGGCTGGAGTGCAATGGAGTGATCTNTAGCTGGGACTACAGGTGCCCACCACCACACCCGGCTAATTTTTTTGAATTTTTAGTAGAGATGGGGTTTCACTGTGTTAGCCAGGATGGTCTCAATCTCCTGACCTTGTGATCTGCCCACCTCGGCCTCCCAAAGTGCTGGGATTACAGGTGTGAGCTACTGTGCCTGGCCACTTTATATATATTCTTATACATATAACATATATGTATATGTATGTGATATGTATATGTACTATATATAATGACATATATGTCTCATATATACACATATACATGTACTTTTTTCTCTCTCTCTCTCTCATCACTGAGGCTGGAGTGCAATGGAGTGATCTTGGCTCACTGTGACCTATGCCTCCTGGGTTCAAGCGATTCTCCTGCCTCAGCCTCCTGAGTAGCTGGGATTACAGCCATGTGCCACCATGCCCAGATAATTTTTTTATTTTTAGCAGAGACGGTGTTTCACCTCATTGGGCAGGCTGGTCTGGAACTCCTGACCTCAGGTGATCCACCCACCTCAGCCCCGCAAAGTACTGGGATTATAGGCGTGAGCCACCACGCCCAGCCTTTATATATATTATTATATCATTGTGTCATTGTATCACTAGCACTTGTTTAAAATGTGTTTCATTTTGTCACCATCGGCTGTTCTGTTTCCATGGAAAGCTGAGGTATTGGGACAAGGGCTGAATTTCCACTCTGTTTCCTCTTGGGCAACAAGATCCTTGCTGTCTGGGAGATGCTCCTAGCTTCATGTAGGACCAACATCCTTTATATTGACCACTGAAGCCTAAAGCCCTAAGAGTTATTTACCTTTAAGCTTAATGTTGTTTTGGCTTGGTAGATCAAGTGGAACTATTCAGAGTATACCTGCCAACTTTTTTTTTTTTTTTTTTTTGAGACAGAGTCTCGCTCTGTTGCCCAGGCTGAAGTGCAATGGTGCAATCTTAGCTCACTTGCGATTTCTGCCTCCAGCATTCAAGCGATTCTTGTGCCTCAGCCTCCGAGTAGCTGGGACTACAGGTGCAGCCACCACACCTAGCTAATTTTTGTATTTTTAGTAGAGATGGGATTTTGCCTTGTTGGCCAGGCTGGTCTCGAACTCCTGGGCTCAAGTGATCCATTCACCTCGTCCTCCCAAAGTTCTGGGATTACAGACGTGAGCCGCCAACTGTAATCCCAACAAATGTCTTTCTTTATGCTGGAATCCAATTTATGCTTCTTTATTTTAACAATCTTAGCTTTTGATTTTTTTAATGGCCTTCACTACACACGTCTCCCCCTTTCTTCACCCATCTTTAGTAGCATGAAGCTTTTGAAGGTTGAGCATTTTGCATCTGATGTAATGTCCACTTTTTGCCCAGAACATATTTCTATTTTTCAAAGTCTCAAATTACCATAGTAACTATCAAGAGTCCCTAAAATGTATGTTGCATTCTCTGGACTCAAACCTACTGCAGAGTCACCGCAAATGCCCTGGGGATTGTGAAAGAGCTTCATCCTGAGCTGCAAGAAGAGCCGCCCACCCCCAAGTCGTTCATTTCTTTCCATTTTAGTGTGTCTTGGGGGAGACTGAGTGCCAGACCTGCAAGGATAATGGAATCGTCAGTAGAGGCTCTGGTTATTGCAGACAGGGAGTAACTGTCCAGTGGCCGCCTGTGCCCAGTCACTGGTGTAGGAGAAAGAAGAGGAAGTACAGAAAAACGGAACAGGAAACAGATGGGAGACATGATCTCTCAAAACTCGAAAACTTCTGAAAAACCTCAGACTAGCCTGGTTGCTTGAAGGTTAGGACAACACTGAGATCTGTGCATTGAACAAAGAAAGGCCATCGGAAGCAGGCCCCAGCAAGGAGCCGTGTCACGTGGATGCCAAATCCTGGGGGCTGCAATTCTGCAATACCCAAGGGAAGTGAGAAAGCAAGACAATCACTGAGTCCATCTGGGCCGAGATGCCAACCAAAGATTGCACATTTTCGCAATGGTCGCCTTCACTCCAGCGTCACGTTGACAGCCAGAATCTCTGCAGACATGTGATATGGGGTTAAGAATGCTTGTTTTGAGGTTGAGCACCATGGCTCATGCCTGTAATCCCAGCACTTTGGGAGGCCGAGGCGAGCGAATCATGAGGTCAAGAGATGGAGATCATCCTGGCCAACATGGTGAAACCCCGACTCTACTAAAAATACCAAAATTAGCTGGGTGTGGTGGTGCGTGCCTTTAGTCCCAGCTACTCAGGAGGCTGAGGCAGGAGAATTGCTTGAACCTGGGAAGTGGAGGTTGCAGTGAACCGAGATCATGCCACTGCATACCAGCCTGGCAACAGGACTAGACCCCATCTCAAAAAAAAAAAAAAAAAAAAAAAAATCAAGTAAAATAAAGAGTGCTTGTTTCTTCCCTTGAACTTAAGAAATATTTATTTACTGAAAATTAAAGCCCGTAATGGTGACCAGAGGGAAAGGACTCAGTCTTCCTCATCTGCAGCCTTTAGGGCTCACACAAGGGAAGGAAGGGGACAGAACCTGGAGTTAATGTGTTGAGGCCATTTTCAATGACTACAGTGCAGAAAAATATAAAATAATCTAACGGGATTCATTAAAATTCACCCCAAGGCTAGGCGTGACTGTAATCTCAGCACTTTGGGAGACCAAGGCAGGAGGCTTCTTTGAGTCTTTGAGCCAGAGTTTGAGATCAGCCTAGGCAACATAGGGAGACACCCCGTCTCTAGAAACCTAAAATAAATTTAAATTTAAAAATTCATCCCAAGGTGCAATTATTTATCAAAGATGATTCTTATGCCCAAAGTTGAGAGCTCTGGGAGAAACTTTCCAGGCAGGAAAGAACATTCAGGCTTCCACGTTCCCTTCCTTCACTGGTTTGGCAAGTGGTTTGGGGTGGTGGTGCTAGAGGGGTGGAAGAGGGTCTCTCCCTAACAACCAGAGAGTTGAACCTGCTTCCTAAGGAGATGCTAAAATCTGACAACCTAGCTGACCTCCTCCTAACAAAGCCTGATAGCAAAACCATCCAAAAATTCCAGACACCCCTCCCGCTTCCCAGCAACTGCATTTCACTTGTGACCCTGCTCAGCCTGTGGTCAGGAAAGAGTCTTTGAACACATCTCCAGAGCTGCAGCGATTAGAAGAGCTTTGATTACCCAGCTCAGCTGGCCCTCTCTTCTCGCGATTACTCCCCTCCCTTCCCCCCAGTCCCCTTCCCTCGCCTCCTCACCGCCGGTAGCCCAGACAAGGGCTTTTTTTTTTTTCCCCAGCAACCGATTTTTTCTCTCTCTCTCTTTTCATTTTCCTATAGCATCCTAAACCTCAAGATGTGGTTAACACTAATCCTGATTTATTTAGGGTTTATCTGCATTATTAATTCCAATCACGTGAAAAAAAAAAGAAAAGTGCTACAGGCTCCTAGTTTGTATACAAAGTTTGGGTGTTTGTGAAAAGAGCCAGCAATCCCTAAGAAACGTATTTTATTTAGTTATCATTTAAATCCAAACAACTTTCTTTTCTAGTCTGCATATATTCCTTGAAATGGGCCCTGTCCTTAATAATTTCATTTATTATTATTTCTTCCCCAGTCAATATCCTTTGAAGCTACTTCCTGCATTAATCTGGACTTAATATGGATTTAAACATTGACAATGGAAAATAATTTGGGTTAAAAAATAATCTTCCTTGATAAAGCTAGAAAACTCCCCACAACTGTCACCATCTCTGACAGCTGGGAATAAAATGAGATTCTTGAATCTGCATATTGAAGACAAGGAAAAGCAGAACTAACAGGCTGTATGTTATATTTTATATTTGTCAGCTGTTATAACTGACTGGAGTTGAGTGATATCCAGGGTCTTGACTTGTTGTTTGAATAAATTCATCATCGTTTGGGACATATGAGCAGTTATTTGGTGCCTGGGATGTACTAAAAATATCTTGTTGGAGTGAGGGAAGTGTCTCAGGCATGGAAGCTTGCGTGTCTCCTCCACAGAGTGGCTTCTCAGTAACTAACAGGGCCCGGAGGTTCCAAACCCCCTTCCCAGCTCTCGTCTCCGCCCCTCTCCTTTTTTTTATTTTTTCTGGGGGAGGGGTTCTTTTTTCTTTCTTTCTCTTTTTTTTTTTTTTAACATTCTTTTTTTAACTGGTATAGTGCTGGAAATATTAAGTTCACTTTTCTTTGGGTTAGGCCCCCGGCAAGGCCAGTGTTATCACGTGAATTCTTCCTGAATTTGACTCAAGGAACCCATGGAGATTGAAATATTTTCATGGGAATTTAGAGGAATTCAGATTACATCTCCAACTCTACTTCGTCAGACCTCAACACGTAGGACAGACCTAAATGTGTTTTGATTTCTCGGGTACTTGCAGAATGAAGGCTCCTGGAGGAGTAGAAATGTGTGGCATTGATTCATCACGGCCCATTCCTATGACCGAGCAGATATCACCAATCAATCACGATGTTCTTTCCCACTGAGCAGGAGGCAGCAGCCTCTGTATCCTGATATCAGACCCAGATCCTTCTCACAGTTCCTCAAAGCCTTCCTCCCACCTGCCTCTGACTGGTTCCCCCTTTCACTCCTGCTATGGAATGCTGTTCTCTACATGTGACATTCTTTCTCAACCAGGAAGTCTTCTCCAACCCCCACCCACCTTCTTTTCTCCTCTGAGATGCCTGACCTCGGTGACCAAGTCTCCCCTTCCCTCCACGTCCCTCACCACTTTTTGTTTGTGTTATACGTTTTATTTTAATAACATTTACCTCTTTCCAAAGTAATATAAATTCATTATAGAAATTATATACAATACAGATATGCAAAAAAGTGGGGGGTTTGGTTGCCCTTAGCAATCACTAATCTATTTTCTGTCTCTATGAATTTTTGTGTTGTAGACATTTGATATAAATGGAATCATTCCATGTGTGGTCTTTTGTGACTGGCTTCTTTCATTTAGCATGTTTTCAAGGTTCTTCTACATGGTAGCATTCCTTTATTCCTTTTTATTGCCAAATGATATTCCATCATATTTGACCATTCTGTGTAAGACTTCCTGTGTTGTTTTTGTTTGAGTGATGCTGGTTTCAACACTGTATTCATGTCTGTCATCTGTGCACACACTTGAGTTGTGACAGTAATTATTTTTAGTAGCATTCTACTGAATTTACAAAGAAATCCAATTCAGGGCCGGGCACAGTGGCTCATGCCTGTAATCCCAGCACTTTGGGAGGCCGAGGCTGGCATATCACGAGATCAGGAGATGGAGACCATCCTGGCTAACACAGTGAAACCCCGTCTCTACTAAAAAAAATACAAAAAATTAGCCAGGCGCGGTGGTGGGCACCTGTAGTCCCAGCTACTTGGGAGGCTGAGGCAGGAGAATGGTGTGAACCCGGGAGGCAGAGCTTACAGTGAACTGAGCTCGTGCCACTGCACTCCAACCTGGGCAACAGAGCGAGACTCTGTCTCAAAAAAGAAAAAAAAGAAATCCAGTTCAACTTAGTTCAACAGACACATGCTAAGGGTTAAAATGTACAAGGTTCTTTGCTAGAAAGTGCTGGAGATACAAAGATGTATACAGCCTCTGTCATCCGGGAATTTGAAATTTATTTACACCAAATCATGAGAGCAAATCATGTCCACCAGTCACTCTGATACCCCTGGCTTTTAACTAGTCCTTTAGTTTACATTATATAGATGAAGACGTGTAAATGTTTTTCAAGGTTATTTCATGCTTTTCTGTTTATATCCTGTTATCCTCTAAGCCAGTCCAAAACAGAAACTAGGGCTTCTATTTCTTTTCTATTATAATAATATAATTACAATAGCTGCCACTTGCTGTGTATTTATTTTATTTGATATGCAAAGCAATGTGTGAGGTGGTTATTGTTACTTTCATTTATTGATGAGGACACTGAGGCTGACAATGAGAAGTCACTTGACAAAGGTCATCTGCTGGGAAGGGGCAGGAGCAGGACTTGAACCCAGGGCCATCTTACTTCAAAGAAGCTCACACATTTGATCACTGAGCCACACCAGCCCCAAACTACAGGGAGAACATTCTTAGCAGCCAGTAGATGACATTGTCCACCTACCACTCTGGCCAGCCCCTCTGCACCTTGGTCTGGATGACCTGAACCAGTCTATGGTGGGGCAAGAGTGAATCCAAAGGGGCCTGGAGCCTCCATCCAGCGGCATCTGCGGTTGTGTCTGTTCTGCTCTTCTGTTGACAGTGGTGGAAAATGTAACTGCCCCAAAAGCTCCGTCTGCTTGGTACAAGAAATCATTGAATGTCATCTTTGGAAACGACGACTCTGGACTCAACCTGTAGAAAATCCACTTAGGGATAACAAATTAGGAACCAGTCAACCCAAAATGTGCCCTTTGACAGCACAGGTCTCAGATGAAAGCATCTGAGAACCTGGGCCTCCAAAGCGGTCTGACTACTTCCCCAGACACACCTGCCTGCACTCTGCTGTCATCTTCAACAATAAGGCAGGTTACATCTGTGAGTCTACGTAGCACGATGAATACAATAAATATTAAATAATAATTATTGTTTCTTTCACATTCACTGACAGGATAAAATCCAGGTAAAGAGCCTTTAAGGTCTAATTAGTTCGTAAGCGTTGAAACCAAACTGCTAGTTGAAAAATTAATTGTGGAGCAGTCGGAGACGGAGTAGTAGGAAGTTGTTTTGAGCGGTGGTGTCACTCTGAGACGCCGCAGAAGATGTAGAGCAATAAACACCAACGCAAAGTGCCGAGAATGACTGAGCAAGAGAGGACTAGACGTGCAGCTGGTATCGCATGGACCTTGGTTCATTTCCTGATTACTTTGGCACACAACAGATGTGTGGAGTGAGTGGCCAACTGAATTAATTAACTAATAAGCAGAAATGTCATTAGGGATATTTAAAACAATATGTCAGTGATCTCTACAGCATGAGTGAAGGCCCCACATATTAATAACAATAATTTATACTAATATAACAAAATATTATATTAATGTCATTACTATTATTAATAAAGTATATCTGCTGATAATATTATATAATAATGTCATTAATGTAAAATATTATGTTAATATTATGATAAAATATAGTAATGACATTAATATTAATAAGTATAATTAATATGATAAAATATAAGATAAAATGAAATGTATTGACATTAATCTTATTAATAAAGTATAATATCTGTTGATAATAGTCTATAATATTAATATAATTAATATAAAATATCAACAATAATTACTGACATTTACTGAGCTCTATGAGCCAGGTCCTATTTTAAGTGCTCTATTTATATATATAGCACTTAAATATATATATAATCTCATTTAATTCTTACAACAAATTGTGAAGCAAATACAATTATCCTTTTTTTTTGAGATGGAGGCTTGCTCTGTCTCCCAGGCTGGAGTACAGTGGCACCATCTCGGCTCACTGCAGCCTCCACCTCCCAGGTTCAAATGGTTCTACTGCCTCAGCCTCTTGAGTAGCCGGGACTACAGACTCATGACACCACACCTGACTCATTTTTGTATTTTTATTAGAGACAGGGTTTCTCCATGTTGGCCAGGCTGGTCTCGAGCTCCTGACCTCAGGCGATTTGCTGGCCTCAGCCTCCCGAAGTGCTGGGATTATAGACGTGAGCCACCACTCCCAGCCCAATTTTATTTATTTTTAAAATGAGGAAATGGAAGCACAGAGGAGTTAAGTAACCCGCCCAACATCACACAGATAATAGTAAAAAAAAAAAAAGCCCAACATTTGCCAGACAAAGGCACATTTGCTGCCATTCTCTAATCTCTTAAGAAATGACTGAGTTTCTAGAACCTTAAGGACATATCCCGAGATTATCCAGTTCATAGTTTTTAAACTGCTCCATGGAGCCATGGAAGTTGCTGTAGAATTTCTACCAATGATGAACTTTTTCTGCCAAACAAGGAAGAGTTCAGCTTCTGCAGAAATATTTGTTTCTTGAACCTGCTTTGCATATTGAATTTCCATATAAGATTTTACTTTTAAAGAAAGGAAAGAATGTTCCATTGTTGCATGTCAGGGCTGGCAAACGTTTTCTATAACGGGCCAAATGGTAAATATGTTAGGTTTCCTAAGCCACACTCTCTCTGTCATAACAAGTCAACTCTGCTGTCATGGTGCAAAAAGAATCGTAGACAATACATAAATGAATGAGTGTGACTGCGTTCCAATAAAACTTTATTTACAATAGTGGGCCATGGGCAAAATTTAGCCTGCTGGCCATAGCTTGCTAAGCTCTGGGCTAAGTCATCTTCCTGTGGTCTAATGGAGTTTGCCTAAACTTTCTAAATAGATACTAGACTTTCTTGCTCACAAAGAGAAGATATATCATCCAACACCTCATATTTAACAATGTCCATCATCAAAAAGCCCGGCTAGGGTCTTTTTTATTTTTGTTTTTGGGAGAAGATCTCGCTCTGTCACCGAGGTGGAGTGCAGTGGCATGATCATGGCTCACTGCAGCCTGAAACTCCTAAGCTTAAGTGATTCGCCCACCTCAGCCTCCTGAATGGCTGGGACTACAGGCACACGCCATCATGCCTGGCTAATTTTTTTATTTTATTTTCGTTTTCAGTAGAGACACAGTCTGGCTATGTTGCTCAGGCTTCAGGCTGTGGTATAAGGCAAAGGGAAACTACTGTGTTTTGAAGGTTGAATTTGTCTAACAGTCTAACAGTTCTACATCCAAATTCATCCCCGTTGTACCTGTGTTGGGTGGATGGCATGATCCCCTTTAACCATGAAGAAAATAGACTTAAAGAGGTAAAAGTAGTACCTTGAGTCATGCCAGTGTCTCCCCATATGCCATCACACCATATTGGCATGGCCAAAGCAACATGGCTTATCCTATCATGGAATACAGTGGAAGGTCATTGATGTCACCCCTAACCTGTTCTTTTCCAAGAAAAATAATTCCAGTTCACTTCCCAGCCTCACTTTACTGCCTAAGATGTTTTACTACTTCTATTAATAAGAGGCTTAAGAACTAGTACTACCAGCCAGGCATGGTGGCTCATGCCTGTAATTCTAGCACTTTTGGAAGACCAAGGCAGGTGGATGGCTTGAGCCCAGGAGTTCGAGACCAGCCTGGGCAACATGGCAAAATCCCATATCTACAAAAAATACAAAAACATTAGCTGGGCTTGGTGGCTGCGCTTGTAGTCCCAGCTATTTGGGAGGCTGAGATGAGAGGATTGATTGAGCGTAGGAGATCAAATTTGCAGGATTGTGGCACTGCACTCCAGCCTGGCAACAGAGCAAAACACTGTCTAAGAAAAAAAAAAAAAAAAAAAGAGTTTAAAAAACTAATACTACCATGTTCATATGGTTTTCTCAAGGCACAACTCAAGAGGAGAATAACCTTGCAATTTCAACAAGCCATTCTCTCATTCATGCTTTCTAGTCGTTTATTGTCTGTCTTAGCAGAGGCTGCGTTGGGGGTTTGTATTAGCTGATCCTCCATGGTCCATATGCCTTTTAGAAGATTTTTTTTTTTTTTCTTTTGAGATGGAGTCTCGCTTTGTCACCAGGCTGGAGTGCAGTGGCTTGATCTCAGCTCACTGCAACCTCCACCTCCCGGGGTGAAGCGATTCTCCTGCCTCACCCTCCCAAGTAGCTGGGACTACAAGTGTGTGCCACCACGCCCAGTTAATTTTTGTATTTTTAATAGAGACGATGTTTCACCATGTTGGCCAGGATGATCTCGATCTCTTGACCTTGTGATCTGCCCGCTTCAGCCTCCCAAAGTGCAGGAATTCCAGGCGTGAACCACCGCGCCCAGCCCAGATCATTTTTTATCTCTATATTTTGTTTTTCTCCTCATGTTTTTGTCTCTCTTAAATTCACACTATCTTGGGAAATTTTGGAATTCTTCCACTTTGGTAACCTCATTTTCATCAAATATTTAATGGCAATACTAGCCTGGTTATAGGCCACCAGTAGATAAAGAAATATAATTTCTTCCTCCTGCCTGAGAGAGGTGGAAAATTTGAGGCTGGGCTATTGATAGTTAAAATACTAAATGTCTTCCAGAACACATTGATTGTCTTCTTTTTATGTTCGCCGAACTGTCTTGGACTTGCAGGACCTCTTATATCTATTTCGCAATTCATTCTGGGTTGATTTCATTTCAAGAACCAATCAGCCCCATTCAATTGTCAGTAGGAGGTTGATGCCATCCCAGAAGTCAGTGACAGTACCGCCTCTCATGGCTCTCAGTTCCAGAAAAGTCTGTGTCCATGCATCACGCAATCCACCTCCATGACTGAATGGAAATCCAGCTGCATGTGAAACAGAAGAGAAATCCATCATAAGTGGAAAACTCAGTCATCAATAAGTGGCTCTGCAGGCCTTTCAGTTAGGGACCAACCAGAGAACTGGCTCTCCATCAACAATCAAACAGTCTTTAGCTGTGATCAGTCACTTCCATCACCTCTGAGACTGGCAGGTTTCCAATAAAGCCAATCGCCCCCTCCCCCCAGGGTAAGGTCCTCAGCAGGAGGCCGCCATTGTCTTTTAGCCCAGCAATTTGACAACAGTGTTAGCTGACACTCTATTAGCCAGCAGCTACACCCTGACCTCTGACCCTGACATTGGCCGCTGGCATTGGACCCTGACATTGGCTACACCCTGACCCCTGACTTTGATCATTTGAGGTGGCCCGCCCTGCTGGTTAGCGCGAGAGAAGGCTGGCCAGGACAGAGCGGGGCTCTCTGATCACCCCTGCTCCCCCAACAGGAGACTTAGGCTTGAAGTACAGAAACAAGCCCGAGTTGAACCTAAGGTGGCAAAGGTGAAAGTTCAGAAGTGTGTCCATCAGCAGCCTGTCACCAAAGGACGATGTACAAACCATGGGGGCTTTTAGCACAGGGATAACCATTGTCACCAGACAGTTCTGCTCCTTAATGGAAAAGACGTATCAAAATATGGCTTACAAAATACAAAATAATGGACTGAAATGTACATTATATGAGGGTGTTAGATTGCAATGTGCTTTACAGTGGGGGAATTAGATTGCAGTGTTATGCCAGGGTAGTTAGGTTGAAATATGGATTATCCCAGGAATGTTAGCTTGAGATGTGCTTTATAACACAGTTGTTAAATTAAGATGTGCTTTTCAGTGCAGGCATTAGCCAAGAGATGTGCATTATAGCCAAGTTGTTAGGGGAAGATGTGGATTCCACTTTGCAGGGAGGGGCAGTAGGAGAGAGGAAAAACACCTTGGGTTGAATATTATTCAAGGTTAGGGAATGTCTTCTGCATTTGATGGATTTCAGGGGTCCGAATACGTGGAGCAGGACAGAGCATGGTGTATGATGTTCCTTCCCTGTCTCCTTTCTCCCCGGCCAAACAATCTGCCACTTTCCCCACTTTTCCTGTTAGAGACTTAAAGGCTTCCCCCATCAATAAAAACATTAGCTCACTAAACAGCCTGATGGCTTTTCCTTCCCTGGCTTAACCCTTCGGGAGCTGGGGTTTCCTTTGGATTTGTAAAGATATTGATTCCAGATAATGTTTGCCTTTCTAACTCTCTCTTCCTTAGACTTGATGGATAGGTTCAGGGCTACATCTCGGCAGCCAACTCACCACAGCTACCCAGGGAAAGAGGAATGGAAAACGAGGCAAGTGTTCAGTAGTTAACACCATCTGAATCCTTTCTCTGGGATGGACAGGCAGAAATGCGGTGGTCGAGAGAAACTCGAGAGCTGACGGTCACATTCAATGAGTACAGGATTTCACTCTCAGTTTCTCTCATCCTTGTCCTGATCCCACTACCAGTATTTCTTTAGTTCAACTTAGAGTGTTTTGTGATTTTTAATTAATATCAGATGCTGTCTTGAGGTTGGCTGCCCTGAGTTGCATTTTTAAAAATGCCTTTCCCAGTTCAAGAATGTGCTTTTCTACAGCCTAGGCAACATAAGTGAATACAGGGAACTGTGTCATTTGCCTATGATGCTGGCCGATGAGGGGGTGACTTGAATAAACCCTCAACCTAGAAACAAATCTTATTTAAGAAAAATAAGTGAAAAGCAATGGGAGAATCATCTCATTGATTAACCATTCGGTCTACAACGGTTTGCCAAACATCTCCCCAACCGTGTTTTTCTCCTTTCTTTTCTTCCTCAGCTCAGAAGATATAAGTTACAGCCCCCAGAAGTCTAGCCTAGTGCTATTGGATGGTGTCCAGCTTTGCCGGAATTAGAGAGGTGAGTTCTAGCTTTCTTGTTTCTCAATGAAAGAAAATGTTATACCAGGTGAGTTAACGCAGTCAAAAAAGACTAACCAGCCAGACAACGACGCCAAACAAAACCAAACAGTTCAAAGGAAATTGCAGTGTTACTAGACACCTCTGCAGTGTGCCTGGGGTTTCAAGAAAGAGATAAGCGGGCATTTCTGTGTGCATTTTTCAGGCTGTATTTCTCTAGTTAGAAAAGCGGGTTTGCTGCAAGACAACAGCATTCACCTTCCCTGGCTGAGCTTTCCATGGACAAAACACAATGAATGTGACAGAAATATGCTGTTCAGGTGAAGGAAGAAGAAAAAAGCAATTTCACCCACCCTACTATGTCTCTGCCAATGTTATCTTTGCCAATCTTCTCACTTCTCCTCTCTGAGCATTTCTTGGTGAAGCATTTGTTAGAAGTTGACCCTATTCCCCAGCCTGGTGAGTTTTCTTCTCTTCTCGGGGTCCATTCCTGTCTCATTTTCTAATGTCATGCTTTCCTTAAAAATAGGCTACGAGAGCTAGTTCTAACCTCCGTCAAGTGATCCGTCCAACCAGACTCCCATGAGATGTGAGAGTGAGCTTAAACCAAGGTTGGCTTATTCCCAGACTCAGTTTAAAAAAAAAAAAATCTGTTGGATCAAGTGAGATATTTGAGGCCCCTCCCTAGAAGGGAAATGACAGTATGGTTCTCCTTAAACATCACCTAAAACCCCACCCCCAAAGAAGAGACCAAATTGTATCCTGGCAGAATCATGGAAGCCTGGGGATTAGGAGCAGCTTTGGAGTCAGTTCCATCCCCATCACTTAATTGCCTTGTGAATATGGACCAATCACTGGCCCTTTCTGGATGTCAGTTTCTCCATCCATGAAATGGACATAGTAGTATCTGACCTATAAGGATATTATGACTCTCAAACAGGGTGGTGCGTATAAAATGCTTAGTCTTGTGCCTATAATCACTCAACGGATAGTAGCTGTTAACTTTATCATTTTATTACCGTATCAACAGCTAGCCAGAGCCTCGTGCCAATTCACACTAGCATGAGCAGCACTCTTTATCACGTTCCACACTACCCCTCACGCACTCATTAACGCATCTGGTTTTAAAAACACAGTGTATCTCTTAGCCTCACTCCTTTATGTGACTACTGTTTATAAGGATTTTCTCTGTACAGGAAGAAGGGTAGCCCTGCCGATGGGGGGAGAAACAGATTACAAGGGCCTCACTGATGGAATATAATCCCCCTTCTGTACTCACTGGTTAACTAGCCATGATTGTATTTCAAAGGTAACAGTTCTCTACGGCGGGTATTGGCGTGCAGTCCGTAAATAGGACCTAATGTGATCCGACAGCCCTGATTTCTCTAGATATATATTAAAACAACGTGCCCAGTGCTGATGGCTCAGAGGTCCTGACCTTTGACAAGGACTTATGACGTAAGGTAACCTGCCCAGGAGAGCAGGCAGGGCAAAAGGCCAGAGGGACAAGGTCATTGGCTAATAAAGTGGTCAGCATTGAGTTTCTGTCACTCAGCTGGTTAAGAGGAAACTGAGAGGGAAGTAAAGGAAACTGGGAACATTTAAGAAACAAAGGGAGGGACCATGTTTGAGCTAATGCTCTGAAGATGAATGATATTGTCAGAAGGCAGGGTGATGATGTGCAACCACCTGAGCCTTTATCGAGGTCTTGTTCAGTTTCACCTGCTCAGCACGGGCTGGTTGAAAGAGCATCTGCAAGAAGCCAACTCAATATAAACCCTGAGTTAGAATGAAAATAAACAGGTCCTAAACCACCCTGCTCTTTGTTGCAAATCTGCCCCAGACACACAGTCATGAAAGAGATCAAGATTACAGGCTGGGAAGTGGCTTCCAGGCCTATTCTTTCCCATGGGCAGACTACCTCCTGAGCCTCAGAATCAGAATCTGAAAAACTGGAATGACAATGCCACCTACCTCAAAGGGAGGTTGGTAGGATGAAATTAGAAAATTTATTTAGCTCAGCATGATGTGATGCCTTATGCCTGTAATCCCAATACTTTGGGAGGCAGAGGCAGGAGGATCGCTTGAGACCAGGAGTTTGAGACCAGCCTGGGTAACATAGCAAGACCCTGTCTCCACAAAAAATTCAGAAATCAGTCCTACACAGTGGAGAACAACTGTAGTCCCTACTACTCGGGAGGCTGAGATGGGAATATCTCTTGAGCCCAGGAGTTCAAGGCTACAGTAAACTATGATTGAGCCACTGCACTCCAGCCTGGGTGACAGAGCGAAACCCTGTCTGGAAAAATATATATATATATGTGTGTATATATATGTGTGTGTGTATACACACACACACACACACACACACACACACACACACATATTTAGAGATTAGCACAGTGCTTGGCACAAAGTGACCAGTCAAATGTCAGCAACTACTTTTGTCATTCCACATACTCTAACAATCTCAGAAAGTGTGTGACCTTTTTTAAATGGCTAATACGTTGTATATTTCAGAGTAAGACAGTTCCATGAGTTTCACTGTTGCAATCTCTAAGGTATTTCCCTGGTGGAGTACTTTGAATTTCTGAACCATTCACCCAGTCGGCAAACATCTATTGAAAACTGTGGTATTAGGTCATAGGCGTGGTATTATATTGACTCAAAATCATTCTTGACTTTGTTCTTTCACAGCCCGACTGGGGAGGCAGAAACCTCAAGATGTAGAGTGTAAGTGGCAGCATATTACAAGAATGTGCTATGGAGTAGGGTGACCAGCTTCTCTCGAGAAGGCTAGAGAGAAGTCAAAGAGAGGGGCTTCTTAGCTCTTCCATCACTTGATCCTCCAAATGATGCCTTGGGGAGTGTAAGGCCAAGCTTTCTCTCCCCATTCGTGTTTTTTTTGGTTCAGTTGTTTGTTGTTTTGGGGGCAGAGTCTTGCTCTGTCACCCAGGCTGGAGTACAGTGGCACAATCTCAGCTTACTGCAACCTCCACCTCCTGGGTTCAATCGATTCTCGTTCCTCAGCCTCCCAAGTAGCTGGGACTACAGGCACTTGCCACCACGTCTGGCTAATTTTTGTATTTTTAGTAGAAACAGGGTTATGCCATGTTGGCCAAGCTGATCTTGAACTCCAGACCTCAAGTGATCCGCCCACTTCGGCCTCCCAAAGTGCTGGGATTACAAGTGTGAGCCACCACGCCGGGCCTCCCCACCTGTTTTAGGTATAAAAAGGTTGAGACCTAGTCAGGTTAACCCTTGCCTTTGTTTGTCACTGTTAATAGTAGAACTGAAACCTTTAATCCAAACTCCAGACTTCCCTGAGAGCACTGTCTCAGCAAATAAGGACGAATCAGGACCCATAATGGCCGTAAGAGGCCCCAAAATATTCCTTTTAATGAGCACTTTGATCACAGCCAGATTATAATCCAACTCTTGAACATCCCTACACACAAAGATACAGATGGTTTTAGTTTCATTTCCTGAATTATTAAAAAGGTTATTTTATTTTAAACTTTTGTTTTTTGAGACAGGGTTTCACTCTGTCTCCCAGGATGGAGTGTAGTGACACGATCATAGCTCACTTCAGCCTCAAACATAAGCAGTTCTCCCACCTCAGCCTCCCAAGTAGCTGGGAATACAGGCATGTGCCCACCATGCCCAGCTAGTTTTTAAATTATCTGTAGAGATAAGGTTTCACTATGTTGCCCAAGCTGGTCTCAAACTCGTGGCCTCAAGTGATTCTCCCACCATGGCCTCCCAAAGTGCTGGGATTACAGGTGTGAGCCGCCGTGCCTGGCTCCATCTCACTTCTGAAAGTGAAGCACTAGGGGTTCGTGGAAGAAGCCCTGAGCTGAGAGATTGAGAACCAGTACACTAGTCTCAGCAGTACCATTGTCTCCCTCAAGTCCCATAGCCACTGATGTCTTGGGTCCTGAAATTTTTCTTCATATTCCGTATCTACCTCTGCCTTACAAAGATGATATCAGGATGAACTTGAAAGCATTGATCCAAGGAAGCACTTTGAATGTTTAGTAGGGAGCATAAAGTTTTAATGGAAATGATTATCAAATTAGACTGTCGTGGCCTGGGAATAAAGAGTTGGAGCATCACAGGGGCAGCCAACTCCCTGTTCCCATCATGACCCAGCCAAAGCTCTTTCCCAGGATTCAATGCCTTGGGAAATGTTTTGGGTTTGGAGACTTTAGGAGAACAGTGTAATGACTCACATACCATTAATCAAGGCTGTTCTTTTTTCTCTCAAATGTAGACCTAGCTTTAAGCTTTATTTTTCTGATTAAAAGATGATGTACAATATCTTGAGAAATGCAAGCAATTTATCAATGCATGAAAATTAAAATTGCCAAAAATTCCACCACCCAGAAGTAAACACGGTTAACCTGGACTTCATCCTATCAGATGTCTCTTATGCATACACATATACATATGTTTTATTTCATGCCAGTGGTATCATAGTATGCATACTGTCTGCAACAGTGTACCATGTCAGTGGATTATAGATTTTCAATAATGTTTGATGATTTTTCATAGTTTCATTGCAATGACCACATTGCATTCCAGTGTTGGATATACCATTTTTTATTTAACTAATTTCCCTATTAATGAACAGTGATGTTGTAAACAATGATGTGATGGACATCTTTGTGCTTGGTGAATCTGTGTCATTGTCTCATTTGGATACATTTCTATAAGGTGGAATTGCTGGAGATGCTGTCCCCTTCAACCAAATGTTGAAAGGGATTCACATGGTGTAGTGAGAGAATAAAAGGGCAGTGAGCAGGCAGGGTGCAGTGGCTCACACCATTAATGCCAGCTCTTTGGGAAGCCGAGGCAGGAGGATTGCCTGAGCCTAGGAGTTTGAGACCGGCCTGGGCAACACAGTGAGACTCTGTCTCTACAAAACGTTTTCAAAATTAGCCAGGCATAGTGGTGCATGCCTGTGGTCCCAGCTACTCATGAGGCTGAGGTGGGAGGATTGCTTGAGCCTGGGTAGTCCAGGCTGCAGTGAGCCATGATCATCCCACCGCACTCCAGCCTGGGCGACAGAGTGAGACCCTATCTCAAAAAAAAAAAAGTAGGGGGCAATGACCAGCCAAGCTGAAGGGTCCCATCAACCCTAGTGACCTGTAACAACTGCAGGAAAACATCCACTCATCCATGGGGAGTGGAGGGTGAGAGAAGGGGAACTTTCATATCCCTGGGGTTAAGCATCATGCCTTGATATTCGAGAACCAGATGTTTGTTTTCTTTCACTCCCTGTCTCCTACTCTTCTTGTCCTGGTCTTTGGAGCCCTGGCATATCTCCAGTTCTCTCTGCAGCGGGCAGATCCAGTCTTCATCCCCTGACCCTCTGACCATCAGCGGGTGGGTGCCATCTCCTCTTGAATGGGTTTCCTTCCTGGTTGCTTCTCTCTAGACGGAGCCCAAACATTGATTAACCCCTTTGGGTAAAAGCGGGCACTGGGGCCAGCCAAGCAGTGAGTGGAGTTGGGTGATTACATTGCAATGTTTTAATTTGTCTTGAGACAAATTCTCATAAGCTTTCACGAGAAAATCTCCCATTAGATGTAGTCATTTAATTTAAGAACAGTTGGGAGAGGAAGATGAACTAAGATGACAGATGGAGGAATGCAGATGTATGTCTTAGAGGGACTCAGAAGCACTCTGAGGATTTGGCATCCAGCGAAACACAATGTCGGCTTCTACTGATTGTGTCCATGGACTTGAGAAATTGTCAAGAAATCATTAGACTACAGGGGATTTTCTCCGATGACAAGCAGTTTCCATTATTTCCTTCTCTCGGTAAAGTCATAACAAGATCAACTAAAGAACTGGATATTCCCCCACCCCCCAATACCCCAAATCTAAGAAATACAAAAAAAAATTTTTGAGTAGCCTTATAGAAAGGCAAAACAAAACAAAAAAACATTATAACAAAGCTGCTGTTTGAGATAAGTTTCCTTTGGTCACACTGCCACAAAGATAATGTTTTTAAGTCCATGCTTTCTCTGGCCTCCTTCATAAGATTTTCTGAACATCCTAATTTGGTGTTTGTATCATTCAACATCTATTATTGTTTTAGGATGACAGTTATTATTTTAATTATAATTTAAAGCTACCTAATATACCCGGAGGTCACTGGGCACCTAAAAGAAATAAATAAAACAACTTGCCATTTTAAAAGCAGCATGTTTATTTGCAAGCCCCACGAGCCACTCAACCAAGACATCATAAAACCTTCAAATAAACTAAAACGGAAACAAAATAAAATGCCCGTTCTTAATCTCCTTAGAAGGCAAGCAGGAGAAAGTTGCAGCTAGCTGAATGCTGGCATGAGAACTCTGAGGGCGATTTCATTACTGAGTTCAGGAACTGAAGTATGTATCTCAACATTCATATTTCATATAGTCCAAGCTGCCGTGGGTTTACAGTCCCTGGGCCTTGATGTAAAGTTTTAGCCAATGAGAGGTCAGTATAGTAACAAATCTGGTGCAGAAAAAGAAAAAGGGTAGGTGAGAGGCTTGCAAATGCCTACCCACTGTCTACTTTATCCAGATAGCACTGGCTGGCTCTCTGCAGTGTAGGTATCTACAAAGCAGTATCGATCTCATCAGCTCTGATATTTTAAAATGTAGAATTGCTGAAATATCACAGTCTAGTGATTTTACATTTAGAAGGCAAAAGAAATTTCAAGACAGTTCCACAATGTTCCTACATGTGAGTTTCCATAACAGAAAACAGTAAAATCATTTTCCAATCATTTACTGCTAGCATTTTCCATGTAATCAAAGCTGTTATGGTTTGTTAAGCAACAGAATTATCTAGAGGGCAGGAGGCTTATGCTGCTCCAAGACCTGCTAGCTATACAAATATGCAAATCACCGAGTATTGTAGAAGCTATTAGATAAACATTGTCAGGATCTCCAGCAGAAAGTGTCTCTTCCTTGCAACCCTAGAACTGTTGCAAGGTGCAAAAGTCATTGCAGTTTTGGCTATTACTTTTTTTTTTGAGACAGACTCTCACTCTGTCACGCAGCCTGTAGGGCAGTGGTACAGTTTCGGCTCACTGCAGCCTCTGCCTCCTAAGTTCAAGTGATCCTCCTACCTCAGCCTCCCAAGTAGCTGGGACTACAGGCATGCACCACCATGCCTGGCTAATTTTTGTGTTTTTAGTAGAGACGAAGTTTCACCATGTTGGCCAGGCTGGTCTCGAACTCCTGACCTCAAGTGATCTGCCTGCTTTGGCCTCCCAAAGTGTTGGGATTACAGGCATGAACCACCGTGCCCATTGGCCATTACATTTAATGGCAAAAACTGCAATGACTTTTGCACCAACCTAATAGATAGTTTAGAATGACTCTCTTTGGGAACCAAAGAACTGGACTGTCAAGTTTGGTTTACCCCAAATTCCAAAAACAAGGCAGAAGAGTGATGTCCTCAGAGTGGCAAAAATAGAGTCCCTGAGATCTTTTTCACTATGGAAGACATAGGAATAAAAGAAGGACAAGGAAAAGGAAAGGAGAGGAGTTAATTGATACCCAAGGTGGCAAACTCAAGTAGTTCCATGGATTAAGCAAACAATATAAATAATCACATATGTAATCCCAGCACTTTAGGAGGCCGAGGCGGGTGGATCACAAGTTCAGGAGTTCGAGACCATCCTGGCCAACGTGGTAAAACCCCGTCTGTACTAAATATACAAAAATTAGCCGGGCGTGGTGGCGTGTGCCTGTGATCCCAGCTACTTAGGAGGCTGAGGCAGGAGAATTGCTTGAACCCAGGAGGTGGAGGTTGCAGTGAGCCGAGATCGCACCACTGCACTCCAGCCTGGGCAACAAAGCAAGATTCCATCTCAAAAAATATATAGATAGATAGATAGATAGATAGATAGATAGATAGATAGATAGATGTATATATATAAAGAAGTGAAGTGAACCTAGTACAAGGCAATAGGGAGAGGTAGGGACTGTGGAAACCATGCCCAGCCTAAGAAGCAGCTGCTGCTCAACTCGAGTTGAAGTTTCCTAAGCCCAGTGTAACCAAGGCTTCCAATTAAGAGAAGCTGGAGCTATTTTTTTTTTAACTTGAAGTATCTCAAATTTTGATTGTTGGCAATCAATTTGATTCAAACATCTGCACATAGAATAGTGTTTATTTGGTATGTTAAAAGACTTCCACAGGTCACATTCAGTTCATAGGTCATAAGTTTGCAGCCTCTAAGAAGCTTGAGCAATTTGGAACCAAAAATGGCAGCCGGGTCGAAAGCTTGGAATGGATAATTTACATTGACGTGTTCTTTCATTCTCTGTCCTTGGATAAGGGACAGTCTCATCAGGCCTTTGTACTAATTCCCATCTATGAAAGAAAAGAGATCCTTTTTCTCTCCCATTCCATCCAATGTCCTGGAACCTAAAATAACATTTCGTCTTCTCCATCTCTTCCTTCTGATTCTCTTTGTACATATTGAGTGGTGAATGAACTCCATGTGTACTGAGCTAGGCAAGGGTTTATGATCTTTTAGCCTTCTGAGATGGAGATGGATAGATGCACAGAAAGTATTCACAGAAGGTAGAAAGCTGTCTTGCAAGATTTCTTGGATAAGCTATAATATAGTTTATTGGTTGTTTAAGAGTATGCTTATTGATTAAAGATATTATCCTTATAACAGTCCTGGCATTTCACTTAAATATATTGGTATTTAGAGAGTGTATCAGTCAGTTTTTACTAAGTAATGATGCAGTAACAAACAACCCCTGAGTCTCGGTGGCTTGCAACAAATATACATTTTTTTTACTCACAGGTTGATTGCATCTCCCCTCTATTTTGTCTTTATTCTGAGACCTGAGCTGAAGTTGCTGCTTGGGCCTGGCTTCAAAGCATTCTCATGCTAGAAGGGAGAAGAGAAAAATTGCATGATGACTTTTAAAGTTTCTGCTCAAAAGTAGCAAACATCACTTCCTCTCACATTTTATTGGCAGCCAAAGCAAGTCACATGGCCAAGTCTGATGTTGATGAGGTGGGAGAAGGATAATCCTCCCATAGGGAAGAGTAATATTTGGAACCAAAAAAAATCTCCCACAGAGGGTACTGTCTCAGGCACTTAGAAATAGAGAAATAAGAACTAACAGGGAGCCAGGTACAGTGGGGCACACCTGTAATCCCAGCACTTTGGGAGCCTGAGGCAGAAGGATCACTTGAGCTCAGGTGTTCAAGACCAGCCTGGGCAACATAGCAAGACCCCATATCTAAAAAAAAAAAAATGTTGCGTTAGCTGGGTGTGGCACATGCCTGTGGTCGCAACTGTTAGGGAGGCTGAGGCAGGAGGATCACTTGAGACCAGGACTGGGCCATGATCATGCCACTGCATGCCAACCTGGGTGACAGAGCGAGACTGTCTCCAGGGGGGGAAAAAAAAGAGGTGGGGAGACTAACAGGGAAGGTCACTAACAGCTATTGTTAGAAAAACAAAGCTAGTCCCCAAAGTCTGTTCTGACCCTGCTAGGGGCCATTGAGGTCATCTGAGTGGTGAGTGGTTAAAAGCATGGTACCTGAAGTCAGACTTCCTGGGTTCAAATCATAGCTCTACCATTTACTATCTGTAAAACCTTGGATACTCAACCCTTTTGTGCCTCAGCTTCCTCTTTTAAGCACACCTACCTCATAGGGCTATTGGGGGGATTCAACGAATGAATATTAGATACAGGTGTAGACATAGATATAGATAGACACAGAGAGACAGAGAGAGCGAGCACTTGGAACAGTATATGGCACATAGTAAGTATTGGCTGTCACTACAGCAATGATGCCTGGAAAGCCGTCCGTCCAAATGCATCTCAGCTACCTAGATTACCCCAGGTAAGAATCCCGTATTAAAATGTAGGTACTTGTGGGAGGGCTAAAACCTTAAGTTCAGCTAATACCTTCTTGGGGATTACTGTGAGAGCAGCTTCTAACAGGATATGACCCAAGAGAGGGATCTAGAGATGGAGAAAACAGAAGTTGGTGGACAGGAACCCCCAAAATACCACAAAGAAAGTACGACAAACTAGGTGGCTTCGATGACAGAAATGTATTTTCTCATAATTCTGCAGGCCAGAAGCCCAAGATGAAGGTGTTGGCGGGATTGGTTTCTTCTGAGGCCTCTCACCTTAGCTCGTAACTGGCCATCTTCCTCCAGGGTGTTCACGTGGTCTTTCTTCTACGTGTCTGTGTCCGAATCTCCTCTGCTTTAAAGGACACCAGTCTTATTGGATTAGGGTCCACCCATATGCCCTTAATGTACCCTAATTACCTTTTTTTTTTTTTTTCCTCAAGTGATTCTCCTGCCTCAGCCTCCCAAATAGCTGGGATTACAGGCACCCGCCACCATGCCTGGCTAATTTTTATATTTTTAGTAAAGATGGGATTTCACCATGTTGGCCAGGCTGGTCTTGAACTCCTGACCTCAGGTGATCCACCCACCTCAGCCTCCCAAACTGCTGGGATTATAGGCGTGAGCCACCGTGCCGAGCCTCTTTAGTATTTTTTGTAGAGATGGGGTTTCGCCATGTTGCCCAGGCTGGTCTTGAACTCCTGACCTCAGGTGATCCACCCACCTCAGCCTCCCAAAGTGCTGGGATTACTGGCATGAGCCACCGCGTTCAGCCCCTAGTTACCTCTTTAAAGGTATTATCTCTAAATACAGTCACATTCTGGGATACTGGAGGTTGTGGACATAATTCCACCATAACACTCAGTTACACATTAGAATCCCCAAGAGATGCCCAGACCAGGCCCTAGACCAAGAGCATCAGAACTTCTGTGGGTGAAATACAGGGCTCTGACCTTCTTAAAACACCCCAGGGCCTCCTGTGTGTTGCCAAGGTTGGTCAGCACTGGAGGAGCTGGACTTCCACTCAGAGCACTCTTTGGTGGTCCATATTTTGCTGCGCCATGCATCTTCATGAATTTCTCCATCATGATCCAGCCGAACTGACCAGGAGAAGAACACTTGCTGACGAAGACAAGAGGGAGAGATGGCCAACATTGAGCATTTGTCTTCCCTCTCCTCCTGATTGATCACTTTATGCAATAATAAAACTTTTAAAAGGTTGAACCTGAACTGAGGCTGTGACTGTGACACAATTAATCAAACTCTTGAAGAATCATGTTACATTATGTGCTTCAAGCATTGATCCACTTCACTAAAAGTTGGCCTGAAATACAGCCTAGACACAGGATATTGGATCTGTAAGAAACGGCCAGGATGCTGTCAATTGCTTTGTGTCTCTGTGTGATATGTGGTCCTATAGCAGACCAGACCATAAAGCAGGACAAATTCCAGTGCATCAGAGAGGACATCATCCAGTCCCCAGCTGGCCTCAATTGCCAGGAGTGGAACTACAGAGAGGAGAGAGCTGATTACAGCATGTTCCTGAAACCTGCTATCATAATACCTTCATCCACGAGGCTCCCAGTCTCCTTCCCTCTTCTTGAATTGATTCCAGACAATACCAGGATCTCTGACACCATAAAATTTTATCCAGGGAGGCACAAGTTTGGGTCCTCTCTAAATCAAAGTTTTGAAGGACCAAGTGCATCCCCTCTCCACTCTTTTTTTTTTTTTTTTTTTTTTTGAGACAGAGTCTTGCTCTGTCACCCAGGCTAGAGTGCAGTGATATAATCATAGCTCACTGTAGCTTCATTCTCCTGGGCTCAAGTGATCCTCCCACCTCAGCCTCCTGAGTAGCTGGGACTACAATTGTGTGCCACCACATGGGGCTAATTTTTAAATTTTTGTAGAGATGGGGTTTCACTATGCTGCCCAGGCTGGTCTTGAACTCCTGGCCTCAAGCAATCCTCCTACCTTGGTCTCCTAAAGCACTGGGATTACAGGTGTGAGCCACTGCACTGGACCCGCATCCCTCTTGCATCACAGGGAGGCATCAAGCCAATAATAATATATAGCATCTCTGTGCAGTGCTTTCTAGTTAACCGGGCAGTTAAACATCCCCAAACATTTGAGCCTCACAAGAGCTCCATGAGGTAGGGGAGCCACGATTTCTGATCCCCATTTCCCAGAAAATGAAACTTGCTGGGAAAGGAATGTGAGTTGCCAAGATCATAGAATATGTGGTAGAACTGGAATACAGTACCTAGTTTTAGGACTCAGATCCCAGATCGTGGCTTTCGGTAACTCCCTGCTCCAGGCAACATTGGAGACCACAAAAGAAATCAGATATTGTACTGGCCCTAGGCAAAATCAGGTAAAGGCAAAGTTCCTTTGGTGCTTTGGTCCTCTCCTCTGAATATCCCTCCCACCCTGTGGCGCTCGTTGCGTCAGCTCACACTTTGACTAGCATCTCTGGGTCCTAAAGTCTCTCTGTCTCTCTGTGTTCCCCTCTTAAAACTACCCTGCCTTAGCTGGCCCAGTAGGAAGAGTCAGACACGCCCTCAAAGCCCAGCCTGGCCTAGCTGCATGACCCCGGGCAAGCTACATTTTGCTTTTGTGGTCCTTCCTCTGTGAAATGGATTTTTACTAGAACCTACTTCCTTAGGGTTGAGTGAAAGATTATAGGAGTCATGTACATCAAGCACTCTGGACCATGAATCGTGTTTATCAAGTACTTCACAAGGGCAGTTGCTTTTTTTAAAATGACTTATATTTAGGCGTTCATTATCTATAGCAGGCATAGTAGCTGACCTTTTGCAGGTCCTGCTATGTAATGCTGTGCACTGACTTGTTCTCATGGTGTTTTCATATATTCTTTCATTGAATTCTCATGTCAACCCTAGAAAACAAGTCCTATTATTATTATTATTATTTTTTTTTTTTTTTTTTGAGACGGAGTCTCGCTCTGTCGCCCAGGCTGGAGTGCAGTGGCCGGATCTCAGCTCACTGCAAGCTCTGCCTCCCAGGTCCATGCCATTCTCCTGCCTCAGCCTCCCGAGTAGCTGGGACTACAGGTGCCCGCCACCTCGCCCGGCTAATTTTTTGTATTTTTTATGTGGAGACGGGGTTTCACTGTGTTAGCCAGGATGGTCTCGACCTCCTGACCTTGTGATCCACCCGCCTCGGCCTCCCAAAGTGCTGGGATTACAGGCTTGAGCCACCGCGCCCGGCCAACAAGTCCTATTATTACTCCCACTTTACAGATAGAGAAACTGAGACACAAAGAAGTTAACAAGAGCCAGCGAGGGACAGGACCTGGAGTGGAGCCCAGGGGGTCTAACTCCAGAACCAGCACCACCAACTCAGGCACAAAGCTGCAGTTGCAGAGGGGTTGGTGATAAATGTCTACTAGTGCCCCTAGCCATTTGCATTTTTAAAGAAAACTATCTGATCCCAGCATGGTGACTCACGCCTATAATCCCAGGACTTTGGGAGGCTGAGGCAGATGAATCACCTGAGGTCAGGAGTTCGAGACCAGCCTGGCCAACATGGCGAAACCCCGTCTCTACTGAAAATAAAAAAAAAAAAAATTAGCCAGGTGTGGTGGCAGGCGCCTGTAATCCCAGCTACTTGGGAGGTTGAGGCAGGAGAATCGCTTGAACCTGGGCAGCGGAGGTTGCAGTTCACGCTGAGATCACCTCCACTGCACCCCAGCCTCGGAAACAGAGCAAGACTCCGTCTTAAAAACAAAAACAAACCCAAACTTGTTTTGTTTTGTTCTTTGTTGTTTTCTTCCCTATATACTCCACACTTTAAAAAGTGATGAACCTCATGTTTTAAAATGATAGTGTAAACCCAGTCACTGGCTCCATGTCAGTGTCACTCTCCTTGTCCTCCAGTTGCCTACTGTCTCACTGCAAAGCTAGACATTGTAGACCCTCTCGGAGAAGAGTGTGTGGTGCCAGGGATCCTGGTATTGTCTGTAAAGACTAAAAGGATGAAAGAATTGGAGCACATAGCAAGATGGGATATAATTAAGTGCCCAAGAACGCAGAGCCATCTCTTGAGACTGTAGGAGTACAGCTCTCTTTCCAAACATGGTATTTTCCCTGATGTTTTTTTTTTTTTCCTCCACCAAAAATTTTCCACTTTAATTATGTGGGTTAGGTTAGAGGAGCTCACCTTCGGAACTTTACATACGCAAACAGCTAATCCCTTCCATAAGACACATTTCTGGGAAAGCCCAAAAATAAATGTTTACAGTCTGTGCTGGGATAACAGAACCCAGTGGAATTAGAAACGATTTAAGCATTATAGGTCTATGCCCTGAGAAACAATTTTGGGAGAACTCTCGCCTCTGCATTCTGGAATTCTGGCCTTCATTGTCACAAAGAGTGGAATCACTGGCAATGCTCTCGGGTTAGACGCTTTCCCTGTTTTCCTGCTTTTGCCTTAAACACAAGGAGGATGGTTAATTAAAACCATATTTAAAATATTAAGTCGACTACCTAACGGAATGAAGTTTATTAAAATTGCTAAGCATTAAGTACAGAAACTTAAAATAGCCTGAGCACACTCTCCTTAGCCCATGCCCAAAATATCGGTTGAAAAGAGCCTGAGCACAGACATTGGTGACTGGGCACACACACGCACACACACACACACACATACACATGCACACACATGTGCACATGCACACACATGTGCACATGCACACACGGGCGCGCACATGCACACACATCTGCATGCACACAGGCACACATATGCACACACTGTACACATCAATACATTGATATATCAGTAAACAGAATGCATTTCTCAAGTAACCAGCATTTGACAAGCAGAGGGCAAAGAAGATCTCCTAATTAAGGTACTTAGAAGACTGTTACTCCTCCAAATTGTGAAATGGTCTCATACAGGCTCAGAGAAAATAGAGACTGACACTAGATATCACTTCAACTCTGTGTGTTTGTGTGTGTGAGAGAGAGAGAGAGAGAGAGAGAGAGTCTCTGCCACCCAGGCTGGAGTGCAGTGGTGTGATCTGGGCTCACTGCAACCTCCACCTCCCAGTCTCAAGCGATTCTCATGCCTCAGCCTCCTGAGTAGCTGGGATTTACAGGAACCCACCACCACGCCCGGTTAATTTTTGTACTTTTAGTAAAGATGGGATTTCGCCGTGTTGGCCAGGCTGGTCTTAAACTCCCTACCTCAAGCAATCCACCTACCTTGGCCTCCCAAAGTGCTGGAATTACAAGCATGCCCCTCCACGCCTGGCTCACTTTAACTCTTTGAGGCTCAGTTTCTCCACCGGTCATCTGGGGTCAGTGGTATCCCCTTTGGAAGAGTGTGGGGAAGGTTTAAGGAGAGACTTAGCACAAAGTAAGTAGGCACTTGTTCAGTGTGATGCCTCTTTTTCCCTAGGATCTCTTTGGGGTTCAACTGATAAAAGATGAGCATTACTCCAACAACCCCATGAGGTGAGTGCTATTATCCCCGTTATATACATGAGAAACTCTTCCGAAAGGTATTCTCTGATGGTCTCTTCTAATGCTAAGGAATTCCCTTGTTTATATCACAAATGAGTGGGGAATTGATCTGGAGTTCTAGAAATAACCAGGATTTGGGGAACAAGTGGAGAAGGATATTTCAGACAGGATCAGACCATACATAGGCTTATAAGGGAACAGGGAGTATAAAATGGTAAAAGATCAAACGAAATGCAATCTTTTTTTTCTTCTTCTCCCATATGGAGTGCTTGAGTATGGGTCAGTCAGTGAATTTATTCCTGGGCTTATAGTACCTGTCATTTATTAAGTACCCAAGCTGAGAGGCAGTATAGGAAAATGGTTAAGAAAAAGTGCTCTGGAATTGGTCTGCCTGGGTTTGAACTCCTGCCTGTCATTTATAAGCTATGTGACCATGGGGAATTCTTTCAACCTCTCTGAGTACTAGGTTTCACGATTGTTAAATGAAGATAAGAATAGATTCTTCACACGGTTGCTTTGAGAATTAATCAGGTTAATATATGCAGAGCTTTTGCCATGCCTGCACCTGTGAGCATTCAGCACATGGTAATTTGTTGTCTTTGTTGTTTTCATGTGCTTTATATAAATAAAACAAGATTGGGGTGGATTAAGAAATAGACCAAATCACCCAAATAGTAACAACTGGTAGAGACAGGATTCTAAAACCCAGCCCCCCTGTATTAGTCAGGAAAGGTTCAGTTATGCTGGGTAACAAGCCCAAAATTAAGTGATGTGACACAATAAAAGTTTATTCCTTATTCACACAAAATTCATTGCAGTTTTGGAAAACTATCCATCCGTTTGCTTAACATTCCAGACGGTTTCACTCTTATCCATATCAACACTAGTACCCAGGATCACAGTGGCAAGCAAAGAACAGGAAGGTTGTACACCAGTAATTAAATGCTTCTACCCAGCAGGGACATGCATCACTTCTATTCACATTTCATTGGCCAAACAAGTTACATGTTCACATCTAATTCAGGAAAAATAATTACAGTCCTTCTGAGGGCATAAAAGTTCAGGAAAATAAGTCATCAACCAGTCTTTTAACTACACTACATGGCACCATTCTGCTTCTGTCTGTGATAGGACCAGCCATTGTCCAACTTTCTCTGCAGCCATTAGTTTCAACAGCCCTTACTGAGGTTCAGGAAAAAGGATCACGGTTTTAAATGAACTAATTAATCAGCAACTGTTCCATAACATCCAGCCTGCACCCTGTTCCTTTCTTGCCTGTCAGCAGTGCTCTGTGGTCAGTGGCGGTCCTCAGTGTGGTCAGCGCCCCAGTCAGCTCGGCTGAGCCCAAAGACTCCCATCTCTGCATCTAGGGGCTCTCTTCTTCCCCCATTCATCACCAGGGCCCAGTGATCATGCTTGTCGATGCCCAGATCTCGCTTGATGTCTCAGTTCCGGAACAGAGATGCTCCAGCTGCTACCTGGGAAGGCTCTGGCCCCAAAAATATTTAGTTAGCAGCCATTCAGTTAAGTGGAATTGACTTTTTATCGGCTTTCCTCTGTACGGCTGCCACCAGCGAAGGCTGTTTCCTTCTTCCCTCTTCTCTGCCTGTCAGTTTCCTCCACATTCCTATCGGCAGCCTTTAGCTCTGATCGATACTAACCGCTGTGTAACAGCTCACGCACGACTGCTCTGGTTTGCATCGATCAGACCCTTCTTCCAACAGGTAGTCAGCTATTTGAGGCAATGACTTGAGATAAACACCTGCTTTTACTTCAGGCTAATTCATTTCAGGTGGATTTCAAGGAGGCTCTGCACCCCGTCTCTTAGACAAGCTGAAATTGGAGAGTCAAGATCCACGCATTGCATGCTTGAGATCCTAGGAGACCTTTCTTCCTCTCCCTTTTTCTTTTTCTTTCCCTTGTATTTTGTAAGTGCCACTTATAAACAAGATACCAGGACTCCGGACGCTGAAAATGACACTTCAGAAAATGTGTCGGCCATCCATCCCTCTATCCTTTTAATGAGATGCATCCGGGACTGCAGGAAACCAAGGCTGCTGCGGAGGCAGCGTTGTTGCTGGGCAACCAAGCATCCTTCTGACTGCCCCAGAACGAAACTGACGATGTCCTGCAACCCTGGTCCTCTCACCGCCTCAGGGGGAGGTCCTTGAATCCACCCCTATCCTTGCTCCAGGCTCACAAGTGAAATTTACCAGGAGCTGATATTGCAAAATAGATTGCTATTTCGCAATTGATTGCGGTGTGTGGGAGTGGTACGACTTGTTAACATGTACATTGTAACCAAAGAACACACAAGACTGGCTGACATACACTCTTTTTTCCAACACTTTTTACACTAAGTGTGGCTGAATGATACATCTGATACTATCACTCACCTATCACCTGGCTCCCAAACCTCCCATCTGTTTCTGTTTCTTCAGCCCCAACTTGACACATCCAGTACTTCAGTTCCCAAGTCCTGTTGTGCTTCCCCTGGCAGCGCAATGCCCTTGTCTCTTCCCTCCATCTAGGCTACTATCATCCTCATTCAAGCCCTCATCACCTAGTGCTTGGACCTCTGCAGTATCCTCTGGCTGACTGCCTGGCTTCCAGTTGCTCCCTGCTTTGTTAGTTTGGCCTTGCACACAGACAAATTGCCTGGTACCCCACTGTGATTGCCTTTCTCTTCTCTGAAGTCCCCAGTGGCTTCCCAGAGCCTCCCAGAATGGAGGACAAATTCCTCCGCCCATCATTCTGGTCCTTGGCTCTCTCCCCAGACTGTCTTTCCCCATTCTCCAGCACAAACCCCACACTAGTCCGTGTGAATGACTCACTGCTTCCTCTATGTGCATTTTTCAGCTCTGTGCCTAAGAAACAAATGCTGTGTCCCACACCCTCTTTGAAATTGATTCAAATCCTGGCTCCATTACTTATTACTGTGTGACCTTGACTGAGTTATCCAACTTCTCTCTGCCTCAATTTCTCATCTGTGAAGTGGGATAATGTACTGTATTAGGGTTCTCTACAGAGACAGAACTAATGGAATAGATATGTGTGTGTATATATGTGTGTATGTTTGTATATATATATATAGGAGTTTATTAAGTATTAACTCACATGATCACAGCGTCCCACATTAGGCCATCTACAGGCTGAGGAGCAAGGAGAGCCAGTCCAAGTTCCAAAACTGAAGAATCTGGAGTCCAATGTTCCAAGGCAGAAAGCATCCAGTATGGGAGAAAGATGTAGGCTGGGAGGCTAGGCCAGTCTCTCTTTTCACGTTTTTCTGCCTGCTTGTATTCTAGCCACACTGGCAGCTGATTAGATGGTGCCCACCCAAGTTAAGGGTGGGTCTGCCTTTCCCAGCCCATTGACTCAAATGTGAATCTCCTTCTGCAACACCCTCACAGACACATCCAGGATCAATATTTTGTATCTTTCAATCCAATCAAATTGACACTCAATATTAACCATCACAGTACCTACCCCATAAAGTAGATATGAGAATTAAACAAATTAATGTATGTATGACATCCAGAATGGTAGCTGCACATAGTAGGTTCCATGTCAGTGTTTGCTCTATTATTTTCTTCAACTCTCCAAGCCACAACTCAAAGCAGACCTCCTCCATGAATATTCTGCAGGTCGCCTTAGCAAAAAAAAAAAAAAAAAAAAAAAAAAAAAACCCTCAATTCCTCTTCTGCCACCCATAGCTCTTGGTTTCTTCTGATAATATAATAATATTACAGCAAACAGTGATTGGGTGCTAGGTACATGATCAGTGCTTTCCTATGCATTATTGCTTTTAAATCCGTGAACTGGATACCTTCCATTTGCCCCAGATCTACTCTCCCACCTTCTCCACCTTGCTTTTTGCTACAGGAGGCTGATTTGAAGCCCAGTGGCTTCCAGTTGGATTTGGCCAAGGAGGATCACTGGCAAAAACAGGCAAGAGGAAGAAGTTAGATCAGAGTTTGTATTCTCCCAGCCCCCTCCCAGCCATGTCACTGCAGAACAGACTCATTTCTCAACACAAGATTATGGGTCCTGTTAAGCAGCCCTCTTGACCCTGCTGCTCTGTCCTCAGCTTCTCATCACCATGCCCTGTCCTTGCTTCCCACCTGGGTGCTATCATAACCCCAGGGTACTACACCCTCTCTTGTGTTTCCCTGAACCCTGACCACATCTTTGTAGATGTAGTAGTCCCTGTATAAACTCTCCTCAAGTTATCCTAATACAGGTGTGTGACCCTGGCCGACACAGTTCTCATTACAACTCTGCAAAGCATGTACTGTCACTGTTGCCGTTGTTACCAAAGGTGTCCAAGATTATATCCGAGTGGGAGGACTGAACCTGCCTGGCTTCAAAGCCCACACTCTGAATCGCTCTAGGGTATGGTCTGAATGTTGAAACCTAACCCTCAGTGTGATGATATCAGGAGGTGGGGACTTTGGGAAGTGATTAGGTCATAGAGGTGGAGCTCTCATGAATGAATGGAATTACTGATCTTATAAAAGAGACCCAGAGAGCTAGCTTGCCCCTTCCACCACATGAAGACACAGTAAGGAGACACCATCAGTGAACCAGAAAGCAGGTCCTCACCAGACACCAGATCTGCCATCCTCAACGCCTTGATCTTGGACTTCCCAGTCTCCAGAACTGGAACAAATATATTTCTGCTGCTTAAAAGCTACCCAGTTTGTGGTATTTTGTTATGGCAGCCTGAACAGGCCAAAACACACTGTTATAATAGCTCTCCTATACAAGGTTGTAAGGTGGTTATTTCTACATGGATTTTTCCACCTGTGACTCAGACTGTATTAGTAGGTTGGTTTTGCCATCTGTCTTAGTCCATCTGTACTGCTATAACAAAACACCACAGACTGGGTAACTTATAAACAGTAGAAATGTATTTCTCACAGTTTTGGAGCCTGAGAAGTTCAAGATCAATGTACTGGCAAATTTGGTATCTCGTGAAGTCCCGTTCCTCATAAATGGCATCTTCTTGCTGTGTCTTCATATTGCAGAAGGGGCAAACAAGCTCCCCCAGGCCTCTTCTATAAGGGCACAAGTCCCATTTAGGACTTGTGCCATTAGATTATAATCTAATCACTTCCCAAAGTCCCTACCTCTTAATGCCCCTAAATTGGGGATTAGGTTTCAACATATTAATTTCCAAGCAACACAAACATTGAGACCATAGCACCATATTTTTAAAATATCCAAAACTTAAGAGGCTTAAAACAACAATCATTAATTAGCTCACCATCCTAGGAGGTGGCAGTTTGGGTTGGGCTTAGCTGGGAAGTTCTTCTGCTGAGTTCACCTGAACTTGTGTATGTGGCTACAGTCACATGAGGACTGTCTGAGGCCTGGTGGTCCCAGATGGTGTCACTTATGTGCCTAGAACCTTGGAGGGATCCACAAGTGTGACCAGGCTATGTGTCTCTGGTAAGCCAGTCTAGACTTCTTCACATGATGGCTGGATTCCAAAAATAGCAAAAGAGAGCAAACCCCCCTGTGCAAGCACTTGTCAAGCTTCTGCTTGCATTAGGTGTCCTGATGTCCCGTGAGTAGTATAACCCAGATTCAAGGGCTGGTGAAACTGACTCCACCTCTTGGTGAGAGAAGCTGCAAAATACTGCAGCCATTTTTTTTTTTTAATGTACCACATGGGACACTCCTTTCCGGAAAGATCTATGCCTTGACAGCTTCACATCCTGTATCCTCATAACCCAAGTCAGAAAAGCAATGTGGGGGCTGGCCCTGTGTTTTAGAGGGTGGGGAGTGTCCTCTTTATAGCTTGGTGAACATCTGACACTCTTCCTGCCTGTTACCACCAGACTGAAAATAATTCTGAAAGGGAAGTCTCTTAAAACGTAGCATGAGGGAGTGGAATTTTTTTTTTAATTAGGCATCAGCCGAATTTTTAAAAGAATCTTTTCTTTTCTTCAGTTGCCTCTCCCTTGTTATACATTTTAACTCCACCCAGCGGCTGACCACATCCAGCCTGGGCTTTCCTTCTCGCTGCTCCACACCAGTGTTTGCTTGGCAGCAGTGCTCAGCTCCCAGGGCCACGGAAAGCTGAGGGAGAAGTCTTGCTTCCTGCTCTCCTCACTTCTTGTTTTCTTTCCTCTGCTTCTTCTGGGGCTCACCCTTAACTGCTCACTCCTGCTCTGTGGCCTTCCAGTGCCCCACTAAGGACAGGATGCTAGGAAGGGCTGGACAGTTTGTCTATAGGGAATCCCCTGATGGCCCCCCAAGTGGGGCACTGCACCCCACGGTGGCCTAGAGACACAGCCAGAAGACTTGACCTCCAGGAAGCCCCAAGACAGAAAACAAATCCTAAAAGTAGTTATAGGTAGCCAGGCACGGTGGCTCACACCTGTAATCCAGCATTTTGAGAGGCCAAGGCAGGCAGATCACTTGAGGTCAGGAGTTTGAGACCAGCCTGGCCAACATGACGAAACCCTGTCTCTACTAAAAAAAAAAACAAAAAACAAAAAAAAAAAAACAAATACAAAAATTAGCCAGGCATGGTGGCATGCACCTGTAGTTATAGCTGTTCAGGAGGCTGAAGCATGAGAATCGCTTGAACCCAGGGGGCAGAGGTTACAGTGAGCTGAGATTGCGTCACTGCACTCTAGCCTGGGTGACAGAGTGAGACTCCATCTTAAAAAAAATAAAGGTAGTTGTATGTGAAATTATATTTAAAGATACTTGTGAACTTGATGTGGCTATCCATTAATTAATTTCACAAGTATGGATAGAGTACCTACCATGTGCCAGGCCATGGAAATATAAAATATAGTTCCTGCCCCTGAGAAACGTACAGTCTTAGTGGGGAGAGAGACACACGAAAACAATAGGAATTAATACTCATGAATAATAATATTCATGAAGAGAATACAATTCATATGAATAGGTTGGAGCAAAAGTAACTGCAGTTTTCGCCTTCAAAAGTAATGGTGAAAACCGCAATTATGGCTGGGCGCAGTGGCTCACGCCTGTAATCCTAGCACTTTGGGAGGCCGAGGTGGGTGGATCACGAGGTCAGGAGATCCAGACCATCCTGGCTAACACGGTGAAACCCCGTCTCTATTGAAAATACAAAAAATTAGCCAGGCGTGGTGGCGGGCGCATGTAGTCCCAGCTACTCGGGAGCCTGAGGCAGGAAAATGGCGTGAACCCTGGAGGCGGAGCTTTCAGTGAGCCGAGATTGAGCCATTGCACTCCAGCCTGGGGTGACAGAGCAATACACCATCTCAAAAAAAAAAAAAAAAGAAAAAAGAAAAAACTGTAATTACTTCTGCACCAACCTAATAAGTCCTATGTAAGAATATATCATGAAAGATGTTAGAAGGCCGCTGTGCCTAGCCTGAGTGATTGAGGAAATTGTTCTCAAGGAGATGCTGTCTGATATGGTCTAGCCCAAAGATGTCCAGTAGAAACATAGTACAAGCCATGTGTGTAATTTTAAATGTTCCAGTAGCCATAATTTAAAAAGTAAAAACAAACAGGTGAAAATAATCTTAAAATAGTTTATTCGACCCAATATATCCAAAATATTACCATTTCATTATGCAATAATGTAAAAATTATTAATAAAATATTATACATTCTTTTTATTGTACTACGTCTTTGAAAGCCAGTGCATATTTTATACTTACAGTACATCTCAATTTGGATGCCAAATTTTCAACTGTTAAAGTAAAATGTAGTTGTATCAAAGCAATAAAGCTGTGTTTAATGGAAACATATATTGCTTTGATTTAAAATTTGTAATTTAAATTATTTGAAATGAAATAAAGTAGAAAATTCAGCCCCTCACTGGCAGTAGCCGCATTTCTTTTTTTTTTTTTTTTTTTTTTTTT
>NW_016814436.1:537496-558729 GCF_001698545.2 Rhinopithecus bieti | reverse complement strand
AAAAAAAAAAAAAAAAAAAAAAAAAAAAAAAAAAGTAGAGAGGATAGGGCAGAAAAACAAAACAAAACAACAAAAAAACAATATGAAGAAAGGCACATGAAGAAAGGTATGGAATTTGGCCAGGCACAGTGGCTCATGCCTGTAATCCCAGAACTTTGGGAGGCCAAGATGAAAGGATCACTTGAGCTCAGGAGATTGAGAGTAGCCTGGGCAATGGAGTGAGACCCTGTCTCTACAAAAAAATAAAAATATAAAAAATTAGTGGTGCATGGTTGCATGTGCCTGTAGTCCCAGCTACTCAGGAGGCTGAAGCAGGAGGATCATTTGAACCTGGGAGTTTGAGGCTGCAATGAGCTGATTGCACCACTTATGTGCACTCCAGCCTGGGCGACAGAGCAAGACTGTCTCTAACAACAATAACAACAACAACAATAGTATGGAATGTGGAACTCTAAGCAGCTTAATATTACTGTGATTCAAGGGGCGGGCCTAGAAATGGGAAATGAGCCAAGGGTGGTGAAGGGATAGATCAGAGACAGTCAGAAAGAGCCTTGGGTGTGAAAAAAGCAAACAAAAAAAAACAAATATGAACTGTATGTTTCACTTAGTATGGGCGAAATTGAGCACAGAGGGACTTTCAGGAGTAGACCCCTGGCTGGAGCCACTAAAACCCACTGTGAATGAATTCAGCCTCCTGGAGGCCTAGGACAGAGGCTCTGCAATTCTGCCTCTGGGATAAGCAAGCTCAGCCTCAAGCAAAACAAAGGTTTTGTTTGTTTGTTGTAAATAGCCTGGGAAACAGCAAACCCCTGTCCTAAAAATATATATATATAAATAAAAAATATAAACCTTGCAAGGTGTTGCATGCCTGTAGTCCCAGCTACTCAGGAGGCCAAAGCTGGCCACTTGAACTCAGGAGTTCAAGGCTGCAGAAATATGATCACACTACTGCATTCCAGCCTGGGTGATAGAGCAAGACCCCATTTCTAAAAGATGTAAACTAAAATACATGAAGTTTATATTTCCTATGATGTAACTATTAGAAATCAACTCAAACAGATCTCAGTAAGGATGCCTATTGGCTCACATGGAACATGGCAGAGGTAAAGCAGGCCACACAGCTGGTTGGTCCAAGTACTCAGGAGTATAATGACGGGCCCAGAGCCCTTCTTCCTCTCTACCCCATCATCCACAGTGTTGCCCTCATCCTAAGGCCTGCACCCCTTGGAGTCACAGTGTGGCTGCCAGCTTAGTGTGGAACCCCATGGTAGAAAGTGCTTCTGGGCTGGGTGTGGTGGCTTATGCCTGTAATCCCAGAACTTTGGGAGGCTGGGGTGGGAGGATGACTTGAGCCCAGAAGTTTGAGAACAGCCTGGACAACATAGTGGGGCCCCATCTGTACAAAAATTGTTTTAAAATTTAGCTGGGCATAGTGGCATGCACCTGTGGTCCCCACGGTACTCAGGAGGCTGGGGCAGGAGGATCACTTGAGCACAGGAGGTTGAGGCTGCAGTGAGCCATGATTGCACCACTGCACTGCAGCCTGGGCTACAAAGTGAGACCCTGTCTCAAAAAAAAATAAAAGAATTTTAAAAAGAGAGTGTTTCTGCACTGTCATTTCAAGTAGGATCCTGAAATTTACCTGATAGGACCATCCCAGGACACAGTGCCCACCCTGAAAGGAGTGACTGTAATCAGGGAAATAAAAGGTGCTGATGCCTGGCTCAAGTTATTCAGGGCTCTCAGCTGGAATAAGCAACAAATTCCATGGGCTGCATGGGATATAATTACCTGAAGGAAAATCTGGATACTGCTAAAGTGGAGGATAGTTACATGGGTGCTGGGTAGCAACCAACAAATGTCAAGTACTGTGCACCCTTTTGGCTACTCAACATGTGCTCATACCTATCTCCCACAGAAATACTCTTACAAATGCCCATACCCACATAAAAATGCATGCAACTCAAACGCAAGAGCCCAGAGGCTTGTATAATTACTACACCCTGTGAAATTTCTCTTCTTGAAATTCACAGGTAACTCCTAGTGGTCCAGTGACCTATGATTAAATAAGTTGTCTACCCCCAATACACCCAATACAGTGAAGAAAGAATGGGAGGTATACAATAAAAACTTTGGGAAGATGGGAAGTTGCACATATCGTATCCTAAGAACAAAAAATAGGCCAGGCATGGTGGCTCACACCTGTAATCCCAGCACTTTGGGAGGTGGGGCAGGTGGATCACCTGAGGTCAAGAGTTCAAGACCAGCCTGGCCAACATGATGAAACCCCATCTCTACTACATTTACAAAAATTAGCCAGGCATGGTGGCACACATCTATAATTCCAGCTACTCAGGAGGCTGAGGCATGAGAATTGCTTGAACCTGGGAGTCAGAGGTTGCAGTGAGCTGAAATTGTGCCACTGCACTCCAACCTGGGTAACAGAGTGAGACCCTGTCTCAACAACAACAAAAAAACTAAGAACAAAAAATAATTAAGACATCTGGCAATAGAGAGAATTATTGGTATCTAATGTAGACCACAGAGGGTCATCTTTGTCCATCTGTCCTCCATTGGCATCTCTGAGGAAGGCATTGGGAACATGCGTTCTCTGAAGACTGTAGTGCTTTAGCAGTTCACTACCTTTGGTGTGAGTGTGGGTGTGTTATGGCCATAACAAACAACTCTGGACTGGATGGCTTATAAACAACAGAAATGTATCTCTCATGGTTCTGGAGGCTGGAAAGTCCAAGATCGAGGCACTAGCAGATTTGGTTTCTAGTGAGGGCTCACTTCCTGGTTCATAGACAGTCATCTTTTCTGTGTCCTCATATGGTAGAATGGGTGAGGGAGCTCTCTCAGGTCTTTTTTATAAGGGCACTAATCCTATTTGTGAGGGTTCCACCCTCATCACCTAATGACCTCCCAAAGGACTCACCTTCAAATACCATCACATTAGGAGTTAGGATTTTAACATGTGAATTTAGGTGGAGACACAATCTCTAGCCAATAGGGGCTAGAGATTGACCGAAAGTATGCCTAACAATTTAAATAATTGCAGACTATTGTTACCCTTCATTGCCATTTCTTTGCAATACACATCCCCTAAAAAACTAATAGGCTTTTCATATTTTTGCCTCTAGACAACTCCACTGGGCTGAAACCACAGCCAGAGGTTTTGTTTGATCATGTGTTTTCAACCTGGAAATTTCTACTTTCTGGCCCCAAATGTCTATGCTTCACCTGTCTACTAGTTTTCAAATTTTTTGGCCATGACCCATAATGAGAAATGAGTTTACTTCATGACCTAGTATACAATTATGCATGTGCATATTGATATGCATTTATGTATAACTAAATCATAAGTTTTACACAACAGTATTTATGGTCACTACCTGTGCTACATGCTAATATTTCCTATTCCGTTGAAAGAGGAAGGAAGGAAAGAAGGGAAGGAGGGAAGAAGGAAGGAAAGAGGGAAGGAAAGAAGGGAAAAGAAATGAAAAACAAGCCAGTAACAATCCACCAAATTGAGTTTACAGTCCACTAATGTGTCATATCCAGAGTTTGAAGCACTACCTTTAGTTCAGGCCTAGTGTGTGGCCTCTTCCTTCATTTTAGCCTCTGCTTTGTAGGAAATAAAGACAATAGCCTTGGGTAGGCAGATTCTTATTTCTTCATGTCCTCAGACTGTTCCCAGACACTTCACAAAGCGCATGCATCCCCCTTACTTAGATAGACAGTGTTCACTGGGACAAGCCGGGAGACAGCCTAGGATGAGGCAGGCTAGGCTTTTTCTGTGTTCTCATCTCATCTTCTGAGAACCCTCCCTGTTTCTGGGTGAGTAAACTGGGTTTGAGATAGAAAAATGTGGATTTTCCAGCCCTGCAGGACCCAGGGTTAGGACTTTGGGTCATTTAAATTACAGGCCACAGGTGGAAAGAACCTCTCTTAGCCAACCAGAGTCCTTTGACTTCTTGCTGGAAAACAGAGCGCCTTCAGCCTGCCTCCCAAAGTGCTTCATTGAAGGCTGCTGGACGAAGCCAACCCACTCCAACATCCTGAATGTTTTCTGCTAAACTAAGCTTTGATAGGTACACGGTCCACATCCCCAGGTACAAAAAGTGGCAGTTTCATCCTCAGCATAATGGAGGCCTCCAGCTTCCCAACCTGAAGTCTGGCACCCTCCCCAGCCACTCCTGGCCTTCTCCACTTGCAGTTCCATAATGTAGGGAGTGTTTGTTACACACTTCTGGTTCAAACTCTCATTCCTCCTCTTGAGAACGAGCCTCTCTTCTCCAAGCCCTCCTTGTCCTAAGGAAAATGCCTGTGAGTGAGTAACTGCCAGCAAATCCCCATTAATGACGTAGTCCGAATTTTCAAGGGACACTCCCCAGCCACCCACCCATTCAACCTGGCTCTGGAGTATCTGGATTTCAGCCGGGAAGACTCTTGAAGGTAGGAACAGTTTTCAAGACCCAAAGGGCATAAGCACTAAAGGCAGAATGAAGCAGTGGAAGCACAGAGCAACTTTTCTGTTTGCTTGTTTGTTTGTTTGTTTGTTTGAGATTGAGTTTCACTCTTGTTGCCCAGGCTGGAGTGCAATGGCACGATCTCTGCTCACCGCAACCTCCACCTCCCGGGTTCAAGCGATTCACCTGCCTCAGCCTCCTGAGTAGCTGGGATTACAGGCATGCATCACCACACCTGGCTAATTTTGTATTTTAGTAGGGATGGGATTTTTCCATGATGTTGGTCAGGCTGGTCTCGAACTCATCACCTCAGATGATCTGCTCTCTTTGGCCTCCCAAAATACTGGGATTACAGGCGTGAGCAACCTTTTAGAACCAGGCAACCCTGGACTTGATTAGTGGCTTCATCACAAACAATCTGAACTTGAACAAGTTATCTCACTAAGCTTCAGTTTCCTCGTCTGTGAAACTGTCTATAGCAGTGCCTCCTATAATTGTGAGGGCCAAATGAAAGACGTAAAGCATCTAGCCCTATGCCTGCCCTTGAGGAGGTGCCCAAAAAAAGTTGCTATCTGGTTCTGGAAGCAAGGAGATGCTAGAAGGTGGGAGATGCTGAAGGAAGCCAAGTACGGATGCTGGACTCTTGAGAGAGGGTCTCACTCTGTGGCCCTGGCTGGAATGCAGTGGCATGATCCCGGTTCACTGCAGCCTTGACCTCCCAGGTTCAAGCAATCCTCCCCACCTCAGCCTCCCAAATAGCTGGAACTATAGGCACATGCCACCACACCCAGCTAATTTTTGTATTATTATTATTATTATTTGTTATAGAAACAGGGTCCCATTATGTTGTCCAGGCTGGTCTCAAACTCCTAGACTTAAGTGAGCCTCCTGCCTAAGCCTCCCGAAGTGCTGGGATTACAGGCATGAGGCACCGCGCCTGGTCTGGACCCCGTAATCTTGGGGCAGTGATAGATCTTGGACCCCTGGAGTCAGACTTAATGGTCTCCTGCAAGGCACCAACTCAGCAGCGTCTGCTGAGACTTGGAGATGAGGGGGCAGCCAGGATCAGGGTCTGGTTTCTCCAGCAGTTGGTCCTGAACTTCAAGACATTGGCTCCCCCAAGAATTGCTGGTGGCCGACAAAGAAGGCCTAGGGAGAGAAGCTGAAGAGAGCTGCTTCTATGACAGTAGACTCTTGAGGAATCACTGCAGAAGGGCCTGGGGTTCCAGGGTAGAAATCGCAATCAGCTAGGCATGGTGGCATGCGCCTGTAGTCCCTACTGCTTGGGAGACTGAGGTGGAAGGATTTCTTGAGCCCAGGAGTTTGAGACCAGCCTGAGCAACACAGCAAGACCCCATCTCTTTAAAAACAAATGAAAATTAGGAAATAGCAGTAGTCCTTTGCTTGTGAGTTGACCTTGTGATCAAAGACAAGCTGACCATTCACGAGGTGGCAAAACTTATTTCCTTGCAGAAAAATGCTAGTTTTCCCATTTTATTTTATTTTATTTTACTTTACGTTTTTTGAGACAGGGTCTCACTGTGTCGCCTAGGATGCAGTGCAGTGACGCGATCATTGCTCACTACAGCCTCAACCTCCTGGGCTCAACGGATCCTCCCAGCTCACCCTCCTGAGTAGCTGGGACTACAGGCATGTGCCACCATACCTGGCTAGTTTTTAAATCTTTTCCATAGAGATGGAGGTCTCACTATGTTGCCCAGGCTGGTCTTAAACTCCTGGCCTCAAGTGATCCTCTCACCTTGGCCTCCCAAAGTGCTGGGATTACAGGCATGAACCACCATGCCTGACAGTTTACCAAATTTCTGATAGCAACCTAAGGGATGATTAAAATGTAACTTTAGTTAGGAAAAGTCCAACTTACTTTCAACCATAGTATGAGACCATCACCAAATAGCCTCAGAAAATGAGTAACATACACGCAAAATCCACTCCCTTGAAAGTTTACAGCCAGACACGGTGGCTCACACCTGAATCCCAACACTTTGGGAGGCTGAGGTGGGAGGGTCACTTGAGCCCAGGAGTTTGAGACCAGCCTGGGCAACAGAGTGAGACCCCAACTCTTTGCAAAAAAAAAAAAAAAAAAAAATGGCCAGTCACGGTGGCTCATGCCTGTAATCTCAGCACTTTGGGAGGCCGAGGCGGGCGGATCACGAGGTCAGGAGATCGAGACCATCCTGGCTAACACGGTGAAACCCCGTCTCTACTAAAAATACAAAAAAATTAGCCGGACATGGTAGTGGGCACCTGTAGTCCCAGCTACTCAGGGAGGCTGAGGCAGGAGAATGGCTTGAACCAGGAAGGCGGAGCTTGCAGTGAGCCGAGATTGCACCACTGCACTCCAGCCTGGGTGACAGAGCAAGACTCCATCTCAAAAAAAAAAAAAAAAAAGTTTCCAAAAAAGAGTCTCGGTCATGGGAAAAACTATTTGTTTTAACTTTCTGCCCTTGAAATGTAGAAACAGACACATAGTACCCCATTAGTAGGAACCAAGACCCGCCGTCCGTGTTTAATTCCACTTTCTCGTGTCTCTTCTAGAACATTCCTTCCTGTGCATTTGTTGCTGGCATTCACCTCCTTGCCTCTTCCCAGTAGCTCATGTAGTGGGTGTATGAGATTATAGCCCATGGAATTCTTGCGTAAGTGTAATTACTCACATTAAAGCAAAGCCTCGAAGGATGCCTCATTCTCCAGGCTGTCATGTGGACATGGGTGTGGATAGACGTGGGCTGTATTTATCGTGGCCTGTGATTTTTAATTTCTTGGAGGCAGCTTTATGAAAGCTGGCAGGAGTTTTTGTACTTCCTCAGGCCTTTTGCTAATCCTCAACGACAACTTGTTCTTAATTTCCCAGGCCAGTTTATTGACCTCTGGGATGTGGTGAAAGATCTTATATTGTTCCTTCCTAGGAATATAAAATGCCTCCTTCCACCCTTTGCTTCCTCTGGCACCTTCTCCACCTCCTCGCCTGGTTCTGTCTCCCCGTCTCTTTCTCCAGGCCTCTTGTCCTCCTCTCTTGCTCTCCTTCTTTCTGACCTTCTCTTTCTCTAACTCCTCTTCTCTCCTCCTCCTCTCATTCCCTCTTTCTTTCTCATATTCTCTCTCTCCTTTCTCCCAAAGACTAATCCAGCTAGTTTGCTGGATCCTAGGGAAAATCCCTAAGACATTAGGGATTTTCAAAGTTTGTCCAAAGAGCCAAAGTTTGTCCTGTGAACCAAGGCGCAGGGCTGCGGTGGGTGCTGGGTCCAAAGTGTGCAGGATAACTCTAGGGCGCAGCTGGCTCTGCTGGGACTGCGTAGCCGCTCACCTGGTCAGCCAGGCCCCAGGGGCAGCAGCTGGGACCCTCCTGCCTGGATGCAGAGGAAGGTGGGTGGGGTCTGGGCTGCTTCTGTCTGCCCTTCACTAACTTCCCCCTTTCTTAGTCTACTGGGGGAAAACACTTACTTTTTTGTTTGTTTGTTTTTTGTTTTTTGAGATGGAGTCTCACTCTGTCGCCCAGGCTGGAGCGCAGTGGCGCAATCTCAGCTCACTGCAACCTCTGCCTCCCAGGTTCAAGCGATTCTCCCACCTCAGTAGCCTCCCGAGTAGCTGGGATTACAGGCGTGTGTCACCACGCCCGGCTAATTTTTGTATTTTTAGTAGAGATGGGATTTCACCACATTGCCCAGGCTGGTCTCGAACTCCTGACCTCAGATGATCCACCCACCTCAGCCTCCCAAACCTGGGATACAGGTGTGAGCCACTGGGTTCAGCCTTTTTAAAATTTTTAAAAATCCTTCCTGCCTGGCTTCGTTGTCATCCTTTTAATCGATGAGACTGGGACTCCCAAAGCACCTTGCCTCCCAGGCCCTGCGCTTCTTCCCTTCCTTCCGTTTTTCTCTGTCTTCCTATTTTGTCGACTCCTCTGTAGGCTTCTGCTTGGGGTTCTGCCTCTCTTTCTCTCGTTATCCCACCCCTCTCTTCTTCTCTGTCTTCCCTCTTTCTCTCCCTCTTATCCCTCTTGAGATCAGGTACTATGGGCAGACAGGAGCAGAAAGAAATGGAAAACTCTGGAGAGAAGTTTGTCCAGCGTGCCCGGGGCACCTCCCCAGGTGTTTTCTAGAGCACCCCTAGAAAAGGAGGAAAAGGACTATGAACCACCTAGACCCACCAGTGTGAGATTCTACAACTGCAAACCTGTTCTCCAGTCCCCTCTAAAGCGCTTCTTGGTAGAGGACAGCTTTGGAGTCAGAAAGGACTAAGTTTGAATCCAGGTTCCTTGAGAACTTACACAAATTTGTTAAACCTTGGTTTTCCCATCCATAAATTGGGGACAAGAAATGCTTCTTGGAGTTTCAAAAACTAAATGAAATAGCATATGCGGCAGGGGTTTAGAATGTGTTAGGTACACGGTGAATTCCTCCCTCCCTCCCTTCCTTCCTTCCTTCTTTCCTTCCTTCCTTCCTTCCTTCTTCCCTCCCTCCCTCCTTCTTTTCTTTTCTTCTCTTTTCTTTTTTTCTTTCTTTTCCTTTCCTTTCTTTCTTCCTTTCTCCTTCCTTCCTTCCTTCCTTCCTTCCTTCCTTCCTTCCTTCCTTCCTTCCTCTCTTTCTTTGTCTTTCTCTTTCTTTCTTTCCTCCCTCCCACCCTCCCTCCCTCACAGAGAATATGGAATCTCCAAAGACTTAGGATAAACAGCAAAGCTTGGCAGCTGAAACATAAGAGAGTGTAGAGTTCCGTTTATTCCTTTCTGAATGGGTTGGTGCAATTTCCTATAGATGGTAAGAGCCCCCAGGTCAACTTTTATTCTGTGTATGCTGTGTAACTGCATTTGAATCTTTAATGTTTAACTAGTAGCTGCTTCCCCTAAGCTAGCATGATTGTTAGACGTCCCATTAGTGTGTTTATCTATTTTTAATTTCACTAGCAATGTGTGAAAGCATTCTCAAGGGAGAAAACAAAAACAAAATCAAATAGGATAATAGAAAAATGCTGGCCGGGTGCAGTGGCTCACGCCTGTAATCCCAGCTCTTTGGAAGGCCGAGGCAGGCAGATCACTTGAGGCCAGGAGTTTGAGACCAGCCTGGCCAACACGGCGAAACCCCATCTCTACTAAAAATACAAAAATTAGCCAGGCATGGTGGCAGGCGCCTATAAGCCCAGCTACTTGCAAGGGTGAGGCAGGAGAATCGCTTGAACCCTGGAGGCAGAGGTTGCAGTGAGCTGAGATAGTGCCACTGCACTCCAGCCTGGGTGAGAGGGTGAGACTCTATCTCAAAAAAAAAGAAAAGAAAAATGCCCCTTGGCTATCCCAGAAATCCTAACTCTGTCCCCAGAGGTAACAACAGTTTGGTGTATGTCCTTTTCCATTTTTATTCATATGCATATATGTACATGCAGAAATGCATAGGTTTATCTTGTGATTGTAAACATAAAATGCAGCCAGGTGCGGTGGCTCGTGCCTATAATCCCAGCACTTTGGGAGGCCGAGGAGGGCAGATCATGAGGTTAGGAGTTTTGAGACCAGCCTGACCAACATGGTAAAACCCCGTCTCTACTAAAAATACAAAAATTAGCCGGGCGTGGTGGTGCACACCTGTACTCCCAGCTACTCAGGAGCCTGGGGCAGGAGCATCGCTTAAACTCGGGAGCCAGAGGTTGCAGTGAGCCAAGATTGTGCCACTGCACTCCAGCCTAGGCAACAAAGTGAGACTCCATCTCAAAAACAACAACAACAACAAAAAAACATAAAATCATACAATGCATCCTTACTCTTATTATTCTGCAACCTTGTCATGTGTTTCTTTATTAGTTTAACATGCTAGTCCAGGCACAGTGATTCACACCTATAATCCCAGCAATTTGGGAGGCCAAAGCAGACGGATCACTTGAGCCCAGAACTTCAAGACCAGCCTGGCCAACACTGGGAGACCCCATGTCTACAAAGACAAAAAAATTAGTTGGCTGTGGTGATACGCACCTGTAGTCCCAGCTACTCGGGAGGCTGGGGTGGAAGGATCATTTGGCCCCAGGAGGTTGAGGCTGAGCTATGATCTAGCCACTGTACTCTAGCATGGGTGACAGAGCAAGACCCTGTCTCCAAAAAACCTGTGACAAAATACAAAGAATTAGTGAACTTGTGTAAAGAGTGTATGGAAATTTTAGGGGTGTTTTTTGTAATTTTCTTAAAACTTGAATTCTTTATGTTTTTTAAATTACATAATAAATACAATGTTGTGTCAGGGAAATTCAAGTTGAAATATCACTGACAAATCTTTTATTACAATTGAATTGTCACAAACAAAATTATACTATCCAAGGACCACGGAAAGGGCATCCTCAGATACTACTGTTTGGTGTGCAAATAGACACAACCTGTTTGAATGTATCCTGCTGAGATACTTGCACAAGTACATGAGAAAATGTATAAGGATTTTTAGGATTTAAAAGTAAACAAAACAAATGAAACTTTTTTTTTTTTTGGAGGCAGTCTCGCTCTGTTGCCCAGGCTGGAGTACAGTGGCGCGATCTCGGCTCCCTGCAAGCTCCGCTTCCTGGGTTCACGCCATTCTCCTACCTCAGCCTCCAGAGTAGCTGGGACTACAGGCACCTGCCACCATGCCCAGCTAATTTTTTGTATTTTTAGTAGAGATGGGGTTTCACCGTGTTAGCTAGGATGGTCTCAATCTCCTGACCTCGTGATCCGCCCATCTCGGCCTCCCAAAGTGCTGGGATTACAGGCATGAACCACCACGCCCGGCCCAAATGAAACTTTTTAATGCCATTTCATTTGTTTTGTTTGCTTTTAAAAGTTTTAATATGAAAAGTTTTGGGTTTTTTTTTCTCTTTTTTTGAGGCCAAGTCTCGCTCTGTTGCCCAGTCTGGAGTACAGTGGTTCGATCTTGGCTTACTGCAACCTCTGCCTCCTGGATTCAAGTGATTCTCATGCCTCAGCCTCCCAAGTAGCTGGGACTACAGGTGCACACCACCATGCTTAGCTAATTTTTGTGGTTTTTGTAGAGATGGGGTTTCACCTCATTGACCAGGCTGATCTTGAACTCCTGGCCTCAAGTAATCCATCTACCTTGGCCTCCCAAATTACAGGCATGAGGCACCATGCCTGGCCTAATATGAAAAGTTTTTAAAAAATATGGAATGCTTCACAAATTTGTGTATCCTTCCTGCTCAGGGGCCATGTAACCTTCTCTGCCATTCTGATTTTAGTGTATGTCCTGCCAGAGCAAGCACTGCAGCTTTATTCGTAATACCAAGAAACGGGTGGAGATGCTCAAAATGTTCAATCACATTTATGTTGGTAAAATGTATTTGGCTTTGTTCATATTCTGGATTAATATGAAGCTCTTCAACAGAATGACATGGAAGAGTGTCCAAGATAGATTGTTGGGTGAAAAAAAAAAAAAAGCAATTTACAGAACAAAATGTTTCCTATGATTGCATTTTTGTAATAAAGACACAAAACCTATGCACACGCATGTGTTCACATCCTCATTCACTCACTCACGTTTGAATGTGCACAGGAAAAAGTTTGGAAAAATACACATGAAACAGTTACCAGATCATTCTCTAGAAATTCCTCTAGTCCTGTGGAAAGACCACCCAGCTCCGTCTCTCAAGTCCTCAGGCTGGCTGTGGAGGGTCCTCTCCGAAGAGCCTTGTGCTGGAACCACAGGGGTGCCTCTGGCCAGCCAGAAATCCCCAACCGGTGCCTATCGGCTTGTTAGCTGCACCTCTTTGCTGTGCCACCAAATTGCTGGCAAACGCCCCTACCAAGGGCTGCTGTTTCCAGCCCCATAATGGCCAGGGCCCCTCCCCATCGCCACCAGGCCTGCAGGGCAGGCAGGGTCATTACTGAGTTCCAATGAAGGGAGTGTTTATTATTGTTGTCGGTTTGATGCTGATCCCAAAAGGTCCTAATCAACAGGTAATAAGACCTCATGGGAGTGATTAGAAACCTCAACTTTAACCCTGCTAGAACCGCAGTGGAGAAAGCCAGAGTCACTTCAGGACTGTGCCCCACACTCCACAGGGCCTGATGGGGAGGGGGCCAGAGAGGTACTGGTGGGTGTGCTCCAGGACCGGGAGAGAAGGGGATCTAGAGGGAGGAGGAGAGATCCAAAATTTAGTTTACACAATAATATACATCCACGGGGCATAATCCCAGCACTTTGTGAGGTCAAGGTGGGAGGATCACTTGAGCCTAGGAGTTCGAGACTGCAGTGAGCCGTGATCCCACTGCTTCACTCTAGCCTGGGCGATAGAGCAATACCCTCAAAACAAACAAACACAAAATAATATACATCCTCCTCCTCTTCATCGTCATCCTCCTCCTCCTCATCATCATCATTATTCTCTCTTTTTTTTTTTTTTTTTTTTTAAGGTAACGTCTTGCTCTGTCACCCAGGCTGAAGTGCAGTGGCATGATCACCACTCACTGCAGCCTCAACCTCCCAGACCCAAGCAATCCTTCCACCTCAGCCTCTTGAGCAGCTGGGACCATGGGGACACACCAGCATACCCAGCTAATTTTTTAAATTGTCTGTAGAGACGTCACACTATGTTGCTCAGGCTGCCCTCAAACTCCTAGGCTCAGCGACCCTGCTACCTTGGCCTCCCAAAGTGGGATTACAGGTGTGAGCCACCACACCCAGCCCATTATCATCATTGTTGATTGAAAACCTGTGCTAGGTGCATGGGGTTCCAAACCAAATAAGCATGGTGCCCTCAAGATGCTCACAGCATGGGAATAAAGACTCAAAACGCCATAGGAACTATGCTACAGAACAGGTTTGTTCCAGGCACGGGAGTGATGTGGAGGAGGGAATTCTCAACCTTATTGGGTGAGTCAGGGAAAGCAGATGCCCCAGTAAAGTGATATCTTGTCATACGCAGATGTGACAACGTTTGTCGTTTGAGCAGAAAGGGCTTATATTTAAACACCCACCTCTAACGTGGATCTCCTTTTGTCTTTGAAGCTGCCTTGCCTTATATCCTTTTTTTTTTTTTTTTTTTTTTTTTGTTTTGTGACGGAGTCTCTCTCAGTCGCCCGGGGCGGGGTGCAGTGGCCGGATCTCAGCTCACTGCAAGCTCCGCCTCCCGGGTTTAAGCCATTCTCCTGCCTCAGCCTCCCTAGTAGCTGGGACTACAGGTGCCAGCCCCCTCCCCCGGCTAGTTTTTTTTTTTTTTTTGTATTTTTTAGTAGAGACGAGGTTTCACCGGGTTAGCCAGGATAGTCTCGATCTCCTGACCTCATGATCCGCCCATCTCGGCCTCCCAAAGTACTGGGATTACAGGCTTGAGCCACCGCGCCCGGCAGTCCTTTTTTTTTCAATAAGGTTTGAAATGAAATATATAAAACTAAAGAGGAATCAATTTTATTTTATTTTATATTTTATTTTATTTTATTTTATTATTTTTTGAGACTGAGTCTCGCTCTGTCGCCCAGGCTGGAGTGCAGTGGCATGATCTTGGCACACTGCAACCTCCACCTCCTAGATTTAAGTGATTCTTCCGCCTCAGCATCCCATGTTGCTGAGATCACAGGTGTGCACCACCACACTCAGCTAGTTTTTTTGTATTTTTAGTAGAGACAGCATGAGCCATGTTGGTCTTGAACTCCTGACCTCAAGTGATCTGCCTGTCTCGGCCTCCCAAAGTGCTAGGATTATAGGCATGAGCCGCTGCACCTGGCCTAAAGAGGAATGAATTTTAAAATACATACTTAAATACTTGCTTTTTTGATATTACAAGTGACTCACCTGCTAACCAGTTAGATGGACTATTATTCCCATCCATTAGCAAAACTTAATGCCTGATATGATAGCAATGTCCTGACCCATTTGTCATTACCCACATGGTGACCAAGTGCATTGTTACATAACGGTCACATGAGGACACCCTTGGAACTAGACTAACTATACGCAGGCGCACCGTCATTATTGTCAATGGATAGTTGATAAATGTTTTGATTACTTAAACTTTCTAAGGCAGGGCTTCCATGATGAATGATGGGAACTTGGAGACAAAGTCACATCTACACAGGCCAAATTGGCCCCTGGCTTTTTCCAACTTGCACAGAATTACAACAGCCTCTCTAGTTATTGCTGTGCAAGATTTTGCATCTTGCATAAAACTAGCTGCACACTATTCACAATAGCAAAGACTTGGAATCAACCCAAATGTCCATCTGTGACAGAACTTTGGGGGGGGGGATTAAGAAATGTGGCACATATACACCATGGAATACTATGCAGCCATAAAAAAGGGATGAGTTTGCGTCCTTTGTACGGGACATGGATGCAGCTTGGAACCATCATTCTTAGCAAACTTCACAAGAAGAAGGAAAACCAAACACCGCATGTTCTCACTCATAGGTGGGAACTGAACAAATGAGATCACTTGGACTCGGAAGGGAACATCACCACTGAGGGCCTTATCATGGGGAGGGGGGAGGGGGAAGGGATTGCACTGGGGAGTTATACATGGTATAAATGATGAATTGATGGAGTGCTACGACGTTGATGGGTGCAGCACAACCAACCATGCACAAATATACATATGTAACAAACCTGCACGTTATGCACATGTACCTAGAATCTTAAATATAATAAAAAAAAAAAAAAAAAAAAAGGTAGAAAGAAGAAAAAAAAAAACTAGCTGCAAATGTCATATGTCATATGAACTGGGATGACTGATTTGACCAGGCCCAAGGGCACAATAAAGGGATGATATCAGATAGGACATGCAGCCATCTGACTGCTTGGCCCTTTGTAGCCTTTTAAGAGCACTCATCCTTAGAGAGGGAGAGTTTGTCCATCTTCCATCTTGTGTAATCCTGGGTTCTCATCCTGCTAGAACAAAAGTCTTGGAGCCTAAAAACTGACACCATGCAAAAAAGCATGGGCATTTAAGGTCTTCTCAGAGCTGAGGAAGCTTCACCACCATAAAAGAATGTTAAATTCCGCAGATTCTTATTTTACAATTCATCCAGCCACCTAGAACCCAGCAGTGGGTGTGGAAGAAAAAGAACAAGACAAGATCCCTGCTCCTCAGGATCTTGCACTCTAACTGAGGGAAATGGGCAGAAATCATTGGAATACTATGAGAAAAGTCAGGCAGTAGCCAAAGCTCAGGGAACTAAGAGAAGCCCCTAACATGTCATGGGGACAAGGGGTCTGGGAGGGCTTCCAAGAAACATTGAAACTGTGTTTTGCATGGCGAAGAGGATTCCCTGGCTCTGAGGCTGGTGTTCCAGGCGGCATGTATTGCTTAGCATAGAGGTAAGAGATGTGGACAAGGGGAGGGGTCCACGTACATATAGAGAGTGGGAGAGAGGAGGGGGTGGAAGAAAAGCTGGATCTAAAGGAATCTCGATCATGATGATCGTGAGGGCCATGAAAAGAATTTTTGACCTGGAAAGCCATGGCGGTGAAATGTTTTGTTTTAATTAACAACAAAAATATTTAATTTTATTTTATTTTTTGAGACAGAGGCTCACTGTCACCCAGGCTGGAGTGCAGTGACACAATCTCAGCTTACTGCAATGTCCGCCTCCCAGGATCAAGTGATTCTTCTGCCCCAGCCTCCCACGTAGCTGGGATTACAGGCACCCGCCACCATGCCCAGCTGATTTTTGTGTTTTTAGTAGAGATGGGTTTTCACCATGTTGGCCAGGCTGGTCTTGAAACTTCTGACCTCAAGTGATCCACCCACCTTTGCCTTCCCAAGTGCTGGGATTGAGCCACCACACCTGGCCTGGGAAAAAAAAAATACACACACACACACACACACACACACACACACACACACACATATGTGTGTCAATGGATAGTTGATAAACGTTTTGATTACTTAAACTTTCTAAGGCAGGGCTTCCATGATGAATATGTGTGTGTGTGTGTGTGTGTGTACATATACGTGTGTGTGTATATATATAATATATATTATATATATATATATATATACACACGAAACCTATGCATACGCATGTGTTCACATCCTCATTCACTTGCATTTGAATGTGCACAGGAAAAAGTTTGGAAAAATATACATGAAACAGTTACCAGATCATTCTCTAGAAATTCTAGAGCCACCATGCCTGGCCTGGAAAAATATACACACACACACATATGTATATATACATACATGTATACATATATGTACATATATGTATATATACACATTAGCTATGGTGCTTTAAAAAATATTTGTTGAATAGGGGAATTTCTTAATCGCAGGCCCACTGCTGACATGTAGCAATATGTGTATAGATTTTTGACCTTCCAAATACTTTCACAATCACAAGCATAGCTAGCAACCTGTGTTGCCCAGGCTGGTCTTGAACTCTTGGCCTCAAGCCATCCTCCCACCTTGGCCTCCCAAAGTGCTGGGATTACAAACATCAGCCACCATGCCCGGCCCAGCAACAAAAAACTGACTATTAAAGAAAACAGTGGCCAAGGATATATATGTGCAAGAGTTCATCACCAAGCACAGTGAGTGATGGCTGCAGTAGCTTGCTGTTTTGTAGTCCTCTTCCCTCTGCAGTATGCTTGCATCACTTTTTCTTCTCAGAATGGTCCACTGACAAACATACTTGACAGGTCCCTGCCTTTAGGGATCTCACAGTCAAGAGAGGGACAGACTTGGGTTTGATCACTCAGCCATATGATGATGAAAGTGAACATAAAACGCTGTAGGAGCATATGGAGGAGAGAATGGTGGGGTTGAAGGAGTGGCCAAGGAAGGCTTCTGAAGTAGCCACTTTTGAGCCACATGTTAAAAGTTAGCCAGGTGAATGGAATACTATGCAGCCATAAAAAAGGATGAGTTCATGTCCTTTGTAGGGACATGGATGAAGCTGGAAACCATCATTCTGAGCAAACTATCCCAAGGATAGAAAAGCAATCACCGCATGTTCTCACTCATAGGTGGGAATTGAACAATGAGATCACTTGGACACAGGAAGGGGAACATCAGACATTGGGGCCTGTTGTGGGGTGGGGGGAGGGGGGAGGGATAGCATTAGGTGATATACCTAATGTAAATGACGAGTTAATGCGTGCAGCACACCAACATGACACACGTATACATATGTAACAAATCTGCACGTTGTGCACATGTACCCTAGAACTTAAAGTATAATAACAATAGTAATAATAAAAACAGTTTAAGAACTAAATAAATGGAGAAGCATGCCCTTTAAAATAAAAAAAAGTTAGCCAGGTGAAGAGGATACAGGATCAGGCCTACACCTGAGGTGAACCGAGGCCCTGAGAGGTTCTTCTCTAGAGACCCTGTGTGTTCCCATTATGCTCATACAGCTGAGCCTGTGAACTATGAACCAGCCTCATGTGGTACATACTCCCCCAGAGTCTCTCATAAAGAAAATGTCCCCACTCCTTCACTGAGAGATTTGCCCCAATGGTCATATTTAAATCCACAGGAGGCTGGGCATGTTGTCTCATGTCTGTAATCCCAGCACTTTGGGAGGCTGAGGTGGGTGGATCACTTGAGGCCAGGAGTTGAGGCCACCCTGGGCAACATAGCGAAACCCTGTCCCTACCAAAAATTAGCTGGACGTGGTGGCGCATACCTGTTGTCCCAGCTATTCAGGAGGCTGAGGCCCCAGAATCACTTGAGCCCAGGAGGTGGAGGTTGCATTGAACTAAGATCGCGCTACTGCACTCCAGCCTGGGTGACAGAGTGAGACTCTATCACAAAATAAATAAATAAATACATAAAATAAATCCATAGGGAGCACATAATTCCAAACCGTAGAGATTAAGCATTGAGTTACCCAATGATTGTGGCAGTGGCCTCAATGCCTGTCCATCTGGAGACCTCCTGTAACAGTCTGGGTTGAGATCGGTACATTTCATAACCTAACATGTCAATTTACTTTGTCCCAAAGATGCCTAGCTAGTTCTTCCTTGGAGGCCACCATCACACAGCTTCCATGGGAAGTTGTGAGACAGGGAGATAGACCAGTGGAATCAGTGTCTTCAGTTAGTTTGGAACTTTGGCCAAATCACTAAACTCCTTGCCTTGGTTTACTACATTCTTTCCCACCATATCTGCCAGAACAAGCCTAGTTTTATCTGAAGATCTAGGAAGATGATCTATGTTAAAATGTCTCTGTAAAGAGGCCTACAGATAAAAGCCTCCACCCAGACTGTTATAGGAGGTCTTCAGATGGACAGGCATTGAGTAACTGCCACAATCATTGGGTAACTCAATGCTTAATCTCCACGTTTTAGGAAACCCAGAAAACATTAATCAAACTCTTAGAATGTTCATGCACTGCAAGTGGGCCAAAAGGAGGTATAAGCTATGATTCCTACCCTGAGGAGTTCACGGACTCACAGAGGAGTTTGGATACAAAAACAAATTAACCGTACCACAATGTGAAAGTGCTGTAATAGAGGAAGGTTCAGAGAGCTATGGAAATAAGGATAAGGAAGTAATTAATTCTCACCAAGCATCTTCCTGTGGGCCACCAATGGGAGGAGAGACCCTCTGGGAGGAGGGAACTGCTGGAGGATGGCCCTAGAGGTGTGAGGGCACAGGGCTTGTTGAAGGAAGAGGCAAAGTCTGGTTTGGGATGCCCAACATTGGGGTACATGAGTAAGCCCAGGAGACAAGGCTGGGAACCTGAGATACTCATGGCCCCGGATTTTAAGCCTCATCCAGTAGAACTGGGAGCCAGTAGAGACCTTTCCAAGATAATAGGCTGGGCGCAGAGGATTGCGGAGGTTGCCGTGAGCTGAGATTGCACCACTGCACTCCAGCCTGGGCAACAGAGTGAGACTGCGTCTCAAAAAACAAAGAAAGATGTAAATGTAGGAACACCAGTACCCAATGATTACCATTCACTGAGTGCCTGACCTAGGCCAGGAACCATGTTAAGTACTTAACGTTTGTTGTCTCTTTTGACCTTTGTAACAACCTATAAGAGAGGTGCTATTATTACTTCCCTTTTACAGAAGATGAAACTGAGGCTTAGAGAGGTAAGGAACTTATCAAAGATCACCCAATAAGCGACAGAGATGGGGTTCTGACCTCAAACTCAGATGGCGGTTTTTGTGTGTTTTTCTTCAAATTTCCATATTAGCAAATGCAGACAGATTGACAGCCAGCAATACCAAAGAGAAGAGAAAGGCTAGCTATGCTTATGAAAGTGTTTGGAAGGTCAAAAATCTATACACACATCGCTACATGTCAGCAGTGGGCCTGCAATTAAGAAATTCACCTATTCAATTCAATAAATAGTTTTCAAAGCACCATACATAAGGTCCTATGCTAGAGAAAAGCAAAGGTGACCTAAAGAACCTCACTTCCAGGAGCTTCAAGTCTAGTGGAAGAAATAGAAAAGCATGCATAGATATGTATTTCACAAAGCAGACAGATGCCGGAAAAGAGGGGCAATGTGTATCCTGGATTTTGATACTGGAAGTGGCAGCATTTGACATCTTGAGGTGAGCTCATGTGAACATTTCCAAGTTCTTAATCTGCAAGAGCAGAAGTGAGGATGGAGGTGGCCAGGCATGGTGGCTCACTCCTGTAATCCCAGTACTTTGGGAGGCTGAGGCGGGCGAATCACCTGAGGTCAGGAGTTTGAGACCAGCCTGGACAATGTGATAAAACCCTGTCTCTACTAAAAATACAAAAATTAGCCAGGTGTGGTGTCAGCTGCCTGTAACCCAGCTACTCGGGAGGCCAAGGCACAAAAATCACTTGAACCGAGGAGGCAGAGGCTGCAGTGAGCCGAGATGGCGCCACTGCATGCCAGCCTGGGCGACAGAAGGAGACCTTGTCTCAAAAAAAAAAAAAAAAAAAAAAGTGAGAATGGAAGAAATATTACTGAAGAGGTAGCACCCAACTAGAGTGAGGTGCATATTGGAAGGGGTGGTGTACTGGATGAGGAGGACTGGAAGGTTGAGGTTTGAAGCCCAGGGTCTGCAAAACAGTGATGTCATTAACAAAAATAAGAAAGTCAAGAAGCAGGAAATCTGAACATGAAATAGAATCTGGAAGAAATGCCAAACTTTGGCCAGGCACATTGGCTCACGCATGTAATCCCAGCACTATGGGAGGGTGAAGTGAGCGGATCACTTGAAGTCAGGAGTTCGAGACCAGCCTGGCCAACATGGTGAAACCCCATCTCTACTAAAAATTTTTAAAAAAGAAAAAATTAGCTGGGCGTGGTGGCGGGTGCCTGTTGTCCCAGCTACTCAGGAGGTTGAGGCAGGAGAATTGTTTGAACCCGGGAGACGGAGGTTGCAGTGAGCCGAGATCGCGCCATTGCACTCCAGCCTGGGTGACAGAGCAAGACTCCGTCTCAAAAAAATAGAACAATTCCTTTCAACATGGTAATTATATTACTTGTGCCAAAAGACAATATTCTGAAATTTCTGAGTGATGCTGAGGAGTCCGAAGCCCACCTTAGAAATTCTGATTCGGGGCCGGGCGCGGTGGCTCAAGCCTGTAATCCCAGCACTTTGGGAGGCCGAGACGGGTGGATCACAAGGTCAGGAGATCGAGACCATCCTGGCTAACACAGTGAAACCCCTCTCTACTAAAATACAAAAAAACTAGCCAGGCGAGGTGGCGGGCGCCTGTAGTCCCAGCTACTCGGGAGGCTGAGGCAGGAGAATGGCGTAAACCCGGGAGGCGGAGCTTGCAGTGAGCTGAGATCCGGCCACTGCACTCCAGTCCGGGCGACAGAGCGAGACTCCGCCTCAAAAAAAA
>NW_016814436.1:487685-533542 GCF_001698545.2 Rhinopithecus bieti | reverse complement strand
AAAAAAAAAAAAAAAAAAAAAAAAAAAGAAATTCTGATTCAGTAGATCTTGAATGGGGCTCATCAATTTGTGTTAAATTTTGAAATTTTGAGAAGATGGGTTATGGACCACAACTGAGATATAATGGTGCTGCAGTGCTCTAATGGTGCAAATGGGATGGAGGGGAATCGAAAGTGAAGCAGAGAAGATTGTATCAGATTGGCCAAGAGGAAGGCAAGCGGGACTCAGAGCTGATGGGATTCGGAACAGGTGGATTTAGATAGTTTGAGAATGAACAAGGGGGTGAGGGAGGCCTGAAGCACCAGAGCAAGGACATGGCAGATCCTAAGGACATGAATAAAGCAGAAAGCAGCAGTCAGGTGCTGGGGATCCCTTGTTTTCCATGTTTAATTCTCAGAATCCTTTCTTAGAGAATCCTGGAAGTTGGCCGGGCATGGTGGCTCACCCCTGTAATCTCAGCACATTGGGAGGCCGAGATGGGCAGAACACCTGAGGTCAGGAGTTCAAGACCATCCTGGCCAACATAGTGAAACTCCATCTCTACAAAAATACAAACATTAGCCGGGCGTGGTGGTGGGTGCCTGTAATCCCAGCTACTCGGGAGGTTGAGGCAGGAGAATCACTTGAACCTGGGAGGTGGAGGTTATCCAGGAGGCAGAGGTTGTAGTGAGTCAAGGTTGCGCCAGTGCACTCCAGCCTGGGTGACAGAGCAAGACTCCGTCTCAAAAAAAAAAAGAAAGAAAGAAAAGGAAGGGGGGATTCCTGGAAATTGAATTCTTTTATTTTTTTATTTTTTTAGTTTTTTTATTATTATTATACTTTAAGTTCTAGGGTACATGTGTATAACGTGCAGGTTTGTTATATATGTATACTTGTGCCATGTTGGTGTGCTGCACCCATCAACTCCTCAGCACCCATCAACTCATCATTTACATGAGGTATAACTCCCAGTGCAATCCCTCCCCCCTACCCCCTCCCCATAATAGGCCCCGGAGTGTGATGTTCCCCTTCCCAAGTCCAAGTGATCTCATTGTTCAGTTCTCACCTATGAGTGAGAACGTGCGGTGTTTGGTTTTCTGTCCTTGCGATAGTTTGCTGAGAATGATGGTTTCCAGCTGCATCCATGTCCCTACAAAGGACACAAACTCATCCTTTTTTATGGCTGCATAGTATTTCCTGGAAATTGAATTCTAACCAGGAAATCAGAAAACTGGGAGATGTTTCCATTTAAGCATGGTGAAGGGGCTCTCTTGCACTCCGCCACTTCCTGATATTTCTGAGAACCAATTCTGCCAAAGATTTGCAAAGTTAATCAAACCCAGCAAACCTGGGCTAGATCAAAGAAAAAGGCATGCCTGTTGGTCAGATCATCTCAGCTCTTGAGTCCTAGTGGCTGATGTTTATTTGTTCATCTGATCCAGGTGTTTTTGAGTACTTACCATTGGCTTCAGGCTGTTCTAGAGTATGTCAGGGTCATCCGTCAGTTGTCCGTCTTCTCTGCACTGTCTATTCCTTCTCTGCTCACTAGCTCAACTCTCAGAAATTAGGAAAAGGAATGAAAAAGAAATGGAATGAAACCCAATACGTGTGGCTACTTCCTAATGGTTTTAATGAGAGGCTCAATGGTGGAGCCCTGGAATTGTCAACAGCACAGGTATCTTTCATCTGAATTCCCCTTGCCCTCAACCCCACCCTGTCCTCATGTATAGTGGGCTGATACCCATAGTGAGATGGTGAACATTTAAATAGCATCTCAAGTCCTCAAGACAATACAATGTTCCCAGGAAAGGGATTCCACTGAGAAGGCCCCAGGTAGCCAGAAGAAGTAGTTCCAAGGTATTCCAAGATAATCCAAGGCATGGCTGATGCATATGGTGGACTGGATGCCCCAGATGACTCTGAACATTTGACCTGTTCCTGCTTTCTCCTTCCTCTTCCCACCCCATGTCTCTTCCTGCTGAGAGCAGGGCACACAGAGCTCATCTCTCTCTTTTCTTTTTTCTTTTTTTTTTTTTTTTTTTGAGATTGAGTCTCACTCTGTCACCCAGGTTGGAGTGCTGTGGCATGATCTCAGCTCAATGCAACCTCTGCCTCCAGGATTCAAGCTATTCTCCTGCCTCAGCCTCCTGAGTAGCTGGGATTAAAGGCACCTGCAACCACACCCAGCGAATTTTGTATTTTAGTAAAACGGGGTTTCACCATGTTGGCCAGGGTCGTCTCAAACTCCTGACCACAGGTGATTCACCTGACTCGGCCTCCCAAAGCGCAGGGATTACAGGTGTGAGCCACAACGCCTGGCCAGAGCTCATCTCTTAGTATTTCCAAATAAAGCTGTGGTAAGAACCTAACCATCTGGTGTGACAAAAATAAAAAACTCTGACAACAAAAATTACTATTCAAAGTAAAGTATTATTTTAGGGTGACATTATTTTTTAAATTCACATTTTTCATTTGTTATAACATGTAGCCGTTCTGTGAACACATAGGTAAGAGGACACAATAGCTATTTGACAATGTAGTTCTCAGAATATTTGCATATCCAAGAGAGTATTTCAGCAAGTATATACTTAGACTGACTCTATTAACCATTCACAATATTTTGTCTTGAATCCAATTCGCACTCTATAGACATGTCCAATTCACATTTCAGCTCTTACGCTGTTTTCCCTTTTAGACTGTATATTAGGAAGTAAATCCCTAACTTCAAATTTCATGACAACCTCTGCTCTGGCTGACATGATTGAAAGGGAATTTCACTCATCCCAAGTGATTCTATTTCTTCATTTGTTCTTTAGCATACCTGAGAAGCAGCTTGTTTTATCAAGTCCGGTTTAGGGGGTGGAGGCTGCTGGTGCAGAATTCACAACTGGCAGCAGCCGTGGCAACGCCAGAGGATGACTGCAAGAAGTCCTTTGAAGCAGCAGCATTGACAGCCAGAGAGGAATTCCCAGGCATGAATGGCTTTGCCACGTGTGCCCAGGCTGGCTCTGCCAAGCTAGCAAACAGAGCATCCAAGATAAAGGTAGATCAGATGAAAATAACGTGATGGTCCAAACATAGGCATACGGTCGGGTGCAGTGGCTCACGCCTGTAATTCCAACACTTTGGGAGGCCGGGGTGGAAGGATCACCTGAGGTCAAGAGTTCTAGACCAACCTGGCCAGTTGGCAAAACCCCATCTCTACTAAAGATACAAAAATTAGCCAGGTGTGGTGGCGTGTGCCTGTCATCCCAGCTACTCAGAAAGCTGAGGGAGGAGAATCACTTGAACCCAGGAGGTGGAGGTTGCAGTAAGCCAAGATTGCGCCACCGCACTCCCAGCCTAAGTGACAGAGCAAAACTCAATCTCAAAGACAAAACAGGCGGGGCACGGTGGCTCACGCCTGTAATCCCAGCACTTTGGGAGGCTGTGACGGGTGGATCACGAGGTCAGGCATTCAAGACCAGCCTGAACAATATGGTGAAACCCCATCTCTACTAAAAATCCAAAAATTAGCTGGGCATGTGGCCCATGCCTGTAGTCCCCGCTGCTAGGGAGGCTGAGGCAGGAGAATCACTTAGGAGGCAGAGGTTTCAGTGAGCCAAGATCGTGCCACCACACTCCAGCCTGGGAGACAGAGCAAGACTCCATCTCAAAAAAAAAAAAAAGAAAAAACAAGATAGATACACTAGGAACTCAGATACTTGTACACTCATGTTGACAGCAACGTTATTCCAATAGCCAAAAGGAAGTAATAACCCAAGCGTCCATCAACAGGGGAGTGGATAAACATAATGTGGTATATCCATACAGTGGAATATTATTTGGTATAAAACAAATTAAGGTTAGATACATCTTATGACATGGACGAACCTTGAAAATATGTTCAGTGAAAGAAGCCAGATACAAAGGAACAAATATTGTACAGCACCATTTATATGAAATGTTCAGAACAGCAAATTCATAGAGACAGAAAGTAGATGAGAGGTTTCCAGAGGCTGGAGGGGCCATGGGGAGGGGGGAAGAGGGAATAGGACTTATTGCTTAATGGGTAAAGAGTTTATGTTTAGAGTGACAAAAATTTTGGAAAGAGATAGTGGCTATAGTCTCACAACATTGCCAGTGTGATCAACAGCACTGAATTGTACACTGAACGAGTAAAATGGCAAATTTTATGTTGTCTATATTTTACCACAATGAAAAATTAAATAACTTGAGACATATATATATATATATATATAAACAGGTAAAACCTAAAACCAGATAATCCAGTTGAAGAGTCATGAAAGCTATACATGGGAAATTAAATAAACATGTTGGAAAAGACAGTAAGGGCTGTCTCAAGCTAACCCTATTCAAACCGTCCAGAAAGAAATCTTTCTAGGCCAGGCTCAGCAGCTCATGCCTGTATGGCCAGCACTTTGGGAGGCCAAGGTGGGAGGACTGCTTGAGAACAGGAGTTCAAGACCATCCTGGGCAACAAAGGAAGTCCTGTCTCTACAAAAACAAATTAAAATTAGCTGGGTGTGATGGGGAGGCAAGCGCCTCTAGTCCCAGCTGCTTGGGAGGCTGAGGCAGGAGAACTGCTTGAGCCTGGGAGGTTGAGGCTGCAGACAGTTGTGATGGTGCCACTGCACTCCAGCCTGGGTGACAGAGCAAGGCCCACCTCAAAAGAAGGAAGGAAGAAGGGAGGGAGAGAGGGAGGGAGAGAGGGAGAGAAGAGGAGAGAGGAGAGGGGAGAGGAGAGAGGAGAGGNAGGTGGGAGGACTGCTTGAGAACAGGAGTTCAAGACCATCCTGGGCAACAAAGGAAGTCCTGTCTCTACAAAAACAAATTAAAATTAGCTGGGTGTGATGGGGAGGCAAGCGCCTCTAGTCCCAGCTGCTTGGGAGGCTGAGGCAGGAGAACTGCTTGAGCCTGGGAGGTTGAGGCTGCAGACAGTTGTGATGGTGCCACTGCACTCCAGCCTGGGTGACAGAGCAAGGCCCACCTCAAAAGAAGGAAGGAAGAAGGGAGGGAGAGAGGGAGGGAGAGAGGGAGGGGAGAGGAGAGAGGAGAGGGGAGAGGAGAGAGGAGAGGAAGGGAAGGGAAGAAAAAATATTTCTCCTCTGCCTTGGCTTCCCTGTGGCCGTTTCTTTACAGCACAAACTTATGGCTGTGTTTTAAGATCTTATCTCCTATGTTTTGGGCAAAGGTGCCAGTCTTCTTGACTGAGTTCCCCTCTGTGCCAGCACACCTGACATGAACTGAGGTTCTAAAGGCAAGCTTACTCCTGGGCATGCTTCTGCCTTGACGAAGAGTTTTAACATGATGTCCCATTCTCTGCCTCCTCCTGTCCCACTCCCTTCCCACCATCAAAAGTTCAGCTTGAATGCTGGGTGTGGTGGCTCGCGCCTATAATCCCCCGTAATCCCAGCATTTTGGGAGGCCGAGGCAGGTGGATCTCTTGAGGTCAGGAGTTTGAGACCAGCCTGGCCAACATGGTGAAACCCCATCTCTACTAAAAATTAAAAAATTAGCTGGGCGTGGTAGCACACACGTATAATCCCAGCTACTTGGGAGGTTGAAGTACAAGAATCACTTGAACCCGGGAGGCAGAGGTTACAATAAGCTGAGATTGCACCACTGCACTCCAGCCTGGGTGACAGAGTGAGACTCTGTCTCAAAGAAAAAAAAAAAAAAAAAAAAGAAGTTCGGCTTCAGCTATTACATAGGAAGACCTCTGTGTTTTCATTGGTTTAAGAAATGTGCAGGGATGCTGTAAGAGTGCCTGCGAGATGGAGGGAGATCCCCTGAGCTCCCAGACCATGAAAGACCCAGCCACCGCCCATCCTCCAGCACTGACTTGGTGTCATAAGGAGCAAAAGCTACTTTCTGGAACGGTTATGGGAGCCCAGTTCAGGGCAGGCAGCCACAGCAGGCAGGCAGGCAGGCAGTAAAGAGTTTCCAGGTCCCTGGGGGACTGTAATCACATTCCCCAACCAGGTGCTGGGAGGAGGGCTAGTGGCTTCCAACCTTCTTGGCCTGGGGCCAGCATCTCCAGGCCCCTCTCCACCCTTGGCTCAATCACATCATCTTTCCAACCAGAAGCTTGTTAACTGTTTTCCTGTGCTTTTATTCAGATTTCAAGGCACCCTCTGTGTGTTAAACTTCAAAGAAAGTTTGCTACAGTAAGTGCAATGTTGTAACAAGTGGAAGCTCCTAACAGCTCTGTTGAAAATGGTTTATTAAAATGAAGGGGCCGGGATTCTTTTCCCCCTCCACCCACCACCTTCTTTCAAATGAAATTGCATTTGTGTCTGAATTAAGTTGCCCGGTATCAATCCTGAAGTTTTTAAAGATGAAAAGCAGAACAGCCACACAATATTTAAAATGTAAAATGATTACCAAATGGCACCAGGCCAATGTTTATGAATCACTGAATATGATCATAAAATCATAAAAAATAATCACCAAAAGGTAAATAAATTACCCAGCTTACTGCTTATTTTCACGTAGGGTCTGACACAAAAGCTGCAGCCATGAATGATTTATACCTGTTTTAACAATAATACTCATTTTACTGAAAGATGGTCAGCACTTGGGCCATTGTGGGCAACATGCCAGTTGTCGAAAGGTTAATGTTTCAGCAGCAATACATTAAATTATGAATAACACCGGTCCCAAAATGGAAGGTTATTAGCTCAGTCTGCTTAATTAGCCCAGCTAGAACTTTGCCATCTAGTAACAGTGTCCATTACTTCAGCAGTAGCTAAGATGGAGGCTGGCAGTGTGGGATTCTACTGCCAGAGTGGGGACAGGGAGAGGCAAGATGGGTGTGGGATGTCTTTTATTTTCTTTTCATCCAGTGTAATATTAAGAGAAGCATCCCAGAGCCAGGTGTGGTGGCTCATGCCTGTAGTCCCAGCACTTTGGGAGACCAAAGTGGGAGGATCACTTGAGCTCAGGAGTTTGAGACCAGCCTGGGCAACATAGCAAGACCCCTGTCTCTATTTAAAATAAAAAGTGAAAAAAAGAGAAGCATTTCAGAAGCTGGTTTTCAGGATTTTGAACTCTCCCGTGGTTTATCTATGAAGACTTCACAAAAGGGGCCGGGCACAGTGGCTCATGCCTGTAATCCCAACACTTTAGGAGGCCGAGTGGGCAGATGACCTGAGGTCAGGAGTTTGAGACCAGCCTGGCCAACATGGGGAAAACCCCATCTCTATAAAAATATAAAAATTAGCCAGGCATGATGGTGCACACCTGTAGTGCCAGCTACTCAGGAGGCTGAGGCAGGAGAATCACTTGAACCCGGGAGGTGGAGACTGCAATGAGTAGAGTTTGTACCTCTGAACTCCAGCCTGGGCAGAAGAGCTAGACTCCACAAAAAACAAACAAACAAAAAAAGAAACCCTTCACATGAGGAAAGAGCAGAAATTGTTCGGGAGGAGCTTGGTCCTTGGTCCTTGTTGGTGTGGACCCACCGTAATCTGGTTCTACATGTGTTTGTTGCTGCTACACCTGAGCCCCACCAAAGTAGCATAAGGTACCATCCACTTTGGCACCCACCATGGCCCATCAGCACTCATCCAACACAGGCATGTATTGGGTAGCTACTGTGTACCTAGCACTTACCAAGTCGGGAATAAGACAAACACGTTTTTAATCTAAGGGAGGGGACAGACAACCATGTTAAACAATCAACTATGCAGTTATTGCATTAATTACAGTCACATGGCTGTTCTGAAGAGCAGGCTTACAGGACTGGAGTCAGGGTAGGGGTTCTTAGGGACGGCTTCTTACTGTTCAGATCTCTAAAATGTGTGAGTAGGAATTAGTTGGGTGAATTTCCAGGAAAGAACCTTCCAGGGAGAAAAATACCTAAACTATGCCTGTGTTTCCAAAAAGAATGCTGCTGGAGAAAGATCAGGCATTATTTTAAAAGGTATATTGGAAGAGGATTTGCCTACCTGGGCTGTAAGAAAGCTATTGAGTGCCTAGCTTGTGTGTGCATGTGTCGGGGGTTGGGGCGGTCTACACTCAACCCCGCAACTTTCCCTCACCCCATTCTGCCTTTGCCCTGCCAGGTGCTCCAGTTCTAAACTCCTAAGTTTTCAGCCAGGAGCAGGACCGGGACTCACCCGTGCCATGCCGGCCACATCCCTGCTAGAGCTAAGCTGTCTGCACCACCGCCCAGCTCTACTTAGTACTATTAGTAGCTTGTTTTTCTAAGCCCTAAAATTCATTTTCTTTTCCCGCCTCGCTTCCAGAAAAATAAATAAAAGTGAACACATCACTCATTTAAGACGAGGAATGGAATTTAGGTTGCGTTTTCTTTCTATTTTATGATTAGTTAGAATTTTCCTGGGAACGCCGCCAGGAGGGCATTATGGTGAGATAATGTCCTGTATTTAATCAGCGCTGTAATGGCGAACTGTATTCTGTGGGGAGAGGCCGAGTTCACTCATCCTTCTCTGTCTTGTCTGTTTGCAGGAGACGACCGGTTAGCCCAAGATGAAGACAAGGCCGAGAAGTGGCCAGGCTCCAGGCTTGTGTGACAGCCCGAGAGTGGACAGGGCACAGCCATGACTCCATCTCTTCTTACAGGACCTGGAAGCTCTGAGAGCCCTGGAACACCCGAAGGAGCTGAGCGAAAGGGCCCCTCAAAAGGACCGAAGTGATCAGCTGTGGTTCTCTATCCGCCGGACTCTTTCAGGGTCATCCCCTGTGGCTTTCAGACATCTGTTGGCCTGGGCACACTTCTGGCTTTCAATATGCATCTTTCCCCTTTGCAACCCAAACACGACATTCAAAGGGTGGCACGCGGCCTTTGAGTGAACCTGGAAGTCAACACCAGGTAGGACCGGATCATTTCCTTACCTCTGCATGCACGTGGTCGTCCAGTTTTCCGCAAACCTCTGCTGGAGGCCAGGGTTGGTGGTTTGCATCTGTCGGGGTTGTTCTTGTTTTCAGAGTTCTTTGATCCATTGCTGAAGAATGAAGGGATCTCTGGGAGGGGTCAAATAGCAAAGGATATGTTAGAGAGATGTTTGAAAGGATGGAAGAAAACAGGGGCCCGAAGAAAAAGGAGAAGGGATTTCACCTCCAGGAAGGGCACACAGAGCATAACCGAAGGGGTACAGGTTGGCCTTTCTCTGCAGTTAGCATGGGTGGCCAGGAAAACAGGAGCGCGTGGGGCGCACACAGCCTCTCAGATTTACTGTTGTCCCCATTAAACTCAGGGTCTGCAGGAGCCGTGTGTTCAGGTAAGGGCAGTGGAGAGCACAGGATGCCCCGAGCAAGCCATAAATAGCAGGGTGAAGACAAAGTGTTTATTACTTAGCCTCATGAAGCCCATATAAGCGCTCTCCCAGAGCGCAAGAGAGCAAGAGCATATGTAAGCCCGCCCACGTGTGTGTCCCGGGAGTGGGAGCCCCAGACACGGCGTTCGCGCTCGGCTTGATTCTATGAAGGCGTCTATTTGATGGAACGTACCGGAACAGTTCATAGCCAGCCCAGCAAACCTTGTGTGGAGACAGAGCTTGCATTTTCTCTTTCCTTTTCCTGTTTGCAGTGAGAATGAGGCCTTTCTCTCCTCAGCCCTTTGCTCTCCCCAGAGTTGTCTCACGAGGTCACTTCCTGCTGACAGGCTCCTTTCAGTGTAAGGTTTGGATGGAAACAATACTCTGTTTTCTGGGGGGCTGGTGAGGCTCTGGGCCTCACCAGGCTGTCTTAAACTTAAATGGGATATTGTTTCAGTAGGGCTGATGGTTTCTTCAGACAACTGGGTCTATGCGATGCAAGACTTTATCCTTTTATGTGTGTGCATGTGTAAATATATTTATGGTATCTTCATACCATCAACACACAGTGGCAGAAAGGTGGCTTATGATCATGATGTTTGCTTTCAAGTCAGATTCAGCCACGCACTAGCTGCGTGTTCTTGGGCAAGTCACTAAGTGACTTACCCTTTTTAGCTGGGTATTAGTGTCCTTAATTCACACTAGCCTGTCTATAAGAAATCTTCAAGTTCAAACATTTGTTGACTTTGTCATTGCAAGACACTACATTACTATGTTCAACAACGAACTTAAAAGCACTTTCTTTGAATAGCTGATGTATTGACAGAACTGATTTCTAAGAGCAGTTAAGGATATGTGCTGAATGTTCTATTGAATATCCTGATGAATTGGTTTGCTAAGGTGAGGGGAAAGCAGAAGAGACCTATGTCGTCACATTCTAGTGTCTTGAAATACCCTTATAGATATTCTCAGGGTTTTTGGCTACAATAATCCTTGTGGCCATTGGATAGTATTTTGAAAATTAAGTGGCACTGTCAAATGCTATATTTTGTGAATTTCTGAATGAAGACTCAGCTTGACAAATTATTTCATCCCATGAAGATCGTAAAATAAATGAAAGCAATTCACCACAACTAAGGTTAACTATTTGGGGTCATAATATCAAATATCAGGGGTCTCAGAGGAAACTGACAGGATAGAGACAGGATTGAGCAAGGCTCAGTCTCTGAGATGCTAGGGACCATTTGACATAGCCAACCTCAGGCTGCTGCTGGCCAGCTCTGCAGAAGTGTTGCCAGCACAGGAGTATGTGCTGGCCTTCGAGGAAGGTAAGTCCCTGGCTGATCCAAGAAAGAGGGATTCCCTGGGGTTCCGCCAATAGGCGCAGTGGGAGTCACAGCCCTGTAGCCTCTGAAAGCCACTGCCAACTCCTTCGTTGATCTCCATGAGGTTGTCTCTCCCAGGCTTACTGGCCAATGCCCCTTTCAGAAAAGCCTGACACTGCTGGCTGGCTGGAGTGCAGTGGCGTGATCTCCGCTCACTGCAAGCTCCTCCTCCCGGGTTCATGCCATTCTCTTGCCTCAGCCTCCTGAGTAGCTGGGACTACAGGCACCCGCCACCATGCCCAGCTAAGTTTTTGTATTTTTAGTAGAGACGGTGTTTCACCGTGTTAGCCAGGATGGTCTCGATCTCCTGACCTTGTGGTCCACCCACCTCAGCCTCCCAAAGTGCTTGGATTACAGGCATGAGCCACTGCTCCTGACCTTTATTTTTTTTAAATATAGGGTCTCACTCTGTCTCTCAGGCTGGAGTACAGTGGTGCAATCATGGTTCACTGTAGCTTGACCTCTTGGGCTCAAGTGATTCTCCCACATTAGCCTCTCAAGTAGCTAGGACTACAGATGCACACCAGTACACCTGGCTAATTTTTTTTTTTTTTTTTTTTTTTTTTTTTTCTGTAGAGGCCAGTTTTTGCCATGTTGCCCAGGCCGGTCTCAAACTCCTGGGCTTAAGCAATCTGCCTGCCTCGGCCTCCCAAAGTGCTCGGATTACAGGCATGAACCATCACACCCCACCCTTTACTGCTTCTTTAACATCCAGCCTGCTTTCCCTCCCTTTCTTCCTTCCATAGACATTTACTGAGCAAATACTATGTGATAGGCACTGTGATAAGCACATCACACTCATATTTAAACAAATGGTCCCTGAGTTCAAAGTGCTTTTTGCCTTATGAAAAAGATAACCAAGTACACAACGACAAATGTGCTTTATTTATTTATTTTCTACATTTGAGACCCGGACTCTGTCATCCAGGTTGGAGTGCGATGCCACTATCTCAGCCCACTGCAACCTCCATCTCCCAGGCTCAAGCCATCCTCCCACCTCAGCCTCCCGAGTAGCTGGGACCATGGGCGGGTGCCACCATGCTGGCTAATTTTTGTATTTTTCATAGAGATGGGGTTTCCCATGTTGCCCAGGCTGGTCTCAAACTCCTGAGCTCAAAGGATCCGCCCACCTCGGCCTCCCAAAGTGCTGGGATTGCAGGTTTGAGCCACTAAGCCTGACCCCACAAATACAGTTTAAATATAGTCATTCCAGTGAACTTGGAAAGCACGGATTAGGAAAAAAAGTAATTCAGTCTGGAGGGGTTGATATTGTTGGGGGCAAGGCATTGTCAGCAGAGGACACATGGCCTTTTTGGGCATCACAGGTAGATATTTTGTGCATTGTGTGTAGGATCTGGGAAGGAATCAAGAGTGGAGATGACGTTGGGGGCCACTAGCCTTAAAGCAAGCACAACTTGGGTTCAGGAATATTTCTTCATCCTTATATCCTACAGATAATTCCCCAGCCTTGAACACTAAGAGGGGAATCTTCAAATCTTGTCAGTCATTAACAAAAGGCTCGATGATCATTAGTAAAGCCTGCAGGTCTGTCTCCCAGGGCAACATGGTGCCTCACGCTCTGTGTCTGCAAGGATGAGAGCCTTGCCTGGTACGTTCATCCCATCCAGGGATGAATCTTGAATCACAAGATTCCTGTTGTCAGAGACCTGCCCTGATTCATGCCAGTCAGTGCAGGGTCAATGGATAGTGTGGTCACTGCATCCATCACTTAATCACAGTGGCATCCCTGATGTCACTTGCATTAGACCCTTGTTCAGTGACACAGTTGGCTTCATGGAGGCCCAGCTCTCTGCTGTTTGATTTTTCCTTGGTAAAAATATGTGCATGGAGTAAAGAGATGCAAGGACACAATCTAAAGGTGTAACATTAGGCCGGGAGCAGTGGCTCATGCCTGTAATCCCAGCACTTTAGGAGGCCGAGGCAGGTGGATCACCTGAGGTCAGGAGTTTGAGGCCAGCCTGGCCAACATGGTGAAACCTCATCTCTACTAAAAATACAAAAATTAGCTGGGGTGGGTGGAGGGTGCCTGTAATCCCAGCTACTTGAGAGGCTGAGGCAGAAGAATTGCTTGAACCTGGGAGGTGGAGGTTGCAGTGAGCTGAGATGGCATCACTGCACTCCAGCCTGGGCGACAGAGCAAGACTCTGTCTCAAAAAAGAATAAACAAACAAAAATTAAAATTAATTTTAAAAAAAAGTGTAACATTACCTTTGCCTTTGGAAGTGGGTGTCTGTCTGTGCAGGCTACTGAGATCCTCACCCAGGGCTATGTTAAGTTCAAATGCAGACACCCCATTGAATCCTAAGGCCTTCAATGAGCTGTGCCTTTTTGCCTCATGCTTTCTCTGGCTGCCACCTGCCCTGGACCCCCACCATGGATACTAAACAGTCAGACTTCCCTTTCAGGATCTATGTAGGGTCAAGACTCTACCCGATGAGTAGTGGGCATGGCCAGCATTATGAGTTAGAAGACCAGCCTTCTTATGATAAGATGAGCTCCTGTCAGTGGTCTGCTTTCTGATACTGGTGTCTCAATCTCCCTGATCTCCTGCCTTGAACTTCAGGATGTACCTGAGAATGTTTTAACTCTCATTTAGTTACCTGGATCCATGCCCCCACTACCTATTCTGACCTGCCATACCTACCTGATCCCCAAAAACTTGCCTCAGTATGGAACTGTAATCCTCATTCTGCCACACTCATTCCTCCTTTGTTGTTATCCATACCTAGATTCGACATTCAGATAGAATTCATTTAGGTTGTTTCTTATATTCTAGGCTTCATGTAATCATGGAGATGGTAAGTACAGGTATATGAAATAAAAGAAATGGGGCAGGCACAGTGGCTCATGCCTGTATTTCAGCACTTTGAGAGACTGAGGCATGTGGATTGCTTGAGCCCAGGAGTTTGAGACCAGCCTGGGGAACACGGTGAAACCCCATCTCTATGAAAAATACAAAATACAAAAATTAGCTGGGCATGGTGGCACACAGCTGTGATCCCAGCTGTGCAGAGGGCTGAGGTGGAAAGATTGCCTGAGCCCAGGAGTTTGAGGCTGCAGTGAGCTATGATCGTTCCACTGTGCTCCAGCCTGGGCGGCAGAGGGAGACCCTCTCTCAAAAAAAAAAAAAAAAAAGAAATGAAATTTAGGCCAGGCGCGGTACAGCTCACGCCTGTAATCCCAGCGCTTTGGGAGGCTAAGGTGGGTGAATCACCTGAGGTCAGGAGTTTGAGACCAGCCTGGCCAACATGGCAAAACCCCATCTCTACTAAAAATACAAAATTAGCTGGGCACGGTGGCGGGTGCCTGTAATCCCAGTTACTCAGGAGGCTCATGCAGGAGAATCATTTGAACCCGGGAAGCCAGAGGTTTCAGTGAGCCAAGACCATACCACTGCACTCCAGCCTGGATGAAAAGAGCGAGACTCTGTCTCAGAAAAAAAAAAAGAGAAAATGAAAGTTTGTCTTGGCTTATAAATTTCTTTGTCCCTTACAATTTAAGACATTTCCTGATCCTTGAACCACATTAAATCTCAAAATGTATTAGACTTTGGGGACACTATCCTTGACTCTTGGAAAGAGCCCAAACTGACATTAAGAAGTCATCTTCTCCATGAAAAAAGACGCACAAATGCCAGTTGCTTAGAGTCCTGAGGGATTCTTGTCCGTCACCCCCATTTTTAATTAGAGTTATAATCATCTCTCAGGGGACATCTTGAGGCTTCATTAAATCCAGCAGTTTCCCTGTGATATATAAAACTAATGATGTTTAAAATCTTGTCTATATCAAAAAGAATGGCAATTTGGGGAAAACGTATCTGTTGTCTAGGGGCTTTAGGTGAAATGAGTTTTCCTTTTCCTCCTGTAAGACAAGGACTTTCCTGGAGTTAGCCTGAAAAGCAGTACCTCTTGTTGTCCTGCTGGGTACACTGGTTTCACGTTCACGTCACATTTCCGGATCCTCAGAGGCCCCAGTTAAACCTCTAGAAGCTCTAGAAGCTCTCAGTCAGGGTCTATTCATGACCAAGAACATGCTCCTTGAGGAGACTCACAAGCCCCTACTGAGTCTGCGTCCTTCTATCTACAGAGAAGTAGGCTGTCCTCTGAGCAGAGTTCCTCAAGGGGCTTTGGTCCCAGTAAGCTTTCACGTGCTATCATGAATGTTCCAGAACCTCCCTGTCTCTACTCAGGCTGCTCTCCAAACCTGTCCACTGGGTGGGGTTTTCGGCCTTGGTATCCTCACCTCCCTATAGAATTGCAAAGTATCTTCTGGTGTTTGCCATCTGTGACTTACTTCACAAACCCACAACAGGTAGTGAGTTACATGACCCTTTGAGATGGACCAGCCTGTCTAGGTGTAGGACTAGTACTGTGTTCCTAGACCAGGAATTCTCAATGGCAGTACTCATTATACTTTTTAATTAAAATTTTTAAAGTTTTTAGTGTTTTCCTATTTGATACATAATAGTTGTACCTATTTGGGAGGGTACATGTAATATTTTGATATGTGTGAATAATGGTTAATGATCTCATCAGGGTAACTGGAATACCTCTCACCTCAAACATTTATATTTTCTTATGTTGGGAGCATCCAGTTCTTCTCTTCTGGTTATTTTGTTGTTTTGTTGTTTTGGTTTTCTGTTTTGTTTTGTTTTGTTTTTTGAAACAGGGTCTTGCTCTTTGACCCAGGATGGAGTGCAGTGGTGTCATCACAGCTCATTGCAGCCTCAACCTCCTAGATTCAAGCAATTCTCCCACCTCAGCCTCCCAAGTAGCTGAGAGCACAGGTACGTGCCACCACGCCTGGCTAATTTCTGTATTTTTTGTAGAGATGGGGTTTTGCCATGTTGCCCAAACTGGTCTTGAACTCCTGTATTCAAGCAATCTCCCTGCCTCAGCTTCCCAAAGTTCTGGAATTACCTGTGTGAGCCACCATGCCTGGCCCTAGATACTGTGAACTATACAGTAAGTTATTGCTAATGATAGTCCATTTTCATTCATGTTGCTTCAAATTACAGGATTTAATTCTTTTTTTGTAGCTGAATAATATTCCATTGTGTATATATACCACATTTTCTGTATCCATTCATCCACTGATGAACACTTAGGTGGATTCCATATCTTTGCTATTGTGAGTAATGCCACAATAAACATGGAAGTGTAGATTTCTCTTCCATATACCGATTTCCTTTCTCTGCGACATACACCCACCAGTGGCACTGTCAGATCATATGGTATTTCTATTTTTAGACTTTTGAGGAACCTCCACTTTTCCATAGAGGCTGTACTAATTTACATTCCCACCAACAGTGCACGTGGGTTCCCCTTTTTCTGCATCTTTACCAGCATTTGTTATTTTTTGTCTTTTTGATAAAAGCCATTCTAACTGGGGTAAGATATCTCACTGTGGCATTTGTATTGTGGATTTGCATTTCTTGGACAATTAATGGACAATTAATGGACAATCTTGGACAATTAATGACATGGAGCATTTTTAAATAGCATTTTTAATATACACCTGTTGGCCATTTGTCTTACGTATGTCTTCTTTTGAGAAACGTCTGTCCATCTAGATCTTTTGCCCATTTTTAATTTGATTTTTTTTTCTTTTTTTGCTGTTGAGTTGTTTGAGTTCCTTATATATTCTGGTTACTGATCTCTTGTTAGACGCATAGTTTGCAAGTATTTTCCCCCATTCTCGTAGGTTGTTTTTTCACTTTGATAATTGTTTCCTTTGCTGTACAGAAGCTTCTTAGCTTAATGTAATCCCATTTTTCTATTTTTGCTTTTGCTGTCTGTGCTTTTAAAGTCTTATTCCCAAAATTTTTGCCCAGACCAAAGTCCTGAAGTGTTTTCCTAATGTTTTCTTCTAGGAGTTTCATAGTTTCAGGTCTTAGATTTAGTCTTTAGTCTATTTTCATTGATTTTTATTTATGGTGAAAGATAGGGGTCTAGCTTTATTCTTCTGCATTTGGTTATCTAATTTCCCCAGTAACATTTATTGAAGAGACTGTCCTTTGCCCAGTGTATGTTCTTTGTTGAAAATGAGCTGTAGGCTAGGAGTGGTGGTTCATGTCTGTAATCTCAGCACTTTGGGAGGCCAAGGCAGGCCAATCACTTGAGGTCAGGAATTCAAGACCAGCCTGACCAACATAGTGAAACCCCATCTTTAAATTAGCTGGGCGTGGTGGTGTACACCTGTAGTCCCAGCTACTCTGGAGGCTGAGGCAGGAGAATCACTTGCTGGGAGGCACAGGTTGCAGTAAGCCAAGATCGTGCCATTACACTCCCACCTGGGCAACAAGAGCAAAACTCCATCTCAAAAAAAAAAAAAAAAAAAAAAAAAAAAAATTAAAATTAAATGAGTTGTAAATGCTGTAAATGTGTGGACTTATTTCTGGTTTTCTATTCTGTTCCATTGGTCTATGTGGCTGTTTCTATGCTAGTACCATGCTGTTTTGGTTACTGTGACTTTGTAATATATTTTGAAGTCAGGTAGTGCAGTGCCTTAAGCTTTGTTCTTGCTGTTCATATTTGCTTTAGCTATTTGGGGTCTTTTGTGGTTCTAGGACTTTTTTTTTTCTACTTCTGTGCAGAATATGTCTGGTATTTTGATAAGGGTTGCAATGAGTTTGTAAATTGCTTTTAGTAGTACTCTTGACATTTTAACAACATTAATTCTTTCAATCCATGAGCATGGGCTATCTTTGATCTTTTTGTGTCCTCTTTAATTTCCTTCATCAGTGTTTTATAGTATTCCTTGTAGAGATCTTTCACATCTTTGGTTAAATTTATTTCTAGGTATGGCCAGGGGCAGTGGCTCACACTTTTAATCCCAGCACTTTGGGAAGCTGAGGTGGGTGGATCATGAGGTCAGGAGACCGAGACCGTCCTTGCTAACACAATGAAACCCCATCTCTACTAAAAATACAAAACAACATTAGCTGGGCATGGTGGCAGGCATCTGTAGTCTCAGCCCGGGAGGCTGAGGCGGGAGAATGGTGTGAACCCGGGAGGCAGAGCTTGCAGTAAGTCGAGATCGTGCCACTGCACTCCAGCCTGGGTGACAGAGCGAGACTCCATCTCAAAAAAAAAAAAAGAAAATTTTGTCCTAGGTATTTTATATTTTTGTAGCTACTGTAAACGGGATTGCTGTCTTACATTCTTTTTCAGATTGTTTGCTGTTGGTGTGTATAAATGCTACTAATTTTTTAACGTTGATTGTGTATCCTGCAACTTCACTGGATTTGTTTATCATTTCTAACAGGTTATTTTGGTGGCATTTCCAAGTTTTTCTAAAATAGGTCATCTGCAAACAGTAATAATTTGACTTCTTCCTTTCTAATTTGGATGCACTTTATTTCTTTCTCTTGCCTAATTTCTCTGGCTAGGACTTCAACTTTGTTGAATAAAAATGGTGAAAGTGTATATTCTTGTCTTGTTCTAGATCTTAAAGGCTTTCACTGATGAACTTTTTTATTAAGATCATTGCTATTGGCATTTTGAGTCAGATAATTCCTTGTTGGTGGAGGGAATATGTCTTGTGCATTGCCAAATATTTATCAGAATCCGTGGCCTCTACCCATGAGATGTCAGTTGTCACTACTAGGAATGTCTCCAGACACTTCCAAATGTCCCTTGGGATGTAGGGGGCAAAGTCAGCCCCAGTTGAGAACCGTGGCCCTAGACCTCGTGTAGAACAGATGTGTCACCCTGGGGCTGTGTGGCCTTTCCAGTGGAGGCACATTCTGGGGTATTTGTGGAATCTTCTCTGGCCTATGCGAAATAGAAAAGGTTGGGCATGATGGCTCACACCTGTAATCCCAGCACTTTGGGAGGCCGAGGCGAGTTTGAGACCAACCTGGGCAACATGGCAAAAACCCATCTCTATAAAAAACACAAAAATTAGCCAGGTGTGATGGTGCGCACCTGTAGTCCCAGCTACTCAGAAGGCTGAGGTGGGAGGATGGCTTGAGCCCAAGAGGTCAAGGCTGCAGTGAGCTGAGATTGCACCACTGTACTCACTGGGCAACAAAATGAGACCCTGTCTCAAAAAAATAAAAAAAGAAATAGGAAAGACATGACTACAAAGAAAGTCACTTGACCATGAAAACTACAAGACTTCCCACCATTCATTTACAGCTTTTCACCCTTTGTGTTTTATATATCAGATAATTATTCAGATGTATTACCAGTTGTGATACAGAAGGGAACCATAATGGAGAGAGAAGCCAGATATCCCTGTCCAGCCACGTCACGTCCTACTGACACACTTTGTCTGTGCCATCACAAGAGGTCTCATTAGCAGTAAGCTCATAACTCAGGTTTTATTTGCATGTTATGCTGACTTAGATGGCTCTACTAAGGTAAGATGTTGGGTTTTTTGTTTTGTTTTATTTTTTTGAGACAGAGTTTTGCTCTTGTTGCCTAGGCTGGAGTGCAATGGCACAGTCTTGGCTCACTGCAGCCTCCACCTCCTGGGTTCAAGTGATCCTCCTGCCTCAGCCTCCCAAGTAGCTGGGATTACAGGCACCCACCACCAAGCCCAGCTAATTTTTTTTTTTTTTTTTTTTTTTTTTTTTTAGTAGAGACATGGTTTTACCATGTTGGTCAGGCTGGTCTTGAACTCCTGACTTCAAGTAATCTGTCCACCTTGGCCTCCCAAAATGCTGAGATTACAGGCATGAGCCACTGCGCCTGGCCAGGTTTTGTTTTGTTTTGTTTTAAATACTGTTTCCTGTGTCTCTTTGGCCATTACTACAGATCCCAGTAATGTTGTGATGTTTCAGAAACTGTGTCATCCTTTCTGTGATTTCATCACACTGCATTTCAAAGACTGCTTTTATTCTAAGGAGCTGATTTTTACGAGCAGTGACTAAGAGAAACAACTGGGACTGTTGGGATCTGCCCAGGCACACCACTTCCCTCATGCCTAGGGAGCTTGGTCGTCCAGTATTTACTCCAGGATCTGCTTTCATCTTATATAAAAAATGAAAGTAAGTTAGTGGGAATAAAATGTAAAATTCATTCATTCTCCTGGGTGCGGTGGCTCACCTCTGTAATCCCAGCACTTTGGGAGGCCAAGGCAGGCGGATCCCAAGGTCAGGAGATCGAGACCATCCTGGCTAACACGGTGAAACCCCATCTGTATTAAAAATACAAAAAAATTAGCCAGGCGTGGTGACAGGCACCTGTAGTCCCAGCTACTCAGGAGGCTGAGGCAGAAGAATGGCATGAACCCAGGAGGCAGAGCTTGCAGTGAGCCAAGATCGTGCCACTGTACTCCAGCCTGGGCAACAGAGCAAGACCCCATCTCAAAAAAACAAAAACAAAAACTTCATTCATTCAAAAATTACCAAGTAGGATCTTGTGCTAGTTACCATGAGATATTTTGAGGCACCTAAAATAAAAGCTCAGAGTTCAGGAGCTCCTTATCTCATAGTTGAATCAAGATGTAGATGAGGGCTGGATGTGGTGGCTCATACCTGTAATCCCAGCACTTTGAGAGACTGAGGCAGGTGGATCACCTGAAGTCAGGAGTTCAAGACCAGCCCGGCCAACATGGTGAAACCCCGTCGCTAGTAAACATATAAAAATTAGCTGGGTGCAGTGGTGCACACCTGTAGTCTCAGCTATCCAGAAGGCTGAGGCAGGAGGATCCCTTGAACCTGGGAGGCAGAGGTTGCAATGAGCCGAGATCGTGCCACTGCACTCCAGCCTGGGTGACAGAGGGAGACTCCGTCTCAAAAAAAAAAAAAAAAAAAAAAAAAAAAATGTGGACAAGAACATTTACAATTATAAGTCAAGGGTCCTATGACAAAAGTGCCATAAACATCCAGAACAAGGCCGTTGGAAAAGAGGGTGAGTTCTGCACACTGGAGTCCATTGGCTGACCACAGATTCTAGAATGCATGTGTAAATGGCCTGTGAGAACACTTTATTTTCTTCTTTGACAGAATTGGCATCTCCCAGTGGAACAGGGAACTATTGAAGACAAAGAAGAGCCGGGCTTTAGTGAGGCATTTGATAATATGGTTAAAGACAATTTGGGCCGGGCACAGTGGCTCATGCCTGTAATCCCAGCACTTTGGGAGGCCAAGGTGAGCAGATCACCTGAGGTCAGGAGTTTGAGACCAGCCTGACCAACATGGAGAAACCCCGTCTCTACTAAAAATACAAAATTAGTTGAGTGTGGTGTCACATGCCTGTAATCCCAGCTACTCAGGAGGCTGAGGCAAGAGAATTGTTTGAACCCAGGAGGCAGAGATTGTGGTAAGCAGCGATTGTGCCATTGCACTCCAGCCTAGGCAACAAGAGCAAAACTCTGTTGAAAGAGAGAAAAGAAAAGAAAAGAAAAGAGAAAAGAAAATAAATCTGCCCATTTATGTCATGGAAAAGAAGATGAAAGATGAAGTACAAATTAGTTAGTGATTGGTATCAATGTGGAGGAGATTTCTGGTGCTGGGACAGTGAGGTTTTGGTAATCCATGTGTGGTTATCATGACATCATATGTTGCAAAATAAAGAATTCAAAAGATTTTTGATAGACCATGGCAATGCACCAAATCTAGCAAGATGAAATGTAGCACAAGAAAATGGTGGGTCTTGACCTTGGACCTGAAAACCCATCTGCACATACTCTGGTGGAGGGAGCCAGGCTTGGTAAGAAGTATTGGAAAAGACCTGAAGCTTTTTTCTTTTCAGACTTTTGGGCACATTTAAGAATCACCTGGCTGAGCACAATGGCTCACACCAGAAATCCCAGCACTTTGGGAGGCCAAGGCGGGAGGATTGCTTGAGGCCAAGAGTTCGAGACTACAGCCTAGTCAACATAGCAAGACCCTGTCCCTAGAAAAAAAGTTTTTTAAAAAAATTAGCCAGACATGGTGGTGTGTGCCGACAATCCCAGCTTCTGGGGAGGCTGACGTGGGAGGATCATTTGAGCCCAGGAGTTTGAGGCTGCAGTGAGCTCTGATCATACCACTGCACTCCAGCCTGGGCAGCACAGCAAGATCCCATCTCAAAAAAAAAAAATAGTCGCCTGGCATAAATGCTTAAAATGTGGATTCCCAGGTGCTACCCTAGATTGTCAGATTCAAGTTTGAGGTGTGGTCCAGGAATCTCCATGTATTAAAGTGTCTTAGATAGCTCAGATTGCTATGAGAAAATATCACAGACTAGGTGGCCCAATCAACAGACATTTATTTCTCACAATTCTGGAGTCTGGGATCAAAATACCTACACATTCAGTTCCACCCTCTTTGTGAAGGACACAAACTTTCAGTCCATAACGTGAAGCTCTCTGGGTCATTCTGAAGTAGGGGCTCCGTGAGCCACACTGTCTTAAAGGTTTAAGTTAATGGGTGGAGGCTTTCACAATTGTATTGGGCAAAAGTGTAATGAGGAGAACAAAAGAGGTGAGAATCCTGCTCTACTGCGGTAGACAGAGCAGATGTGGATAATTTACATTTAATCTTGGGCCATGACACTTTAAGAAGAGAGTCAAACTGGAAACAGGAAGGCAAAGGGGACTCAGAAGCAGATCCTCTGAAAAAGAGTGGAAGAAACTGGCAGTTCCTATCTCAGAAAGATCAGACTGAGAGAGGCCAGGACAGGGGAAAGGTTGTCTGCATCAGGGAATTAAACTTCCTCTGTGTGACCTCACAAGGTGACACTAAGACCAGTGGGCAGGAACCACAAGGGATCTATTTAAAAGGCTCAAAATAATGACCATCTTCTCTTAACAATGAGAGCCATCTGTCCACAGTGCCAGAGGTGTTCAAGCAAGGGCCAGAGAACACGTTTAAATGATTCTTCGGGAAGTTGGGTAATGAATGGAAGGATGGCACATCAAAAAGGTGGCAGAACCAAGGGAAGTGTTATTGTTCTTGTTATTGTTTGATCGGAGAAAATACAGCATGTGTAGGTTTCCAAGTAGAAATGGAGTAAAGATAGGAGCCCAGGTGTGGCAGCTCATGCCTGTAATCCCAACACTTTGGGAGGCCAGGGTGGGAGGATCACTTGAGGCGAGGAGTTTAAGAACAGCCTGGGCCACATAGTGAGACCCCTCTCTATTTTTTAAAATTAAAATAATTGTTTCTTTCTTTTTTTTTTTTTTTTTTTTGAGACAGAGTCTCGCCCTGTCGCAACCTCCGCCTCCTGGGTTCAAGTGATTCTCCTGACTCAGCCTGCCAAATAGCTGGGATTACATGCATGTGCCACCATTCCTGGCTAATTTTTATATTTTTTGTAAAGACGGGGTTTTACCATGTTGGCCAGGCTGGTCTTGAACTCCTGACCTCAAGTGATCCGCCCACCTCAGTCTCCCAAGGTGCTGGGATTACACATGTGAGCCACCATGCCCGGCCTTAAAAATAAATTTAATAAGAGAAAGATATGAAAGTGATGGAGGCAGGCATGCCATGGGGACAGTAGTGGAGAGAGACAAGTAAGTGAAGGAGAAGGGGACTGGAAGGACCTGGTCAGGTTGAACTCTAGAGATGGGGGAAGATTTGCAGTGGAATCACAGCAGAATAGAAGGAAGGAAATAGGAAGGATACAAAGATATTTCATGGTGAAAAAGAGGAGGTGGTATAAGGCACCATAAGGTAATGTGACAGGCAAGTTGAAGTTCATTCCAATCATGGTTTTAAGAAACAAAGGGTCCAGGTGCAGTGGCTCACGCCTGTAATCCCACACTTTGGGAGGCCGAGGTGGGCGGATCACGAGGTCAGGAAATCGAGACCATCCTGGTGAAACCCTGTCTCCACTAAAAATACAAAAATTAGCCAGGCTTGGTGGCAGGCACCTGTAGTTCCAGCTACTCAGGGGCTGAGGCAGGAGAATGGTGTGAACCCGGGAGGCGGAGCTTGCAGTGAGTGGAGATCGTGCCACTGCACTCCAGCCTTGGTGACAGAGCCAGACTCCATCTCAAAAATAAAAAATAAAAAATAAAGTTCTTTAGTGGGCATGGTTTATAATCCCAGCACTGTCTAGCAATCCAGAGGCCGGTGGCTGGGGGTAACCTGGGCTGGGAATTGGCATGGTGGGCCAAAGGAAAAGGATAAAGGAACTTTACATTTCAGGCTCACAAGATTGGTAAATACCAAGCTGTGACCTGTCCAGGGTAGTGTGGGTTTTCTGTTTCCAGAGCCTTTAAACAAGCAAGTATTTTAGTTAAGCTTAGAAACCCCAAACCCTAGAGATAGCCAGAAGTACCCAAGATACCTGAATTTCATTTCAAGGATGCTGCCTTTGTGCTCCTGTCTTGGTCTTGACAGAGTTGGGGCTTTGACTTTGAGGTTGTCTCTGTGCCATGCGTATTCTGAAAATGTTGGTTTTTTATGAAGCCCTGAGATTTTAGGAAGGGCGCAGATCCTGTGGCCACCGTAATTTATCTTAAGACAAATAAACAATGAGGTGTTTCATGCGTTTTCTCCTGTCTTTCTCCTGTACTGCCTAGTGGATTTCCAATGTGTTTATGAAAAATAATGGCTTTGGCCAGGCACAGTGGCTCATGCCTGTAATCCCAGCATTTTGGGAGGCCAAAGTGGGTGGCTCACCCAAGGTCAGGAGTTCGAGACCAGCCTGGTCAACGTGGTGAAACTCCGTCTCTACTAAAAATACAAAAATTAGCTGGGTGTGGTGGCGGGCACCTGTAATCCTAGCTACTCAGGAGGCTAAGGCAGGAGAGGAGAATCGCTTGAACCCAGGAGGCAGAGGTTGCAGTGAGCCGAAATTGTGTCATTGCACTTCAGCCTGGGAGCAAGACTCCGTCTTAAACAAACAAACAAACAAACAAAAACAAACAAAAAAGAAAAATAATGGCTTTGAAGTGCATGAGATCTACATGATCGACATGATCTGCAAATTTACTCTACCTGTCTTTGGTCTTAACCCGATTTAATTGAGAAATAATTTCTAAATCTAACACCTAAATCTATGGGAGAGATCTGGAAATAGGCTTGTCAAAGTAGAGGTCATATATGTTGACCATTTACTTCCTCATTGTTTTTGCAGGATGAACTCTTAAACATTTCTTAAACACTAGTAGAAATGCCTTTTTTTTCTAAGCAGATTTTTTGCAGGATAAAGTTATTTATAAGGGAAGCTGTTGTTATTGGCTAAAATCATGGGAGAGTCACTTCATTTTTAACAACTTGGAAAGACTGAAAGAAAGCAGGATTAATGCCTCTGTTTTTAAAAAAGAAACAGGGCAGTGTGTGGTGTTCTAATCTGGAAGTTCACCTGGAAAAAAAAAAAGATTACCAATTTATTTCTAGAATAATCTGTAGTGAATGCAGTGTTAGGAACTTATATCACTTGACAGAACAAGTCCTGTCAAACTGATTTATTTCCTTCTGTGAAAGAGTAACAAGATTTTAGTAGATTGAGGGGAAATGATCAATATAATCTATATTTTATTTAGCAAGATGCTTGAACCTGCTGCATCCAACATCTTGGTCAATACATTCAGAAAATTTGGGGATTGGCATTAGTTGTCTAGAGGGCAACTGAGCTCCTATCCTGGGGCCTAGATTTAGTAGCACATCCTTTTTGAAAGTCCCAAAGGAGGGGAATAGTTACCTGACCTATTTTAAGAGGAAGACATGCTAGTGAATTCCCCTAGAAGATCCTCTGAGTTCTGATGAATGTATCTGACATGTTTGTCATTCTTGGTTTTGATTATTCAGATATGTTTGGAAGATCAGTCACGTGTGTGGTGTGCATATACATGTATATGTATATAGACACACACATATTTTATTAAATACAGTTTATGCTGCTGTGCACAGCCATTCACACACCCTGCATTCACATCCTTCTGAAAATTCCCCAAGAACTTCCCGACAGGATGGGTTCTCAGGCTTCTCTGTCACCAAAGGGGTGGGGGGAATAAGAGGAAACAATAACTCTGAAAGCAAGTGAAATGTGTGGAAATAAATCTGTCATACTCTGTAATTCTAAAAAAGAAAGATACTTCTGGAAATTCTATCCCAGCTTAGGAAACAGTCGGTTGTGAGAAACAGTGATGATATTATTCTTATGATGAGTCTCTGGATTTACGTATCCCCTCTGCTCGAGGGAATCCAAGCACCTTAATAACTGTGACATCATTCTAAACTATTAATCTTCACAACACCCCCCTGAGGAAGTCTGTTAGGCACTGACATTCCTCGTATTTCAGCAACTTTATGGCTGGAATTAGGTATATCAGGTATCTGTGTATAGGGAAAGTTTGTCCTTGATAATGTATCTTTATCTCATTGCTCCACTTCCCAGTACTAACAGATTTAACTTAGAGCCCAGTAACACCTAAAAAGAACATGTGAGATTTGTCTCGGTCCCTCTAGTTCATGCAGTACTTTTACAATCACTTGATCTTCACGCTCCAACTCTTCAATGCCGACAGGTAAGAAATATCAGAATATTATTAATCATTTCTACCATGGATTGAACCCCCTTCATGTGCCAGGGATTGTGCTAGATACTTTATATCTGCAGTCTCATTTAATCCTGAAACAACCCTGTGGGGTGTGTACTGTTATCTCCATTTTACAAGGAGAAGTTACACAGTGAGGATTAAGTGATTTGCTGGGGGCCATCCAGCTGTTAGTGGCAGAGCTAACACTAGAACCCAGGCCTTTGGTAATCTTCCTGCTCTCTACATTTTGTTTTATTTTTATTAAGAAAAGCCTTTGGCCGGGCGCGGTGGCTCACGCCAGTAATCCCAGCACTTTGGGAGGCTGAGGCGTGTGCATCACGAAGTCAGGAGTTTGAGACCAGCCTGGCCAACAGTGAAATGCTATATCTACCAAAAATACAAAAATTAGCCGGGCATGGTGGCATGCACCTGTATTCTCAGCTACTTGGGAGGCTAAGGCAGGAGAATCTCTTGAACCCAGGAGGCGGAGGTCGCAGTGAGCTGAAATTGCACCACTGCACTCCAGCCTGGGCCACAGAGTGAGACTCCATCTCAAAAAAAAAAAAAAAAAAAAAGCCTTTGATTCTTCTAGGTAATTCTTTCTTGTATGTATTTACTTTTCTATATATTTTTAATTTATTTATATTGTATATCACTGCAAGATCATGTCTCTGACTTTTAGGCTTTGAGTATAAGGTAAATCTGTCCTGAGCTACCAACACTGCCTCTCTGATCTGTCATGAGAGAGGGAAGTATTAGGTACTAAATCATATTTTTAAAAATATGCCAACAATGAAAAGTGATTGCTTTATTGTTACGCCATTCTAGCCCAGCCCACAGGCTCAGCAGTAGATATGATGTCCCCTCTCCCTCCCTTCGTCTCTTTCTCTTTCCAGTTGGGGATCATTCTCTTGTTCTGTTGCCCAGGCTGTAGTGCAGTGGTGTGATCATGGCTCACTGCAGCCTCGAATTCCTGGGCTTCCGTGATCCTTCTGCCTCAGCCTCTCTAAGCACTGTGATTACAGGCATGAGCCACCATGCCTGGCCTATATTCCTTTTAGTAGGTAATAATAGGGTAATTATGCTTTAAAACAAACAAACAAAAGGCCGGGTGCAGTAGCTCACACCTGTAACCCCAGCACTTTGGGAGACCAAGGTGGATGGATTGCTTGAGCTCAAGAGTTCAAAACCAGCCTGGGCAACACGGCAAAACTCCGTCTCTACAAAAAAATACAAAAATTAGCTGGGTGTGGTGGCATGCACCTATAGTCTCAGCTACTTGGGAGGCTGAAGTAGGAGGATCGCTTGAGCCCAGAGGCAGAGGTTGTAGTGAACTGAGATTGTGCCACTGCACTCCATCCTGGGTGACAGAACCTGACCCTGTCTCAAATAAAAAAGGAAAAGGAAAAGAAAAAAGGAAGGAAGTTAGTTAGTTAGTTAAGGACTTACATTGAGTGTTTCAATGAGATCTGATCCTCCCTCCCTCCCTCCCTCTCTTCCTTCCCTCTTTCCTCATTGGTTAAGCATGTCTGTATGCCCAGAACCGTCTTCATCCTGGAATCGATATCTGCAGTTCAGTGTCGTCATCATTGTCGTCATCATTGTCATTATCATTCTCATTATCTTCTCTTCTCCAAGGGTACAGCACTGAGTACCAATTAGCATGGTGGGCGTTTATGGAGATGTGTACAGTGAACACTCCATATGGTGCCTATCCTTGGGGAAGCAGGCGGGTCATCCGTAACATGAATACAAATCTACTCATGAATGCATATGCATTTCCACATCATCACAGGTATTCTGCAGTGAAACAAATGGATCTTGTTGCTGTTATCTTGGTTCCATACAGTTTTACACAAATGCAGGAAACCCACTCAGGGAGAGGTCACCTCCAACACTGGGCCTGAGACAGGGTGAGGAAGTGAGCCTGAGCCTTGAGCTAGACTCAAAGATGGAGAAAGAACCTCCTTCGTGTTATTCTCCAGATCCCTCCAAAGTTGAAAGATGCCACAATAAAGGTCACATAATTCTGCTGGGTTGGTTGCTTTGTATGATTCTCTTTACCCTCTCTTATATGTTTCCACCACTTGGAGTTTAGTTTGACAAAAACTAATAAGAAGTGAAGAGCACACATTCACTGACAGAGGCATCTCAAACCCACAGCTGGGAGTCAGGAACCTGTGTTTCACCTTATCCTTCTGTACTCATAATTTAGCAGTGGCTCCATAAATGATGAGATATGGAGATGATGAGAATGACACTGAGAACTTCCAGTACTACTTTTATTTGGAATCAAAAGCCACAACAATCATTTCATTGACCAACAGAGTTATCTACCTAACTGATGTCTCAAAACAGCAAGTCCAGGCCAGGCTCAGTGGCTCATGCCTGTGATTCCAGCACTTTGGAAGGCCGAGGCGGGTGGATCACTTGAAGTCGGAAGTTTGAGATCAGTCTGGCCAACATGGTGAAACCCTGTCTGTACTAAAAATACAAAAATTAGCTGGGCATGGTGGCAGGTGCCTATAATCCCAGCTACTTGGGAAGCTGAGGCAGGAGAATCACTTGAACCCGGGAGGTGGAGGTTGCAGTGAGCTGAGATTGTGCCACTGCACTCCAACCTGGGCAACAGAGTGAGACTCTGTCTCAAAAAATAAACAAAATCCAGCAAGTCCTTGGCCTATGACATTTAGAAGTTTAAAATTAGAACTTGTACAAAACGTTTAAAGCCTGTAGGAAGTTCTAGATTTCCAGGATATCTGAAGAGGATTTAGATTCTGTTGATCCTGGAGAGACATATTTATGACTGACCCCTTTCACCACACCCCTCCCTGCCGGATTTATGCTTTGCTGAAGGGATAGGTCTCTAGAAGGTAGCCTCATGATAACTAGATTCTCTTCTGATTGGTTGCGAGGATCATTTCAATGGGCATAGTACTGGAAATGTGTCTTAAGAAATAGGAGGCCAGGCATGGTAGTTCACGCCTGTAATCCTAGCACTTCGGAAGGCTGAGGCAGGCGGATTGTCAGAGCTCAGGAGTTTGAGACCAGACTGGGCAACACGGTGAAACCTCGTCTCTACTAAAATAGAAAAAATTAGCCGGGCATTGTGGTGCTTGTCTGTAGTCCCAGCTACTTGAGAGGCTGAGAGAGGCAGGAGAAATGCTTGAACCCAGGAAATGGAGGTTGCAGTGAGCCAAGATTGTGCCACTGCATTCCAGCCTGGGCGACAGAGTGAGACTCCAAAAAAAAAAAGAAAGAAAGAAAAGAAAAGAAACAAATAGGAATGGGCTGGGCACAGTGACTCACACCAGTAATCTCAGCACTTTGGAAGACTGAGGTGGGAGGATCACTTGAAGCCAGGAGTTCGAGACCAGCCTGGGCAAAAAAGCAAGACCCTGTCTCTATAAAAAAATTGTAAAACAAATTAGCCTGGCATGGTGGCATGTGTCTGTAGTCCCAGCTACTCAGGAGGCTGAAGTGGGAGGATTGCTTCAGCTCAGGTGTTGGAGGCTGCAATGAGTTATGGTCATGCCACTGCACTCCAGCCTGAGTGACAGAGCAAGATTCTGTCTCCAAAAACGAAGAAATAGGAATGAACCCAAACACCGAAGGCCAGTACTATATTGACATTCAGAGTCCCACCTCTAGGTCTTAGTAGGGTCTTCCAATAGGATACTGTATTTTTGATTTTCCTTTTTTTTTTTTTTTGGAAATGGAGTTTCACTCTTGTTGCCCAGGCTGGAGTACAATGGCATGATCTCGGCTCACTGCAACCTCCACCCACTGGGTGCAAGCGATTCTCCTGCCTCAGACTCCTGAGTAGCTGGGATTACAGGCGCCCCCACCACACCCAGCTAAGTTTTGCATTTTTAGTAACAATGGCGTTTCACTGTGATGGCCAGGCTGGTCTTGAACTCCTGACCTCTAGTGATCCACCTGTCTCATCCTCCCAAAGTGCTGGGATTACAGGCATGAGCCACCGCGCCTGGCCTGCATTTTCGATTTTCCATCCAACCCAGTGGTGAACATGCCCATCAAAGTACTCATGCCCTCTGGGTAGAATCCCACCTTTCTGAGTGCTGGGGATCATGAGTTTACCCCTAAGTAATGACTACTAAATAGTCTCACTCTCATGTGACCCTTCATATGTCCTTCCTTCCACGTCCCATTCCCAAACTAAAAGGGGTATCATCCCACTCAGAACAGCCTAGGGTGGGAGGTGGAAGCAATAGGGCCCCTCAGTGTCTGCCTTGTGCCCCTTCGCCTGAGACAGCTGTTCCCTTTGATTCCCAGTGGTGTCACCCTCTGGCCTCACTATCTTGCCGTCCGCTTTCAAAGCAGTTTCCAGGCACACCCCATCTTCATCTTTCTGTGAGAATAAATAAACACTTTGAGGCTCCCATGTCTTCATTAAACATTTTCTCTAAACTGCATGCTCTGGCTCTGTGCCCACGTGCACCAAGAAAGCTGCCCAGGAGCAGCCGAACCCCAGAGCCCTGCCTGCTGGTTCTTCCTATAAATAGCCCTTTGAATAGGCAGGAGGCACCTGCACGAACTGCCACTCCTCCCCTCCTCTCTGCATCCTGGCTTTCCCAGCTCCCTGAGTCTCAGGCTGGGGAGGATGGTGAGCAGCCTCCCCAGCCCCCGGCAGAATGAGCAGCAGTATTGGCGGCAGCAGCAGCAGCAGCAGCAGCAGCAGCAGAGAAAAGACCAGGAGCGAGTCGCACGTGCTCCCTCCCTCCCTCCCTCCGCTCGAGGCCAGGAGCTGCTGGGACCTGTGGTCTGGCAGTGGGGAAGGGAGGGGACCCTGGTAAGCAGCAGTGTGGGAAAACGTGGAATGGAGACTAGAAGAGAAGCTGTACATAAATAAATAAAGAAAGCATGTTTGACCAAACCCCCAACACCGAAATCTCGAAGCCCAGTGGAGCAGGAAATTGAATGGCCCGGACTCCGCAGCCTCGCCTGGCGCCTCCTCCCCTCCCCCTGGCCGGAAGATTTTCCTAGGCTCCAGACTTTTTTTTTTTTTTTTTTAATTTAGAAATCTCAACTCTAGAGAGAAAAGAGGAAAGGTGTTTTAAAAGAGTGAGGGCTCAATGGCCACAGATCTGAAAAAACTGAAAAGCGGGGCGGGGCGGCGGGGAGGAAAAGAGCACCCAGCTGTGTGTGTGTGTGTGCGCGCGCGCGCGCGCGCGAGCACACGCAAGACAGTCTAGGAACCAGCCCGCAAGGGGAAAAGAAAACAAAGGAAAGTATGACATGAGAAAGACAGAGAAATAAGTGGTGGAAGGCATGAGTGGTGAGGGAGGGGTCTGGGCGCTGGAAAGAGGCAGAGAGGATGGATACCGGAATGCAGGCGGCGCGGGGAGGGAGGGAGGCGCACATGTGGGAGAGAGAGAGACAATGATGTCAGCATTTCCTTCTGGATTGGTCACGTGGTCCTTGCCAGGTAAACAGACTGGAAATAGACTCCATAAAGGCAGTGCCTGCCGAGGGAGGGCGGGAGACGAATCCCGCTTCACCCTTTCCTCTCTGTTGCATCCTCAGCAAGCAGGTTTTCACGTCTGCGACAAGGTGGTCTCAGAGTGGAACTGCGTTCTTACAAGTCAAGGAATATGATTCAGAGAGGAAAAGCTATTTGCTTTTATAATTAGCTCAAGGGGTTTGGAAACATTTTGATTAAAAAATAATAATAGAGGCGGGGACAAATGTGAATCTAAGCTCAGATGCTATGAGTGTCTTGGGTCGGGGATAGCTTATCTTTGTGTCTTCTTTGGAAGGGGCTCAGATGGATCTAGATTAAGGATGGATTGCACGGCCGCAGTTCAGAATGAAAGGATCAGATGCTGTAATTATCAACATTAGGAAACAGAAAATGCTAACAGATTCAATGAGAATACATTACAAGAGTTTGATACAGTTCAGTGTGTGACCCTGGTGCCCCAGGAAGGAATGGAGACCCCACAACAGAAAAGAGGTTAAAAAAAGGTACAGTGACTTTCAAGCAGTGTTCTTTAAAAATGATATGAAAGGATTCTCAAGCAAAACATGGCAGGAGTTCAAGGCATTTTAAAACGGGAAAGGGACATGGGAAACTTTATCTGAAAGCAAACTGGATGAAGCAGGTAATTTTTCCACCTGGAAAGCTCTAGAATCCAAAATGGTAGTGGGAGGGAGAAGTGTATGGATCTTTCTTCAAATGCCTGGAAATAAGGCTTTTGCATCCGTGATGAAATATCTCATTTAGATCACTCTTCGAATAATTTTGGATTGACAGGATATACCATTATGATCAGTTATTTTCTGACCAGGTGGAAATTTGGCCAAAGCTTGTGGGAAGTGGAATGACCAACTCAGTTTTTCAGAAATGAGTGGGTTGCTAAGATGCAGTTTTAAACCTGGGACAGTCTTCGGTAAACTGGGACCAGTTGGTCACCTTAGTGGGGAGCTAGGAGTTCTAGTCTAGTCTTCATGAATATAATGAGACAATTCACCCCTTCCCCCTCTCTACCCACCAAAAACCAAAACAAAACCACCTTTCATTCTGTTTTTCTCTCATTTCTTATTCTCTCCCCTCATTTCTTTCACTTAGTCTTCCCTGATCAGTTTATAGCATTGCATGGCTAATTTGGGTATGCATGAATCTGTAGACGGACACATGAGCTGGCAGAATATAGCTAAACTGAACAGTTGGCTTTAGTTGCACCTGGGGAAAAGGAGGGGAGAAAATAACTATGCATTTTCTTTTGCTCCCCACCTGCCACCTGCTTAACATCCCTTATTGGAGGAGTGGGTGAGAGCCCAGTCAGTACACACAAGTGTACTTTCAGCCCTTGGGTTAAAAGACAGATATTTGATACCCCTCTCTGTTAACAAAATACGTCACTCTCAAGACTCCCAGCCCAGAGTTATTTTTGCAGCATTATGTAATTGGATTGCCTAGTTAGAAGTACTTCCTTAACAAGGCTTTCAGCAACCCCTCCGTGTGGGCCTGGCTGGGCCTGGCCAGTTCTGCCCAGTTACACACACTCACACTTGGGCAGTTATCAGTCAGAGTCAACCCAGCCAAGCACGGTGAAAAGTGATCAGCCCATACCACTGGACTGACCACCCTCCCCCCTTGCTGCAGGTTCGCCCAAAGTGAGTGGTCAGTATCTGCAGTGCGCATGGAAGCCAGAGTTGGTGGATGACCGTCATGTGGCCAAGCCTCAATATTGGCAAAGCAGGCATCATCTTTGTTTCAAGGGAGCTGTGGAACTGTCCCACCCACAGCCTTCCCTACCTTAGGGCCTGCAAATGGAGCACTCAAGTGACCAGGAGTTCCCAAGGGGCCTGCCTTTGGATGTCTATCTCTGCCTGCTCTTATTCCCCATCTACTGGATTTCCTCATATTTTTTCATGAGCAGTTGGTCATCTGATCATCCCTTCCTGTTAGCCCTGCTGACTCACAGAAGTAAGGAACTTGTCTGAGCTTCAGACACTGTCAGAAAATTTACAAAGGAAAACAAAAAGGACTAGTATGAACTTCCCCTGGTATGGCCAGCCAAGGCTGGAAAACCAAGGGGCACACCAGGCAATTGTTACATGGGTTCAAACCCTGTAATCCTAGGATTTTGTTGATATTTCTCTATTGCATTGTCCTTTTTGGCCTTTTTTCCTTTAATGAATAACATCCCCCATGCCTATCAGTGACATGTCTCTTAGTCTTGAATCTAGCCATGAATCCATACAAAACCAGAGCACCCTTCCCGGAATATTTTTCTTTCCTGCCCCTCAGCGCATGTGCCCTGCACATCTATCTATTCTCATCCCTTGGGTCCCCTGATTCTCCTGACCTTGATGAGAGGCAACTGGTATAATAGAAATAGCTTTAAAGCTTGACAGGCCCAGGTTCAAATTCAAGCTGAGCCACTTAATAGCTGTGTGACCTTACGTGAGTGACTTAACCTCTCTGAATCTGGTATTCCTCATCTATAAGATGGGACTAATAATAATATCAGTTTCCCAGGGTTGCTGGGAGAACTGAATGCAATTATTTGCAAAGTGCCTGGCAGGGAGCTACGGCATGGTAGGTGCTCAGCAAATGTGGGCTCTCCTGGGAGGGAGGAAAAGAGCTACCTTCCCTGTCTCCTGAGAGCTAACCTCCATTCTCTTTACCATCTGTCTCCTACTGGAATATCCTTTTTAGTGGTGCTAAATTGAATCTCACCATCATTTGGTGGTGGGTTGAGGGAGGGGCCCTTGGTCCGTGGAATAGAGACTCCCTTGGCTATTCTTTTGGGGGAAGCTTTCCACCTGACAATCTGTCCCCTGCCTGCCTCCTTATAGCCAGTGTCTCTCTGCAGACCCCTCCAAGGCTGGGCGCTAAATTAAGTCTATTAGCCTTGGTTTTATCTGTGCCAAGCTGCAGGGGCCACCAAGTGCTCTGTGCAAAGGGACAAGAGATGAATGCAGTTTCTCCCAAAGTGTACACCTGTGTGAACCCTGCATCTTTGTTGCAAAGGTGGGTTAATTCCAGCTCCACAGCAGGAACTCGTTGGAACCCATAGGGCAGGATCCCAGGGACAAACTGAGGTATCAACCAGCCACAGGCAAAATAATGGGGGAAACCAGGAAGGAGAGGTTCCCTGAAGGTGAGGGGCAGGGACAAGCCAGAACCCAGGGGCTCCTTTCGCTGAAGTTCACAAATGCCAAGAGCTGGTGATGTGAGCTGTACCTGGAGGGGCCAGGCTGGGGTGGAGGAGCGCCCATGGCAGCGCACACCACTGTTCCAGTTGGCAGGAAGCCCTTCCCTGAAGACTGCAAGTTTAACCTTTAGCATTCAAGTGTCGAGGCTTAAGTGTCGTTATGAGCAATTCTTCCTGCTGCAGCGTTCCCAGGCTGCGGAAAGAGGGGTCGGCGCAAATCTGCCCGCTTTCCTTTTTCTTCCCAGACAGAATGAGAGGGAGGGAGAAGTGCAGCACCAAACACGCAAACACAGGCACCCCTCCAGTCGGCCCTTCGCTAACTCTACACACGCACTCCCGCCTCCTTGGCCGGTCCAGTTTCTGGTCTGCCCTGGAGGTGAGCAGGGCCCCGGGGGTTCTCCACTCCCAGCTCTTGCACCTGGGGCTGAGGGGTACAGAGGCGTCTTCCCTCTCCAGGCCTTGGCTGGAAGGGGCTCCAGGGGACATCGGGGTCCAGCGTCCTCCTGCAGTCGGCTTCAGGGTCCCCACCCCGGTGCCCACACCTCGGTGTCCCGCGGGGAGGGGGTGTGTGAGCGCATCTGTGGTCCTAAAGAGACTGAGCAGCACGGCGAGAACGACAGAAAGAGAAGTGAACCACCAGCACCCCCGGGTGCGGAGTTAGGGTGATGGGGAGGCAGGCATGGGGCCTGGGCAGCGAGGGCGTTGGGAGTGAGGTACGCCCCCCGCCGCGCCCTCTCCTTCCCAGGCCACTGATGGGGCGGGCCCCTGGTAGTGGTGGCTTTTCTGGGCATCCGTAGGGGCATAATGGGGTGATCGAATTGCTCCGCCCGGGCCTGTTTCCCCGCCCATCCGAGGGGCCGCTGGGCCATGCCCTGCGTGCACCTGTGAGGGGCGCCTGGGTCCCAGTGCGGCGACTCTGCACCGGCCTAAGTGCCTCAGCCAGTGTCTCCAGGGACCAGAGGGCCCGGGGCTTCCTCCGGGAGTCCAGAACCCGCAGGAAAAAAAAAAGGGTCCCGAAATGGAGTTGGGTGTGCCGGGCATTAGGGACGCGCACGCTGGCTCTGTGAACTGGGATCAGCATCTCAGGCCAACTGTCGAATTCTCGATGATAAGGTTTTGGGCATGAGAGAGTGGGGAGGGAAGGGGCCTGGTCTATACAACATCCAGCCCAGAGGGACGGAAGAGCAGACACGAGAAGGGTGCGTCTCACGCCCGGGCCAGAGGAAACTGGCGTCGAATGTCCCTGCAGCCCGCTGAGCTCTGGAATTAAACAGGGAGGCGGCTGCGAGGGCGCGCCCCGAGTCCACAGGGGACCAGTGCCCTGCCCGCAGCCTTCACACAGGCTGGGCCCTAGGCCACCCCATGGGGAGCCCAGCTAGCTGGAGCCCCAGCGGTTGCGCTCCAGGCCCGGTGCGCACCGGACTCCTGCCGGCCCATGGGGCCGCGCCCTGCCCTGCACCCACCAGCCTTAACCAAGTACAGGCTCCAAATTTCGTGCCATCAGCGCACGGGAAGATCGGATTCGCCTTTTTCTCTATTTCTGAGAATAGGAAACCAACGAATCGGAAATTTTTTGCCTTGGAAAATATCTGTTCGATGTCGTTTGTTGCTTAAATTGTCCTTGGAATTTTTTTTCAACTTTATTTGAAAAAGAGAAAGTTGATGCGCTCCCCAAACCCTGTTTTTCTTTAAACCGTCCCTTTAGACGTGCAGCCGGTTACCGCAGATGTTTTCTGGGGCGAAGAGAGCGAAATGGAATGGGAGGGAGGACGAGGACTGGGAATCTCTCATTTTAAATCCCATTACTGGCTTTGGGGAGAGGCACACAGACACACACACATGCGCGCGCGTGCACACACACACACACAAAATCAGGAAAAGCTAGTTCGTCCCCCACTGATTTCCTTCACTTCAAAGATTTCCCTCGCCCCCTTAAATCAGAAAATTATGGCGCTAGGTATTTCTCAAGAAAAAAAAAAAAACCCTCACGTTTATTCAGAATATGTACATGGTTTAGGTTTCTTTTTACATTTCTCAGCAAAAAAATAAAGGGATGGGGGTGGTGGGTAAGAGGCACTCAATTCCCTGGCCATTAAATAAGCCATGCCTGCAAAAAATGCAAGCATGGGGTGGGGTGGGGGATTGTTCAGCCGCGCATCCCTCCATTAGCGCACGCCTGCGTGTCTGCGTGTCAACAATGCACGTGCCACCGTGGGCACCGTCTCCCGGCGCTGGTCCAGGAGGGCTATGTGCAGATGGGAGGCAGGTCTCAGTTGCCCACTCACAGCCCTGCTCCCAAGCCCGCCGCCCGCCCATCGCAGGGTTTCCTTTTTTCCTGGCTCAGGCTGGCAAGTAAGAAGTCTCGATCATTCCCCCCAGTTATGCCCTGGGAAATCCCTAAAGCGAACACGGCCTGACTGAGGGTCTCTTGCCCTCGAGTTGTTCACTTTGTTGCGTTGTGATGAAGTTAGTTCTCTCTCTCCTTCACCCGCCCCAGGCTTTAGATGTGGTGCAAACTTCTAGTACCTACCAGGTCACCAAAAGGGAAGTCAGGCGCTAGCCGGCGGTGCAGGCGGTGCGGAACCCGGGAGAGCCACCGGCTCTGCGCCTCCTGCCCCAAGGTTGGATTTCAGATTTCCATTGCAAAGGAGCTGAGAAAACTGGGAATCTGACTCAAACCCTGGAACTGACTAATTGCCCTGCATTTTCACAATGCGCCATGTATTCGAAATGAAGGGCAGGCTTTATCATTTGGAACTCTTTCAAGGACCCGGGCGCTCCAAGTTTGGGGCTAATTCTTTAAAGGTTTTACTTCTGAGAAACAGGAAAAAAGAAAGAATGAAACGTACCCACAATCCATGTACTGGAGATGACACTCAAGAGTAGGTTGTGGTCTCTTTTGAATCGGGAGTTCAAAAGAAAAAAAAAAGGCTTGTTCCCTCCCCCTTGCCCCAGGGATGAAACCTCTCTAGATTTGAGCGGCCAATTTGGTTTGATTTCCGCGGTTTGGAGGCTCTGGCAGGGTTAGGGGCGGCAGGGCTCAGAAGACAGACCTCAGCTGCCTTCTAGACCAGCTGGTTTGCTCTTGGCCCTGGAAGCAGAAGCTAAAATCGAGGTGATTCACCCTCACCCTGGTAGCTCGAGTGAGAGTCAGGGGAGGGCGTCGCGGAACCTCCCTGGCCGCGCCCCACACGCCCTGTCCATGTACCTCCCGGCTCATCTCCTTATCTTCTCACCGCACCCCCTACCTGCCTCCTGTCCCCCAGGGATCTAGTTCCCCTTTCTCTCTGTCATTTCGAGCCAGTTTTCTTTTCCCACCAAAAAAACTCCTTTTTCTTGGAGTAACTTTCCGAAAGAGCCGTCGTCCTAAATGCCATCCTCATGGAGCTGGATTTGGGAAGCTCGTTCTCAATTAAAGCGCCTTTTGTGGGCACGGTGTGCATCCCTACAGCCCCAGAACGCGTCACCTGGGTGCGAGGACCCTCAACCTCGCCGGGCCGGACACTGAACCGTGACAAAAGGGGACTTCAGATCCTCTGCTCTTTTCCCGTGAAAAGCCCCAGAAACACATCTGAATTTGGTTTTGGTTACCTTTCAGGTGTAAAAAAATATTTTGACAAAAGTATTCCCCAGTCCGCCAGAGTTGGGGAAAGCAAGCTCTTGTGCAAGAATATAGGCACAAACCAAGAAGCTGCATGTAGTGGGCACCACTGTGTACATCCGCTTATGACTGTGGGGACCATGTCAGGAGTCTGAGGGTCTGGCACCAACATTCAAACGGCCTAGTCCTGCCAGGGACACCCCTGGTTTTCGTAAACGGGGAGGGGGGCGGTGATTTTACTCAGACTCATCTACTCACTCCCTGGCGCATTGAGAGCAAACTTTGAGATTTGGTGGTTGAGGCTCAGGGCACAGTGGCTTAACCTTAGGGCAGAGCCTTGGATGGAGCGATTCCGGACGCTCAGAAGAACCGCACCCCACATCCCTACCAGAAAAGGGAACTGTTCGATTTGTTTGGGGTTAGGGGTGGATCTGGGCGATGGGGTGTCGGATGAATGGAGCCCACGTGCTGCGCCTGGCTGCCACTCTCTAGTTTCTCCCTCCCTATCTCATCTTCTGCCATTTCCAGAGGCAGGAGAAAGGTGATCTCGGACTTGACCCCTAAATCACGGCTGCCGGTGGCTGCACCTCACTCCAGGATGAACGCAGCCCCTTCCCCGGGCTCGGGCAGCTTAACCCTTTCCTCCCCGCGCGCGCAGAGGCCGCCGGTGGCGGCGCCTCTGACCCCGGCACTGCGAGCAGCCCGCCTCCTCCGCGCGGCACCTTGGATCCCGTGCAGAGACCACAAAAGGACGAGGCTGCCCGGCACTGCGAGCCTGGGGCACGGGCCGGCTGGCCCAGAGCGCTGCCGAGGAGCCCGAAGAAGAGCCGGAGTTAGCGGAACGAGGAGGGATGTTTAGATCATGTTAACTACCCAGACAGATGCACTTCAGCATGTCTGCATTTATGGAATCCATATGTTGTGGCAAATGAAAGGACTGCAACACGTACATACAATAGACTTAGAATAACAATACACATTCAAAAGGGACTCGCACATTCTTCACCCTCCAACCCCTTCCTTAGATCTAGCTCTGGAGTTGTACAGCGAGGCGTCCTTTCAACCTCTCCTGCCTCCACACGGTTTTTTTTTTTCTTTTCTTTCTTTCTTTATTTTGTTTCTGTGTCCACAATCCTCCTGCAGAAGAAAACCCAGGGCCCAGAGCTAGGCTTTTCCAAGTGAGATCTCCTAAGACCCCTTCATCCTCCTTGCCCCTTAAGATGGCCCATTGCCTCTTTAGCCTTTGGACCAAATAATAGCTGCTCACATTGCAACCCCATATTCTGATCATTGCAGGGGAGCAGATTCTTACTCAAATTCACCATTCACATCTTCATCATTAAATCAACATTTGTATGTTATATTTGCAAAGAAGTGGCTTCAAACAGATCTGGAAACACAAACCCCAGCGAGCGGGCACTCACACAGCTCTGCCCAGTACCTGAATTTATGTACACCTTGTATATCTGTGTGCACAGATATATTCACACACACACACACACATACAAATGCAAAGACATCTGAAGTCATTCAAATGTATATTTATGTACCCCTTTATGCATATATTTTGTTTTATATCTATATCCATTCATTTGAGTGAGAGCTAGAGAAATGTACACAGCAATGCAATATTTAGCCTACATTCCACTTTCCCTCCTAATCTAAATGTCTTAAAACCAGGTTGGTCTAAAATTTTCTGCCCTCTTGCTAGCTAAATGAAAGACTTTGATTCTGAATTTCTTGTTTCCTTCTTTTTTCATTTTGTACGTAAAATAATCCATATAGATGCTGGATTATCGTCTAAGCATTATTCAATCATACGAGCTTGGTACCTCTCCTTATAACGAATTCACTCAGTAAAATTAGCATAAGTATTTACCAGATTAAGCTGACATTTTCCTATATTGTAACATGAAATACATTTATATCCAGAATTTCCTCCAAATAGCTTATACCAAAGGAAATACTGACTTCCTCCGCACTGTTTTATATAAGAAACAAGCTACAAGTTCACTTCTAGTACTATTTACATTTTAAAAGAAAATAAATACATAGTATTTAAGTGATTTTCAAGATCTACAAAGAGGAGTTTAATTCTACTACATCTTTAAAAAAATAANTCCCACCAAAAAAACTCCTTTTTCTTGGAGTAACTTTCCGAAAGAGCCGTCGTCCTAAATGCCATCCTCATGGAGCTGGATTTGGGAAGCTCGTTCTCAATTAAAGCGCCTTTTGTGGGCACGGTGTGCATCCCTACAGCCCCCAGAACGCGTCACCTGGGTGCGAGGACCCTCAACCTCGCCGGGCCGGACACTGAACCGTGACAAAAGGGGACTTCAGATCCTCTGCTCTTTTCCCGTGAAAAAGCCCCAGAAACACATCTGAATTTGGTTTTTGGTTACCTTTCAGGTGTAAAAAAATATTTTGACAAAAGTATTCCCCAGTCCGCCAGAGTTGGGGGAAAGCAAGCTCTTGTGCAAGAATATAGGCACAAACCAAGAAGCTGCATGTAGTGGGCACCACTGTGTACATCCGCTTATGACTGTGGGGACCATGTCAGGAGTCTGAGGGTCTGGCACCAACATTCAAACGGCCTAGTCCTGCCAGGGACACCCCTGGTTTTCGTAAACGGGGAGGGGGGCGGTGATTTTTACTCAGACTCATCTACTCACTCCCTGGCGCATTGAGAGCAAACTTTGAGATTTGGTGGTTGAGGCTCAGGGCACAGTGGCTTAACCTTAGGGCAGAGCCTTGGATGGAGCGATTCCGGACGCTCAGAAGAACCGCACCCCACATCCCTACCAGAAAAGGGAACTGTTCGATTTGTTTGGGGGTTAGGGGGTGGATCTGGGCGATGGGGGTGTCGGATGAATGGAGCCCACGTGCTGCGCCTGGCTGCCACTCTCTAGTTTCTCCCTCCCTATCTCATCTTCTGCCATTTCCAGAGGCAGGAGAAAGGTGATCTCGGACTTGACCCCTAAATCACGGCTGCCGGTGGCTGCACCTCACTCCAGGATGAACGCAGCCCCTTCCCCGGGCTCGGGCAGCTTAACCCTTTCCTCCCCGCGCGCGCAGAGGCCGCCGGTGGCGGCGCCTCTGACCCCGGCACTGCGAGCAGCCCGCCTCCTCCGCGCGGCACCTTGGATCCCGTGCAGAGACCACAAAAGGACGAGGCTGCCCGGCACTGCGAGCCTGGGGCACGGGCCGGCTGGCCCAGAGCGCTGCCGAGGAGCCCGAAGAAGAGCCGGAGTTAGCGGAACGAGGAGGGATGTTTAGATCATGTTAACTACCCAGACAGATGCACTTCAGCATGTCTGCATTTATGGAATCCATATGTTGTGGCAAATGAAAGGACTGCAACACGTACATACAATAGACTTAGAATAACAATACACATTCAAAAAGGGACTCGCACATTCTTCACCCTCCAACCCCTTCCTTAGATCTAGCTCTGGAGTTGTACAGCGAGGCGTCCTTTCAACCTCTCCTGCCTCCACACGGTTTTTTTTTTTCTTTTTCTTTCTTTCTTTATTTTTGTTTCTGTGTCCACAATCCTCCTGCAGAAGAAAACCCAGGGCCCAGAGCTAGGCTTTTTCCAAGTGAGATCTCCTAAGACCCCTTCATCCTCCTTGCCCCTTAAGATGGCCCATTGCCTCTTTAGCCTTTGGACCAAATAATAGCTGCTCACATTGCAACCCCATATTCTGATCATTGCAGGGGAGCAGATTCTTACTCAAATTCACCATTCACATCTTCATCATTAAATCAACATTTGTATGTTATATTTGCAAAGAAGTGGCTTCAAACAGATCTGGAAACACAAACCCCCAGCGAGCGGGCACTCACACAGCTCTGCCCAGTACCTGAATTTATGTACACCTTGTATATCTGTGTGCACAGATATATTCACACACACACACACACATACAAATGCAAAGACATCTGAAGTCATTCAAATGTATATTTATGTACCCCTTTATGCATATATTTTTGTTTTTATATCTATATCCATTCATTTGAGTGAGAGCTAGAGAAATGTACACAGCAATGCAATATTTAGCCTACATTCCACTTTCCCTCCTAATCTAAATGTCTTAAAACCAGGTTGGTCTAAAATTTTCTGCCCTCTTGCTAGCTAAATGAAAGACTTTGATTCTGAATTTCTTGTTTCCTTCTTTTTTCATTTTGTACGTAAAATAATCCATATAGATGCTGGATTATCGTCTAAGCATTATTCAATCATACGAGCTTGGTACCTCTCCTTATAACGAATTCACTCAGTAAAATTAGCATAAGTATTTACCAGATTAAGCTGACATTTTCCTATATTGTAACATGAAATACATTTATATCCAGAATTTCCTCCAAATAGCTTATACCAAAGGAAATACTGACTTCCTCCGCACTGTTTTATATAAGAAACAAGCTACAAGTTCACTTCTAGTACTATTTACATTTTAAAAGAAAATAAATACATAGTATTTAAGTGATTTTTCAAGATCTACAAAGAGGAGTTTAATTCTACTACATCTTTAAAAAAATAAACAGCTTTATGAAGATTTGTGAAGACAGATAAAAAGGAAGTGAATATATTCCTGAGGGTCTGAACAATTTTCCTTACCTGATATATTATGGAAAAATTCAGAATTTACCAGTCTTCCTTCAGTCAGCTACATTTTACACTGACCTGCCCTTTGGACTGAAAGGGAAAAAAAAAAAGATTAACTGTTGCCATTGAAAAATTTAAAATAATAATCAGAAACCGGACAAACTGAAGGTAAAAATATACAATGGCTACAATAAAGATAAATATTTATTTAATCAAAGTAGAGGTTGTGTTTGGACTGTAGGAATGTTTCATCCTTCCCTTAAAAAAAAAAAAAAAAAAAAAAGCAAGAAAGAAAAAAGCTAGAGTCTTTGCAGGCTCCTAGAGAGTTCCCCATTGTCCAGGGCTATCAAGAGCCCAGAATGGCATTAACCTCACAAAAGACACATTGTGCAGGGGACAAAAAAAAGCCCCTTCTTCTACAATAACTTTTAGCTTTTTTATTTTTAGAAAATGACAAAGGTTTTGCAAGCACTGACTGGTGAAACCTGTAGCAAGCCAGGCTGGACTTGGCTTTATTGATCAGCTGTCCTGCATGGAAAAGCAGCCAGGAAAAGTTTGAATGGCAACCCAGATTTGGCTCACAGAGAGGAAACCCCTGATTTTTCTAAATGTATTTTCTTTTTTTCCCCCCGTCTAAATAAAATAGCATTATTTCCCAGAGTGAATTCAGAAGGATTAGATGAGGTAACCCTGCAAAATCCTAAACCGGTTTTTTTCCTCTCTAGTCTTGACTAAGAAGCTGCATGCTCTTAAGAGCATTGGAAAATCTCTCAAAATGAAGAATTACTTTCTAATCAAACAGATTTCCTGATTAATTCCCAAATTCCTTCTAAAATAAATAATCTTGGCAGGCTAGGGCAAAATTTTTTTCCAAGAAAAATGAGTTTTAGCGAGATATCTGATGTTACAGGGTTTACTAATAATGCCTTCAAAACATAAATGTTGTTTTACATTTGTTTGCAGATCACTTAAAGTGCTGATTGCATTTTATTTTATTCCAGACATTGTAATTTCAATGGCATTAGTTCATATTTAGAACTTACATAAATACAACTTGTCATTTTAAAAAAATCTATTGCAGTAGCAGTGACGCTGAGGCTGGGATTTGAAAGGGGGGGAAGAGACAGAAAGGGGGGAGAAGGGGGGGGAGAGAGAGAGAGAGAGAGAGACTCTTGTTCTTCCTACGTTTGTTTGCTTGCTTTTTGGAGGTACCGTGCACCAGCCTAAGTGATGGCTTTGATGTACTGGGAATCGGTACAGTAGCAGGGTCCCTGGCTGCTGTCTTTGATTCCAGGGATCTCCTTTGGGCTCTAGTGGGATGTACTGCTCCTAGTCTTTATCTGAAATCCATCCTCTCATTTCAAGCCCTTTGGCTTCGTGACTCTGCTCCAAACTCTTGGAGGTAGCTGTAAGACTTTTTTTTTTTTTTTTTTTGGCATTAGGGAAGGGGTATGTAATTTCCCCTTTCTACACCCTAGACCTTTCCTCTATATTTAAATATATTGGCTTTCTCTCTTATGAATTTAGTCTGAAATTATTTTTCACTGCCTTTATTACATCCCTGCTTTTGATGGCAAAATAGCTTCCTGTGTTTTGAAAACATCTGCTTTCCAGGTTTCACACGAGAAAATTGATTTTACTTTTCTCTTAAGTCCAGAAAGGTAGAAAGTTAGACTTGTTTCCAAGTGTAACTTTTCCTTTTCTTGTCTTTCCTAAAGTTATGCCCTTTCAGTTCTGATTCACTTTCTCTCTTTTATTTCTTCTAATCACCACACCTCTCTTCTCCTCTCCTTCTAAAGAACCAGAGATTGATTGCGTCTTATTTCAGAAGACAAAATTAACATATATTACTTGTCTAGTCTATGGTATGTGTTAAAGTTTTCTCCATATTTTCCTCATTCGTCCTCTGATTGGGGGGAGCTAATTTTCCTTCAGTTAAAAAATCGCAGATTTGCAATTTAAAGTGGTCTCTATTCTAAGTCTCTGCTCTTTCACTTAAACCTTTACTCTAAGCTGTCCCCCTCCACTAATGCCCCCTTCTTTGGAGATGCTCTTTTCCTAGTTAATCTAAACATTGCTGCATTTGCTTAAAGAGACAGAGACAGAGAGAGACAGACAGAGAGAGGGAGACAGAGAGAAGAAAGGGGAAAAGAAAAAGAAAGAAAAAAGAAGGGGGGGGAGAAGAAAGGAAAGAAAAAAATCTTTAAAAAAATTCTTAGCCAGGTTCCTATTGTTGCTCCTATGCATTCCACTTCTCGGTGTGTGTGTGCGTGTGTGTGTGTGTGCGCTCGTGTGTGTCGTGTGTGTGTGTGTTTTTAATACATGCATAAACTTTTGGTGCCTCTCTCCCTCTTCCTAGGCTCTTCTCCCATCCTCTCTTCCTGCTCTCCTTGCCCTGCTCATCACTTTCCCCTGGTTTTTTTTTTTTTTCCTCCCTTCCTCCCCTCTGCCTCCCTCCACCTCCCCCTTTTCTTTTTTGCTGAATCTTATTGATCCAGAAGGTGGCTAATTAGCCCTTCCCGTCGTGCCTGGGTAATGAAGCACATGCGCACTGAATTAATCACAGCCATTTTTTGCAGGAAACTAATTAGCAGAATAAAGATCCAAAGACTTTTTTTTCTTTTCACTCATCAGCTCCCACTTCCAGCGCGTCCCCTCCGACCGCTGCAGCCGCCACCGCCGCCGCCTCCTCCTCCTCCTCCTCCCGGCCGCAGCCGCCGCCGCCGCCGCCTGCTTTGCATCCCAATTACAGCCTAGAGCCGCTGCCGCCGCCGCCGCCGCTTCTCCTCCGTGGCCCCTGCCCGCTCCGGGGGCTGTAAACTCCCCGCCAACCATGCTGCTCGGCGGCAGCGGCGGCGGCGGCTCCGG
>NW_016814436.1:462246-486557 GCF_001698545.2 Rhinopithecus bieti | reverse complement strand
GGCCGCCACCGGTGGCCGGGCGGCCGGACGAGCGCCTTCCGCGCCGTGGCTCGACTTGCCGGGGACGCAGGAGCCCGTTCGGAGCCCCGGGGTCCCGGAGGAGGCGAGGCGGCCGCGCGATCCTCTACCTGCGCGCTCTCCGCCCTGCCCCACTGGCAGCGCCGCGAGCGCCCAGAGGGGGCTCTGCCCTGGACACTAGGGGCTCCCGGGGGCTCCGGGCTGCGCCGCTGGCCAGGGCCAGACCTCGCCCGGCCGGCCTTCCTCCGCCAGCTGAGCTCAGAGACATCCGAGGATGCCTTTTTTCTTTTTTTTTTTTTTTTTTTTTTTTTTTTTTTTTTTTTTGCTCTCGCGAATCTGGGATTGTTTACGTTCGGTTCCCTACTCTCACCCCTCGCCTGGCTCCACTCGATGCAAAAACCGTGTTCCTGAATTTTACATTATGCATTTTAATGTACATCTTTTTGCATATCTATTGGAGAGTAGATCTAAGTGTATTCCATGCAGTGTATATAATTGTGTATGGACTCAGTACTCGGAGGGTTCTTGTATAACTTGAATTAAAATATGTAATATATATCACTTTACGAATGAAGCTGTTGCTTACAATCTGACTTTTGTCCAGTGTTGTGCTATTCTTTCGACTGTGGCAAATTCTTTGATTACAAGCGCTTTCGAAAGGCACCTAGTCTTAACTTTTCCCCCTTGTTGCTTTCAAGTAGGGTAAATATGACAATTTTTATTGGTCTCAATTATTGAAACTTGATCTAAGCACTGTATGGACGGAGCATGCTGATTGCCTTTTTCTGGCCTCCAGTTCTAGTGACTTTTAAAAGGCAGTTTGTTAAGTACCTTTGAAGAATATGACAGACGGTGATCGCTTGGCTGTAATGCAAATTACAGAACATAAATTCACTTTGGAATTTAAAAAAGACTCGAGCCCTTTCAGTGGGGACAATTGAGGATTTATTATGTTTTTTAAAAAATTACTTTTTTTCTCCCTACTTTGGGGGAATAGCTAGTTGCAGTCCAACTTATTTGGAGGTCCTCCGAAAGAGGCTTGGGCAATGGGCGAGGGGAGAAGATTGATCACAATCTGCATAATCAATAGGGCAGCGTGCTGCAATCGTGTACCTACATTTACTGTAAATTTCTACCCTATCTGCAGCGTGGGTGCTCCAGCGTCTTGCTTGGTTTCTTAGGGAGGATTTAGAGGCAGAACAACCAGAATTTACTGCCCAGCCCTCCGGAACAGTATAGGGAAGTCCACTCCACAGTGGCTCATTCTAAAACTCCCCTTTTGCTGAAGTTTTTTTTTTTTTTTTTCCCCAAATCTGTTTACTTGTGGGGATTTCAGGAACTGAACCCCCAAAGGGTAGACATCCTGTGGGTTCAGGGGAGTGGGGGGTATTCAGGAGACCTAGCGGGTGGGAGTTTGCTTATTGAATGAGCACTTTGGGGGCCCTCTTCTCATCTTACAATGTTAGGTTTTTGTTTTTTGTTTTTTTTTGTTTTTTTTTGTTTAATTAGAGCAGGTAAATTAGACATAGGAAAATAAAAGAATATACTAGAGATTGAAGCAGTGTCAAAAATATGAGTTGCTGTGTGTGTATGAGAAGAGAGAATACAGACACAGTCTTGAAAGCTTGGTGGTAGGTGAATCCATATTTGGAGATGATTTTGAAATAGTCTAGCAAATGGTGCACGAAGACGATTTCGTAAAAAGTGTACACGGAGTCAGTTTTGAAAGGATTGCGGTTTGGGAAGATGAGGTGTGGGCAGGAAAACCCACTCTAGGCCAGCAGCCTTCCTCTGTCTGTGTGTCTCCCTTCCCCCTCCTTGGGTTTTAGTTTTTAATTACTTAATGCTGAAACGCACAGGGCTTATATAAATATTTGCAAATGCTCTTTCCTATTGATTTCTCTGAATAAACTGCCCTGCTCCGGTCCAGAGAGGAGGCGATTCAGATCTGTGGGCTTTTTAAACATATAAAGCCTCTGGAGGAGTGGTGTTCTCTGCGTGTGTGTGTGTGTGTGTGTGTGTGTGTGTGTGTGTGTGTAGACTTGTAGGTATGAGGATTTTGGGGGCCCGCAAGGAGAGTTCAGGCTCTCAGTGGTGTGACCCAAGGAAACTGGGGTGGAGCTGGCCTCTTGGCCTGGCAGTCCTGACGTGTGTGTGTGTGTGTGTGTGTGTGTGTGTGTGTGTGTGTGTTTGTGCGTGTGCGTGCGTGTGTACGCCTGCACCGTGTGTCTTCACTGGGGGAGTCTGGATGCATATGCACGTACTTCCCCCACCCCTGTTAAATATGGAGCAGCTTTCCAGGGCTCTGTGACTGCCTTCTCCTCAGGGTCACATTGAGTTTGAATCTGACCCAAGGTGCAGGAATCCTGCAATGGGGAAATAAAAGAATATACAGAACGGGGTCAGGTCAGCTGCTCAGAGGCCAAAACCCCTACAGCTGCTTTGATTTTATTTTTTGGTGTATATTTTAGGCTCCTCCTGCCATTCTACAAATTGTGCCTCCCCCTTTCAGGTGTTTGGTCTGTGGCTTAAAGGCAGCAGAGCCTCTGCCTGCATAGACATAGGCTCCCAGCAACAACAGAAAACCCACAATACGGAATCCAAAACAAAACTTGGGAGGAGGGGGAGAAAAAACCCCTATTGAGTTCAGGCAAATAAGGTTGGGTCTCTAGATCCGGTTACAAAGCAGCTTTGAATATGCAAGACAGTGCACAAGACCAGTTATTCCAGTTACAACAAACTATTAAAAAAAAGAGAGAGAGAGAGAAAAGAAAAGGCATGTTTAGGTCGTAATTTGTTAGTACAAGGAAAAGAATCCCACATAAAGCTGCCTTTTTTTTTTTTTTCTCTCCCTTTGCTGGCTTCACACAGAATTCACTCACCCCTTTCCAATTCATCTGCTCCATAGGTTCTTTTATTAAACTCTTTTGGGGTTTAGGAAGATGGCTGCAAGCAACACATTTTCTGTATTTTTTTCCCCTTTATCTTAGAGAGAGAGTTGGCAGGGTTTCTGTGGTTTGCAGTTACACAATATGTTATCATGTTTTTAATCACTAAATCATTGCAGTGGTTATAGATTTACAGTGTTGGGGTATTACAGAGAGGAGCAACGGCGGCTATATATATGCTTTTAAATTACACCAATGTAAACTGAGTGCGGCCGCTGTGAATATGGTCGGCAGACATCTATCCCCTCCCCACCCCCCCAAGTACTTTCTCCCTCTCTGATTTTTCTCTCAAATTTCTTGGTTTGCTTAAAATAAGCTACCCCTCTCCTCCCCTGTATTGTCTCTTCGGCCTCTCTTCCAAAAAAATTAATTTTCATTTTAGACCTCTAACCCCAGAGAAGCTAGAATTCAAACTCTTGAGCTATAACTTCGGATGAGAGTATAATAACAATAATAATGAAAAGTGTGGATTTCCTAAGAAAAAGTCCCCCTGGTCTCCACACCGACCTCCTGTATCGGGATTGAGGGTTGATTGCACGTCAGAAAGTAGGGGGGGCGGGTGTGGGGGAGGGGAGCCGGGCTGGTGGCTCTCGCCTGCCTGGAACCTCGAATGTCCTGTCCCCTGCGAGCCCACTTTCAGCTTCTGTTTTTCATATTATTATGTAACAGAATCCTTGGCAGCATTAAAAATTCAGTATTACAAGCTGATTGTAATGCTGCCTCATTAGACAACACTGTCTGGCCTTGTATTAAGTGAAACGTGGAGCATGGCTTTTAGATTATAAACACCAATAAATATTAAGGATCAGCAGAGGGGGCAGTAGCAACTGGGTTTTTGGCTCCTTCTGGCTTTATCCCTCCTTCCCCAGCCCCCCAGATCATCTTCCCTTCAGTCCCTTTCCTCCCCCCTCCCCCCATGGTAACTGTCATGCGTTTTCTTGTGAGGATGCCGATGTGTCGACCCTGGTGACATTTTAGGAAGGCTTTTTATAGAGTTCTCTTGTGTACACAAAAGGTTTGGAAGTTTGTTTTGTTTTGATCTGCAGTAAACAGGTCCTTCACTTTGCTGACGTCATTTCCGTTCATATTTGAGTTGTTGATTGTGCTTCTTCTTTGCAGGGCCCTCTCATCCCTACCCCCACCTTGCCTTTCAGCTCAGAGCCTGTGGCTGCCTGGGGAAGAGGGAGTGTGCTCCTAAGCTGCCAGGTCTGGGTTCAAAGGCTGAGGGTCGCGTGGCTGTGCCTCGTCCTAGGGTTTGCCCGCTGGGGAAGATGCTTCCAGCTTCAAATCTGGTTAAACACTCCGACATCCACTCACCCTGGTATTTTCATGGCACGCGGTGATTCATCTCAGCTTCCTTTCTTTGTAACACCTCCCCCCACTTTGCCCCTGCCACACCTTGTCTGTGTCTTTAATACATCCTTATTGTCCACTTCTCCATGCCCCCACCCACCGAAAAACCTTGTAATGACGACTCAGAGACTTTGATTCAGTTGCAAATCTGAAGCTGGCATTAGTGGACTTCATGCTGTGAAAAAAAGAAAGTGTTTCAAGGCCTTGCCCCCGCAGCCTCCCCACCACTGCCTTCTATCCCTGTTGGGTTTTTTGTACATGTGTGTTTTCTCCCCGTTTCCTGCCTTTCCGTAGATATAAAGGCCGTTCTGGTGTTACTAAAAATGACTATAATGTCCAGTGTCTCTTATTTCCATGTGATCTACAGTTGGAACCCCCCTCCAGAAAGGAAAAAAAAAGTAGGATGAGGAAAGGAAAGAGGAAAATCTGACTGCATAGGCCCCAAAGGCTTTCCTCTAATAGAATGATGGGTTTTAGGTTAAAAAAAATATTATTGTTTTGTTCTTTTAGGTTTAGAAATAATAGGGAGAGAGGGAAAAGCAGTCATTAGGAAGTTCCCTGAGCTGCTTTCCAACTAAGACGGGTGAAAAATGAACCAGCATTGACACTTGGCTCCATGTGAAAGCCCCTGTCACCTCTCCCCCCTTCCGTGGCCCTGGCCTTTTGTTTCTGGAGAACGGAGCTAAGGTACTTTTTCTCCCAGACCAAAGGCAGCAGGCAAGGAGTCCCCTTGTGTGCGCATCGCCTTTAGATGGCCTTCTCATGGTTATTGTCAATGCAGACTTCCCCAAACAATTGCTCCGGGGAGACAGAAAAGCAAAAACATTTGTCCTATTTTTTTAACCTCTTTGTTTTAGACTTCTTTTTTTCATCCATTCTTTAAATTTCACAGTTTCTATTTGTCTGCAGAGAGACAAACGAAACAGCATGAAGCACGTTTTTACCGTAGGCCTCACTGGCGATTGGAACAGCCTCAATAGAAATCCAAATTCTAAAACACTGGCTGACTTGGAGGATATGTGAATTTTCAGCTCGGGGCTCTGAAGTCAGATTAGCACAGATTTTGAACCCAAATGCCCTAAAATGCAAAGAGAATAGAATAGAATTCTAGAATTAATTGGGGGAAAGCATGAAAAAGGTCATCTTTTGTCTATCTTCCTGTCTTGTGCCCCATCCTTAGAAACTTAATAGGGGAGAACTGCAAACCTCAATGAATTCTTCATTAAAAAAACAAAAAACTTCAACCCTGGTTGTTGTACTTTCGATATAGCATTTAATGGATCGTTTTAACTCACGTGTGAAAGTGCTCTTGGTGCATACTATGGAATGGATACTGTGTTGAGAATTTTTTAAAAAAAATCTACAATTTATATAAACAGGCAGTATCCCCTCACCCATTTCTTTTCCTCTTCTGTTTCCCTTTTCCTTTCTTCTCCTTCCAACCTGCTTCCCCTCGAAGAATTCAGTGGTTAGCATCAGACTGACTGTAAAGGGATGTGTCAGACGGTGGGGATGGCCTATGAACAAAATAGGAGTCCACCTCTTTTTTCTTGGCCCCAAACAAAGCGCCTCTCTCTCCTGTAATGTATGGACCCAGATTGCGATGCTGTCCTTAAGCATCTGTCCGCCTTTTCATTAAAATTCTCAATTTCAATGTTTAGAAACACAAATGTAAGAATCCCCCTGGGTATAAAAGTCTTGCATGGCAAATTCCCTTTGCCCTTTCAGAAATAATATTTTTGTTTAAAAAAGAAGGAGCGAGAAAGAGAGATTTCTTTACGTAACATGTAAAGCTGTTTTAAGGCAACTTCTTTATTTTGGCTTCCTTAAAACTTGGGGCTTTGTAACTTAAAATTAATTTAGAAAAACTCTCCCGAATCACAGCTTTTAAAAAATAGTTACTCATTTGGGTCTTTCTTGTGGGATATCATTTACAGATTTAGCACCTGAGCTGAGGAGGGTGGGTAAGGAAATTAGATAATGTTCCATCTATGATTTGGGGGTGAAAATTAATCTATGGAATTAGCACTGTAGGGATGGATGGAGGCCTTGAGGCTTCAGCAGAAAAATGTGAATCAAAACCTCTGTGTGCAGACCTTGGCACACCAGCTTCCAATGGTTATGAAGGCAAATGTGAGCTGTTCTGAGGAAGGTCTGCATTCTGTTCCATACCCAGGAAGGCCTGGCCACCCAGCGGGTACCAGGCCCCTAAATATAACTGCCTCAAAATCATGGGGTGAACTCAGGCCATGGAGCGAAATTCAGCTCCAAATGGTTCCTTGTTTATTTCAGGAACGTTTGTTTTTGTTTCTTGCCCTCTTCTGGATTTTTCTTTGTTAAAGCCTCCAGGTTATTTAAGCACTTGTTTTAAAATCAATGTCTACATATAATTTAATAAAAATAGAAGAACCCGGAAGGGTGCACAAATCTGTTTAAACCCAGCTGTACTGTGAAAAGAGCGCCCAGGTTAAGCTGGAAGTCAGAATGCTGACATCCACTGTATCTTAGAGATCATATTTACCTTTGCAAAAGTGGAAGGATACAGTATTAGTAAGTGTGTATGTGTAGAGAGAGAGAGACAAGCAGGTTTGGCTCGGTAGAATCATTGTGATTTACCAGCCAGCTCAGCGTTAGGGGGCAGGCCTCTGGCTTGGAGAGTGAGTAAGGGGAGGAGTAGGGAAGGGGTTAGCGCTCCCTGATTTATTTTTAAATATTTATCCTTTCGGCTGTTGCCAATTACGCTTTCCAGATGAGACGAGACTGGGTATGGAGAACTGCGAGGGAAGAATTGCCTTTTCTGAGAGTGGGTTTATTTGTCAGCAGTGTTCAGGATGGAGCGATGAGAATGTCAGGCTGTCACTGCTGGGTAGGCCGTGGGTTTAACATCAGGCAGCTGCCCTCCGAAGAGCCGGGGCTTCCAGAGCTGGAGGATAGAATTTGCAAGGAGTATTTCAGAGAAACTCCCGATTTCATCTATAAGTGCAGAAGTTGCCAGTTCCCTCTGAAGAGGTATTGTTTTTATGAATAAGGAATATGAGTTTTAGTAGAGGTGACACCCAGCTTGTGTGTAGTCCCTCATTTCCATAATGTACAGAGGCCATAGATCACTGGCCTGTGGATTACCTGTTAAATTTTTGCCTGGAACAAAGGCAGGCTTGACTAGGCCTCATCATGTGCGTAGCTGGTGCCAGATAAAAGAAAAGGAACTCAGGGTCACTCTCAGTTCTAGTTGTCAGGCCTCTGAAGTGCAGGAGGCAGGTCTCAGGGTCTGCTTCTTGGGACAGTGGCAGTATTAGGGCAAATCCCCTCCGGGCCTTCTGCCCAGGCACTGCTGCATCCTCCCAGGTTACTTTAATAGCTTGTTCTTTGGGCTTTCTAGCTTTTATTTTATTGGAAGTATTTGTCTGTGGGCCTACCAGGATCATGATGTCATCAGATTACAAGGTTGTCCCCTGTTAATAAAAGTGAAGACAAAGCAGCAAAATTAGATTTGTTGAGAGTATCAACATTTTCTTGTTGTCTTGAATTTATCCAGCAGGGCCTTACCTATCCTAGGTAAGGAATCTTTGTTTTCCTGAAGAGATTGCCAGAGGCATCTCTGTGTTGTGGGCCACGTTGCTTGCGGTCCTGCTAGCATACATCATCTTCATGTCTTATTCATAGTCACTTTTTCAATTAAATTATTAATTGTTTTATTTAAGGTGTTCTCAACTTATACGGCCAAAGTAAATAACAGTGTGTTTTAAAAACACCACCTGTTCTTGGGCCTGAAGTCAGGTGGTCTGGAAGCAGCTCTGCAGTGACCATAGTCTGGTATGCAAACTCATCCTCCACCTTCACTGCCGCCTCTTCACCACCGCCCCCCCCCAACCCCTGCCCCGCGCTCTCACGTGTGACTGAATTGGGCTTGTGCCCTCCTTTGTCCCTAATCGGACATGATTCCCTGGAGGTAGTCTTTTCTCCCAGGGTCTTAGCTGAAGAAAAAAAAAAAAAAAAAAAGGAAATTTCCCCAGAATCTATTCTGGACTAAAATGTAGAGAAGGGCTCTCTGTACCCAACAGGTTAGATACTTACATTAATCGGAACCCAAATAACATTGTGCAGAAAGCCTTCTATACGGGGATGGATGGTTTTCACCAGCTAAGCATCCCTCTTTCTCCCGGGTCAGTGTGTGCCTCATGCTAATACAATTCCATACATACTGCTCTTCGCCTCTTGAGCTGATTATATTTCTGACACTTGCATGGTTCATTATTGTGCCCGAGGAAAAGACTCTCCAGGCTGTAAGGCCAGCCTGGGTGGGTGGTTTTCAGAAAGGGTAAAAGCAGGTGCCTTTCTGTACTGTGAGAATCGGGAGTAAATTCAGACTGAGGGTGGGATTGTGACAGGGAGGACAGAGAACTTCCGGTGAGATTTCTTTGGGGCTAGCTTGCAGATCAGAATGGAAAAGGTGAACTTGGGGAGACAGAAAAGTACCCAGCAATCGCTTTGAGCAACTGGAAAAGGTGAACTTGTGGAGATAGAAAGGCGCCCAGCAATCGCTTTGACCAACTCGGGTGGCCGCTTTAAATCTTACCCTGGCGGTAGAAACTCCCTGGGAATGGGCACGATCTTTGCTATCTCTGCGGTGATGTGGCTTTTTAAGGTGAGGCTAAGGAGCCTGGAGGCTTCCATTGTAGACTGCAGCTCCTTTTCTTCCCACTTCTTCTCTTCCTCTCTTTCTAGTGATCTCTCCTTCCTTTATCTTTCTCTGGTCTCAAAAACTATCCTTAACTCTCAACGGAGAACAGGGGGATGTTTTTATAAGTTTCTGCAACTGAGAAACAGAAGTGCTCTGTAAAGCAGTTAATAGGATGGGTGTGTGTTTCCAATAAATTCCTGTCCACATTGGCTCCTGTCCCCATACTAGAGTGGCCTGGCTGTGACGTGGACGGGGCCCAGGGAGCGATGGCTCCGGTTCGGAGGCCCCAGGCTCCTTTTAGTGGCCGAGGGCGCGTCCCTTTCTTCTCGCCCGATTCTAGGCCGGCCCCTGACCTTTGATGAGCGAGGGGTCAGCGCCTCCGGGAGGGCCCGGGCTTTGTTCCCGCCGGGGCCGGTTCCCGGGGCGGCGCAGGCCGAGCAGTGAGGGTTCCTGGCCCCAGCCGGGTGCACGGGTCCCCCGGCCTGCCCCAAGGCCTGCGACCCGAGCAGAGCGAGCTCAGCCGAGCACCCGGGCCCCGCGCGTCCCTGTGCGTCCCCAGGTCCCTGCGGGCGGGCGGGCGCGGTCGCCGCGGAGCAACCCGGCCTGCGCCCGGCACGACTGTAGATGTCAGGCTTTGCCCGGGGAGCCGAGCGGCAGCGGGGCTGTGAGTTTCAAATTAACCTTCCGCTTTGTTGCTGTGTAATGTGGATCCCCGAAGGCCCCCCGCCCCGCCCGCCCCCCTTCCCCGGGCGGTGCGTGCTGCAAACTGCGAGTTGGGCTTCATTTACATAAAGCGATTCCGGGCGGGCGGCGGCAGAGGAGGTGGCGGCGGGCAGGCCGGGAACCGGGACGCGAGCGCCGCGCCCCGTGGGTGAATCCCCGCCGCGCCCCGGGGACCTCCCTCCGGGGACGGGCCGACCGCCAGCCCCACCGCCAACATGAGCTCCCCTCCCCTGTCTCCGGGTCCCCTGCTCCTAACCAGAGCCACCTCCGAGTCCTGGGGCCAGCGGGAGGTGGGGAGCATGCCCCCTGGGGTGGGTGAGCTCGTGGCTCGGGTGCCACTGGAATTTCCCGTTGTTGCGCATGGCGGCGCAGCCCCCGGACCTGCAAGTGCCGCCTCCCTCCGGAGGTGCGTGGAGGCTTGGTGTGCCAGGTGAGTGCAGCCTCCCTCCGGGTCCGCCCAGCCGGCCTGGATCCGCGGGCAGGTGCTGCGAGTCTTGGCTGAACTTCCCATTCTCTTGGGGCGTGTGGGGGAAGGGAAGGCTGGATGCACTTGAACTCCCAGACTCCAGTTGCCACCTACCTAGGGTGAGAGCGCCTAAATTCCGCTGGGCACACAGTAAAGCTCTTCCTTCCTCCTTCCTTCCCTTCCCTCTGTCCTCCCCTCCCTTCTCCTTTCCTGAGTCTGCTTTTGGATTAGTTCCTGCCTTCTGAATGCTTGTGGTACTGGTGTCATTTAGAAGTTTGGGTGCCTCCGCCTAAAAATGCACCCTTTTCAGCCCTGGAGAAGTCACTGGTCAGTTCGAAACAATGTGAAGAATGCACTTGTGGAGTAATTAAAGGGAGAATCAGAGTTTTGGAGCTGGAGGGCACCTTTGGAGAACATCTTGTCCACCCTCTAATTTTAGTTTTTTTGCACTCTTGGAAAAGTCAGAGCATTTATTTCCTTGGGCCGGGGCGGGATGGGGAGCTGATGCAAAGGAGAGAGTCAAGATCTTTATCCTGTTAAAGGAGGAGGAATGCCTATGTTTAGGTCAGTAAGGTCAGTAGCAGAAAAACAGTATCAACAGAAAGAAGCATTGTAGGCTTGGAGGGAAACGAACCTTCTGGAAAATGGTCTTTTCTGCCTTGGACACACCGGTGTTATGATAGGAAAAGGCCTGGAGGGCAAAGACTGCAGCTCAATGCATGGTGTGTGCTAAGAGGGACTTGTGTGCCACAGTGGTACCTCATGTGTTAAACTGGCTTAAGTGAAAGCCCTGAGCAGGTGAATCCAGGAGGGTCGTCCCTCCCCCTGCCCTCTATTTGTGTCATTTAACAGGCCTTGAAGACTCCCAAAAAGCCACTGATAGATAACCCCAGAGAGGACAGATGGCCCTGCCTGGGCACAAAGGGAAGGCCTCCCCTTCAGACTGGGGCCTTCTTGTCGGAATGCACCAGGGCAAAGCCTTGAGGGTATATTGTGAGAAAGTTACACGTCATCTTATTTCTCTCTATGCTTTGAGATCCTTGGAGACAAGTCACTAAATAAATAGAGTATAATTTAAAGCTCACCCTAGCTGGGGAAACTGTTTCATTGCCATCAAGCAGCAGGTGTGAGTTTGCAGAGTTGGCCCCTGGAGTCCCCTCATTCCTAAATTCAGGAGGTGTCAAATCTTCATGTTCAGTTAACGGCTGTGGTTTCTGGATAGGTTTCAAGGGAAACCCTGAAAATCACGAGTTCCAGGAGGCTGGGCTGGAGGAGAACGTGTGAGTGCTGTGGTGGGGACTGTCTTGGGTAGGAAAACATACACCTTCCAAGGTAACCTGATCGAGACAGGCCATAGCAAGGAACGTGAGTCTGCTCCTTGTTATCAGAACAGCCACTGGCACCCTGAGATTAGGAATCCCTCTTGCTACTCAAACATTAAAAACAATTAAGGCAAAAGTGAGGTGTGAGGGAAGTCAGGAGACCACGGTTCCAAATAATTGAAGGGTTTCAAGAATGGGGTCTTTGGAGAGAGGTACATATCTGGATGTTTGCACACCTATATTTGCGTTCATTGCAGGCACCCTTTCAGAGAGTGTGTAGCTATGATGGCCAAAAGAAACTTTTTCTCTCTCCCTTTCGTAAATTACAGGACTGAGGAGTTGTCCGCATGGCGTTTCCAGCACAGTTTTCGGAAAGCATGTAAAGTGCCTCTCAGACTGGGCTGGGGTCACACTTGGCTCTTTTATTTAATTACACAAGTGTTATTTAACAACATGGAGCAGATGCAGAAGCGAGCACTTTTACACTTTAAAAACAGCCCTTTCGGAATCACAAGGAATTAAGTGACTTGGAGACCTTCTGTCTTTTTGACATGGGTCACTTCCCTCTCTCAACCCCCCTCCTCACTTTTTTTTTTTTTTTTTTTTTTTTTTTTTTTGAGTGGCTGTACTTTCTATGAACTAGAACTACTGTTTTCCTTTTCTCCAGAAAACAGTATTGATGAACAGGGAACTATTGAGAAACACTTGCTAACTATTCCAGAATAATAATACTAATAATATAAATCCATGCTGCTTCCCCAACCACCTGAAACTTAATTTTGGTTCCTTTCCTTCCGTTTTTCCATAGCACAAATGAATGTTAAGGGCGGGTTGGAAAGGCCCAAGTAAAACGGTGCTCTCCACAGGCCCCTGCCTGGCTCTTCCCAACAGGACAGTGAAGTGCCTGCCTTCTTGCTGCTTTGAGGTTGAATTTAACTGCTGTGTCAACTCAGTGCCAATTGGACAGCCCAGTGGCAAGGAGCTAAAATAAGCAAGATTTCAGTTTTCATCATTATGACTTTAAATGATGCTTGCTAGACACTCCCAGGACCGGCCTGGCTAATCTTTGGTGACCCAAAAGTGGTTAGTTCATTAGAATAAATCTGTGATTACAGACTGCTGGAAAAGCATTATCTGGGGCTAGTGGTGATGTGGCTTAGTTCTGGCATCCAGGAAACATGTCCTTATTGCCACTGTGTGCAGTTGTTCCTTTTTGGTGTATCTTTCAGGAGTAGGAGCTTTTTTTCTTCCGCCTTACAAAGTATCAGAATATGGAAATACTTGAGGGCTCAGAGCATACCCTTACCTATGAAATTATTTTTATTGCAGAGTTGTAATAGTGTCATCTTAAAAAGTAAATATTTAAGTGACTAAGCAACATTTTGTAAAAGTATAGGGAACTGGCTTGAATTATTTAAAGGGGAAGAAAGTGAGCTGTCTTTATAAAACATACCTTTTGACCGGGCATGGTGGCTCATGCCTTGTAAACTCAGCACTTTGGGAGGCCGAGGCTGGCCGATCACTTGAGGTTTGGAGTTGGAGACCAGCCTGACCAACATGGAAAAACCCTGTCTCTACTAATAATACAAAATTTAGCTGAGCGTGGTGGCGCATGCCTGTAACCCCAGCTACTCAGGAGGCTGAGGCAGGAGAATCGCTTGAACCTGGGAGGCAGAGGTTGCAGTGAGCTGAGATTGCACAATTGGATTCTAGCCTGGGCAACAAGAGTGAAAGTCTGTCTCAAAACGAACAAACAAACAAACACTCACCTTTTAAGAGTAACTCACTTGTTTCTCAGCTCGAAGGATTTAGCCTTGATTTGTAAGTAGGCAGCAATGATTCTGGCCTGAACAAACTTATGTAAACTCCATCTCACACTCACTTGTACAGCACACTGAAGATGCCTGTCAGTAACCTGAAGAAGTACAGTATGTGCTGTGGTTTATACTTTCATTTGTTATTGAAATGATTGCTTGCTGTTCGCCTGGCCTATTTCTGTGATGTTTGGGCCTGTTGGCTTGCTCTGGTTCCCAAGGCTGGTGCAATTAACCAGGATGGGGGTGTTACTGTAAAAACACAACAGGGAGGCAGATTCCATTACAGTTAACTTCATAGGGGCATCCAAATGCGCTGGTACGAGAATTTGGTGCTAATGGTTATTACTAGAAATCACAGCACAGCTCAGAACCACCGTCCTCTGCCTGAGTTAAAAAACTGTGGTCAGGGGAAATGGGAACCCAGTTTTAATAGAATCCAGGCAAGGGAATTCCTTGGCAGGAGCTAGTTTAAATCTTAAAGGGTGCCTGTTCTGTCCAAAGCACAGTGTCCTGTGTCCTTAGGCCACTCAGATTGAGAAAGGAGCACACAGAAGCTACAGTTGGGTCAAACCGCCCCAAGGGAGAGACCCAGGCAGAAATCTTGGCTCATTGGCGAGCTACTTTCAAAATCCAGATTAAAGAGAAGCACTACAAAATCAACAACTGTCAGATGGCTTTTGTCTATGATTTAAAGTTGACTGCCAGACTGATCTCTTTGAACATGTGCAAAGTGGCAATCAGATGTTGGAGGGCTTCTCTGGGCTAATATGGTAAATGACTCTTATATGGACAGAAACTGAGGACAGAGGTGCAGAGCAAGGCTTACTGCCGACTGACAGCAGCACTGAGCTGAAGCTCAGAAGGAGGGAAACAAGTGAAATGTTTCTGGTTTTCCTTCTTTGGGCCAGGGGACAGGTGGGTGAGGGCAAGGCCTTGGTCTCGGCAGTGACAGGGGTGTCTCTGGAGAGTTATTTGCCCAAGGAAAGTACTTTGGCCTTTAACATTTAAAGGCGATTTTTTTTTCTTTAATGTTTCTGCCTTTCTTTCACCCTTCATTCATGGAGTTTCTTGCTTTTACAAGAATAACAGCTCAAATACAAATAGGGAGGGAGACATAGAAAGTTTGCGAGGTGGCAAATTCAGCCTCATTTTGGAGCAAGACTTCTGGCTTCTTAGCAAAATGCCTGGGCTTCATCTGCCTTTTGGGTGACCCCCTCTCCCTGTCCACCAGAGGGTCACCACAGCAGTCTCATCAACATGAGTGTTACTGCATGGGGGGTTTGACGTGTACCTTCCCAGAGGGGCCTTTGCTGGCTTGCTGTGTCCTGGAGGTCTTAGGTCGTTCCGCTGTGCATTCTTTGAGCTTTGGTATTAACATATGTGCTGCCTCTAAGATGTGTCCATCCTTTTCCCTCCCTGGAGTCAGGTCTAAAGCTTCCAGTGAGGCAGGCAAAACATCTGCTGCCGGGACTCCTGGCTGCTGGTGGTTTGGGATGAAGCCACTGAAACTCCCTTGCAAGGCCAACCCTTGAGAAGATGGGCTGGTGCTGGGATGCCTCTCACTTTCTATTCTGCTTGATTTCTGGGAGGAAGCTGATCACATAAGGGCCTTAAAGACTTTCTTAAAATGGTGACCTGGAGTTTAATTGTTAAGTGGGTCTTTTGGGACAGCAGTTAGTTAGGAATGTATAGATCACCTTCCGTCATCAGCAGGGAGACTTGGATTGGAAGTGGGAGAACTGGCTCCACTGGACTCTGAAAAAGGCGGTGGAGTTTTCATCTGCTGCTGATTTCATCCACTGTCCCGAAAGTTATCTTGGCCACAAACCTTTGATCTGGGAGTGAGACCCCTGTCCCCATGCTTCTAGGGCAGGAGTCAGTGACTGCCTGTACCCCCTGTTCTGTGTATATGGGAGAGAGTGTTAGTTAATGAGTGGGACTTAGTACTTGGGGTGATTTGGGGTGCTTAGGTGTGACTGGGGCTTACACACTGGAGGGGTCATGTGTAGGCTTCTTGATGGGGGTTCTTTCAAGAAGGAGGAGGCAAAAGAACAGTTTTGCTTGTTTGTTGGTTGTTCCTGACTCCATCCAGGAGTGTGACTGGAGAAAACTTCTGAGTGTATCGGTTAGGCTGGGTTTGGGATAAATGGTTCCTGGTGCCCATGTCTATCATAGGCTCTGCATTTCTGTAGGAAAATTCCAGTTCAGAGGCAGTTGCTCTCTGTCTTCTCATTTAAATCTCCTTAGTGGAGAGGCAGGAGGCAGATTAGTTGAGTGCAGAAAGACCAAGGGGCTTAATCTGATAGTTGATCTCAGCCCTGCATCCGCCAAAAAAGTCATATAAGTGCCTGTTCAAATATCGAAGTCTGTCTCCCTTCAGTATCCAAACAGCGCTTTTCAGAAGCGTTTAAACTCCTGAAAGTCTATAAAAACCATGTATGTGTAGACATGAACTGAGCTGCTCCCCATGCTTCCAGTCTGTGAGTGGCCTATGTCCGATGACTTCTCTCTTCCCAACATCTCTGTCCCGTGCAAGTTGCTGAAGAACACACGGGTGCCTTTCTTCTCCATCTCCCAACTTTTCTTTTTTCTTTTTTTAAACAATTGTTCTTAGCTACTCAAGAAGCAATGCAAGCCTCTTCCACCATTTCAGGCCCTGCTTCCTAAAATGCTGTTTGGCTCAAGGCCTTGGTTCTTAATGTACATTTGGCCTTGACTGGGGGAGTGGTTTCTGCTTCCCTTTTAACAGCGCTGCTGTTTTTCTGTGGAGTATCTGCATCAATGTTAAAGTGTCAGGACACTTTTGGACACTTTAGAAGAGGCCCATGGATTTCAGTGTGTGCGGCAGGAGGTTGGTGTCACTACTCAAGCGACTGCTTTTAAATGCCATCTCGGTCCTAACAGAATCTTGAATTGTGTTGAGATTGGCATTGATGAAGGCTTTCAATCTGTACCTGACTACATGAATGTGTGTTACCTGGACCCTTGTTGGTTCGTTTTTCATAAGATAGTATTTTGTCCACTTTAAAAATGTCATTCAAGTAAAGAATGGCAGAAATGACAGTCATAGGGTCCCCTCAGCCCTGCACACCCTTTTTTAATGGAGGAAGTTGAAGCTGGTTTTTCCAACAGATAGGAAATCCAGAGGTATATTTGGGGAAAGCAGAGAACTTTTACGCCTTTTGGAAAGGGACTGTCAATGTGTTTTGCCCTTCCTGGTGAAACTATAAAAATTATCCAGACAGTGGAAAAATTGGGTGACAGAGGAAACCCTGGTGCAGACTCCCAGATGTCTAACTGGAGGGGAGGTGTGGTCTTCCTCATTGGTTGAAGGTAGGAAATAATTACAAAATAAAACAGGGCAGAGTCTGGCTGAGGACCAGAGTGCTGCTTGTAAATCCCCTTCAAATGGGGACTCACAGTGAAGGGGAGAAGCAAAGGTGAATCAAAAAAGTGCACTCCTTGGAAAGGCGGCCTCTGCTCTTTCCTCTGCTGTGGGCCTTACACCCTCTGCTGAGGCCATTGGTGGGAGACCCGAGCTATGTGACTTTGGACCAGTAATTTATCTTCTCTGGGCCTCACTTCTTTCATCTGTAAAATGGGCGTAATGCATACCTTACATTCATAGTGGGAAGTAAATGAAATAGGAATCAGGGCTTCACAGCACTTCGCATACTGAAAAGCCTCTCCAGATATTAGCTCCCATCTCCACGCCCTTTTCATTTCTTTCTTTGCCACTGATGGCCTCTGCTACCTTTCGTTTCTTACCACCTTGCAAGAAATAAACTAAAAGTTCCAGCAATTCTTCTGTTCTTCCCCATGGGGTGGAAATAGAGCCAACTCCTTTTGACATCTTTGCAACCGTATTCAGAAGTGAAAGAGTCGGAAATAGATAGTGTCCCCCATCTGCCCCAGCCCTCCCCATCTGTCCCCCTCCCCAGGCTGGCAGGCGGCCCTCCAAGTGAGCAGCCTACTCAATGACCCACCTAGAGAGGCCTTCCCGGGCTGGCTTGTATATGCTAATAGGCCTGACTTGTCCTGGCTTGTTTGTAGTGATTTGTGGAGGCATTTATATGCAAATACTATCAACTTGCAGAGTTAATTATCATGTGCCTCCCCTCTACCCCCTCCTGCTCAGCCTCCCAGCCTGGCTGGGCTGTTCTCATTCAGCACCACGCTCTTCCTGTCTTGGCCTCGCCTGCCGGTTGCCCTGGCCCCTTCCTGTACCTGCAGGCCCCATCACAGCTCCTGTGCTGCTCCGTTGCCTGTCACAGGAACCCAGGCCTAGCCTGTGTGGTCAGGCATGGTGAACTGGGCATGCCAGTGACTCCCCCGGTTCAGACTCTGTTAGAGGCATACCGTTGCTTGAGGGGGAGCCTGCCTTATGTTGCTTTGAGTTTTACACCCCATTTTAACCTACTAGCTTGAAAAACAGAGCTGCCCAGACATATCAACCCTTGACACTCAACCCAGTCTGGCGACAAAGCGATTATAGTTTTTAAATTATTAGTAGTATTTTCATTTCTTCACATTGTTTATACCCTTCACACTTATGACCAGTTCTGAGCTCTGGAGAGAAGCCATTTTGCAAAGGGGTGTCCTCTCCTGCCCCCGGACATCTGAGTATTAAAAGTGGGCTTGGGTTGTGCACGGTGGCTTACGCCTGTAATCCCAGCACTTTGGGAGGCCGAGACAGGATTGCCTGACCTCAGGAGTTCAAGATCAGCTTGGGCAACGTGGTGAAACTCCATCTCTACTAAAAATAAAAAAACAAAAAAATAAAAAAAGAGATATACTTGAGTGGACCTCAGGCCTGGGCAACCTGGTCCATTCCTGGTTGTGTGTTAGCACTGTTGATGTTTGGGGATAATTGTTTTTTGGGGGAGTGGGCCACGTTGTGCATTGTAGGACATTTAGTATCCCTGACATCTCCCTGCTAGATGCCAGTGACACCTTCTCCCCTTGATGTGACAATCAAAAATGTCTGCAGGAATTGCCCACTGTCTCTTGGGGAGGTAAAATCACCTCCAGTTGAGAACCCCTGAAATAGAGGTTACATTTGCTTCTCCTGGTCTAAAACAATGGCAGGTTCCCGGCCCCTCCCCCCATTTCGACACCCTCACTGCAGCCCAGGAGTTGAGCAGCCTCTGCCTATGTGATTCCACCTGATACCAGATGATACTACTTGCTTAATTTTACACTGGACTTTTTGGCATTTAAAAATGAAGAATCTGGGCTGGGCGTGGTAGCTCAAGCCTGTAATCTCAGCACTTTGGGAGGCAGAGGCGGGTGGATTGCTTGAGCTTAGGGGCTTGAGACCTGCCTGGGTAACATAGGGAGACCATGTCTCTACAAACTTTCTTTCTTCTTCTTTTTTTTTAATTAGCTGGACTTGGTGGCGTGTGCCTGTAGTCCCAGCTACTCAAGAGGCTGAGGCAGGAGGATCTCTTGAGCCCAGAGGTTCGAGCCCAGAGGTTCGATGCCAGCCTTAGCAACATGGCAAGACCTCATCTCTACAAAAACAATACAAAAATTAGCCTGGCGTGGTGGTGCATGCCTGTACTCCTAGCTACTCAGGAGGTTGAGATGGGTGGATTGCTTGAGCCCAGGAAGTAGAGGCTGCAGTGAGCCGTGATTGCGCCACTGCACTCCAGCCTGGGTGACAGAATGACATCCTGACTCAATAATGATAGTAATAGTAATAAAAAGGTAGAGTCTTTCCCTTCAGAGCATGGTAATATGCTAGCACTTGAGGTGATAACATTTTCACCTCTCTAGTGCTGTCCAATAGAAAGAGAGTACAAGCTCATATGTAATTGTACATTTCCTCCTAAGTCATTCATAAAAAGTAAAAAGAAACAGGTGGAATTAAGTTTAAAACAGTTATTTTCAGCAACCCATGATTTCATCATGATGTTCTCGTCTCAATGCTCAGGACCAGCCCCATGTCCAGTGCTCAGGAGCCGCGTGGGGTTGTGGCCATCATATTGGATGGCTTAGTTCTTGGATGATTCTGGTCCTTTGCAGCCATGACGTCAGGTCATTTTCTACTGTTACTGAGTCAGGGAGGAAGTTTTTTTCTTGTCTGTGTTTATTCTCTGAAAGGTAAGGCCTTCCTTGGCTGCACAGCTGCAGCTGAGAAGCAGAGGCTGAAGGGGCAGGATCTGTAATCTCTAGGGAAGCTGCCCCGGCCTCCACGGGGGAGGCCCTCTAGACAGGATCTTGGGTTGAGCCTGGACGGTGGCGGGAGGACGGGGGGCAGGGTCAATATTCCGAGGGCCCCGTGAACTCTCGCATCACACAGACTAATGCTTCAGGTTAATTTTGTGTACAAGTTCCCTTTGTTGGACAAGGGGATGAAAGTCCACAGCTGTGACTGGAAAGAGGGGAAGGACCCTCTGGAATGACCTTGTTTTGGAAAGTCTAAATGGAATACTAATGGCTGAGATCTAAGACGGGTGATGTATGTTTGTGTTTACTGGGCTTAAAGATAAGGTGAAGAGTATTTTAAAAGTTAGTGTGCAGCTTCCCAGATAACCTGTATGCCTGGGGCCAGCTACAATTTATGGCAAGCTGGTAGTCATGGCTGTGTGTTGGCCTCACTTTATCTTTTGAATCCTGGCTCTGTAGCTTAACTGGTGGTGCTCTGTTTGTTTATTTTATCTTTTCTGGGTGGGTGGGGGACCTGGGGTTTGGCTAGGTTTTACAGTGAAGCATAGCAGCATTTTATAATACACAAAGGGCTGTTCATATTTCTGCTCCTGGGTGCCTTGGGCTATGTCACTTTTTACTGTCCCTAATGATAGCACATACCGGGGTGTTGCATTCTAGAGTTTCCAGGAGCCTGAAGTGCAGGCCCACATCTTGTACAGTGCCACAAGCCTGCCAGAGCTGTGAGCCCGGGAGGAGGTGTGGAGGCCTTAATATAGCTCCAAGCCCCAGGTTTCTTTCATCTCTGAGGTCAGCTTTTTCCTGTTGCCTCTTGACTTATTGAAACTGTCGCCGGGCTGGCCAGCACACCCAGCAGACTTTCCTAGTAAACACAACAGCCCTGGGTGGCAGGTTTCTCGCTTTTTCTAGACGACAGATGAGCAGTGGGATCTTATGTTACTCAGTGGGATCTTTCATCTCTCCTCTGAGTCATTCCCTAAAAACCGCTTTTCTTAGAACTTAAAGAGATGCAGAATTTTACAGTGACCATGGCATTTCATGGATGCATTTGAATAGCAACCGGATATTTGAATACCTCCTTACCCCAGTATTCCTAAGGAAGAAATTTACACTGAAAAATACTCCCAGACTTTGTGTTTGGAAAACGTATGTTCTTGAGCTAGTGTGGACTCTGCTTTTAATAGTCGGGTGGTGATACACGGGTGTATCTTAAATCTGGCATTCTTTGCTATTTATACTCTGATAAGGTATAGTTGATGGGAGGGTGGACTGAGGGTCTTTTATTTGGGCAGCAGTAAGGATGAAATGGACAGTTCTTCTGATTTTTGGACGTAGTCTACAAAAATAACTTACCTCACGACAAATTGGCATAGGAAGTTTGCGGGTGTGTTTTTTTAGAGGGTGAGAGATGTGGTCGAACTTCCCTCAGACTCTTCGCTTCACCTCTTCAGTAGGCCACGGCCATCTGCTTTAACAATTTTATTTTTTTCATTTTAAATCCTCAAAGACAAAGGGACCTGGAAGTTCAGACCTGTCCTGCCACATTCCTGAGTAATTTGGTTTTGATTAACCCAAGGAGAGAAGTTGGTTTCTCCTAGCGACCGACCGAGGGGATCAAAGCGCCAGGAGGGGCAGTTCCGTTAATACACGCAGTCCCCTCCTCCCGGCCCCTCTCCCCTCCTCTTCCTCTTCCCTCTACCTCCACCTCCCTCCTCATCACTGGGCCTTTTCAACCCCCCCCCCTCCTTTAGAAGCTGAGCAAGAGTTATTTCCACTTTCTGACTCTCACAGAAGTGGAAGTGGATCATGGAGCTTTGGATGGACAGACCGGGGAGAAATACATCCCCCCACCCATCCCTTTCTTCCTAAACTCCTTTTCCCCCCACAAAGCTGCAGAGCACATTCCTGTGCTAATCCGGCTGCTGGAGGAATGCAAATGGCTGTAATTGTGTGCCTCTGGACCGGCCTTCCGCATCTGTGCCGCTTTTCTTCTTTGAGGAGGTGGCTAAAAAGTTCATTTACATAGAGAAATGAGACTGGCCTTGTGATCCCTAGTGGCAGAATAGGGACTTTCTAATAGGAAAGGGGCCACATCTGTGCTGCCTGCACCTTCCTCCCCCAGCCCTCCCCCCTTGCAGAGAGAGAGAGAGTCTGTGCGCGCACACGCATGTGCTGTGTGGTGTGTGCGTATGGGGTGGGGGAGAAGGTGGACACCAGGCTCCTGCTGGGCATATTTTACAGAAGGGCAGTTAAAAGGGAGAAGTCTTCCCTTGATAGTAAGAAATCAAGCTGCAGTAGGAGACAGCCTACTTCTGGACAAGCCTCGTGGGTAGTCCTGGTATTAAACCACAATAAATGACCTATTTTTATTTCGTTTTTGAGACAGGGTCTCGCTCTGTCTCCCAGGCTGGAGTCCAGTGGCACAATCTCGGCTCACTGCAACTTCCTCCTCCTGGGTTCAAGCAATCCTTCTGCCTCAGCCTCCCGAGTAGCTGGGACTACCAGTGTGGGCCACCATGCCCGGCCTTTTTCTTTTCTTTTTTTTCTTTTTTTTTGATAGAGACAGGGTTTTGCCATGTTGGCCAGGCTGGTCTCTAACTCCTGAGCTCCAGTGATCCACCTGCCTTGGCCTCCCAAAGTGCTGGGATTACAGGTGTGAACCACCGTGCCTGGCCTATTACTATTTTTTAAAAGCACGCTGTGGGTCTCAGAAGTGATTGATAAAATTTTGGAAGAGGTGTGCCACCCCACTGAGCTGGTCTAGCTTCTGGGTGCACATCTGACCTTGCCTTTTTTCTTAGTTTATACTTGAGCTTGGCAGTGGGTTATTGGATAGTCAGATTGTTCAGCCCAATTAAAAGTATCATTTGGGAGCCAGTACATTGTAGCTTTAGGGAGATATTCAAGACAGAAAAGAGATGTCTGTCTCAGTCATATCCGAGAACACTTAGAATGCTGCCTGAATCTGAAGTTGAAAGCCAGGCAGACGTTCTGAAACAGGACCATGCAGTAGAAATACAGTGTGAGCCACATAGGTAATTTCAGATTTTCTGTTAAATTATGAGAAACAGGTGGAATTAATTTTCAAAATTAATTTTTAGCCCAGTATATCCAAAAGGTTATCATTTTAACAGGTAATCAATATTAAGAAAACTATTAATGAGATATTTTACATCCCTTTTATTTGTACCAAATCTTTGGAATCCTGTATTTTTATACCTTCAGCACATCTCAGTCCAGACAAGCCACATGTCATAGGCTCGGTAGTGACAAGGGGTCAGTGACTACCTAGTGGATGGTGCAGCTCTGGAACAAGAGATTGATTGCTGCCCTGTGCTCTTCTGAGACATTCTGTTGATGGAACCGAGTCAGCCATCACCCCTGTGACCAGCTGTTTGCATTTATTGGGGTCCAGGGTTGCAGGCTCAGTCTGCACACAGCGGGTTTGGTCAGAAATGCCTAGCTCCCCCGACATGCTCATGAGATTGTTAGGAGATAGAACTGACGTTGGGGTGCCAGTGTTCTGTAAACTGCTTCCTGGCATACAGGTGGGGGTGCTCACCTGACTGTGAAAACCTTCCCAGAGGCAGAAGACCAGCAGTGGCAGTAAGGCATGGGCCACTTCCTTGAGGGACAGGCCCACTCTCATTCATTCTTGTGAGTGCTAGTATGTTTGTTACAGCAGACTTACTGCTTCATGTATGTTACTGAAATCACAGACAGGGCTGCAGGGAGCCTCTAGAAACCCTCGTTTCACCCTCTCCATGGTGGGTCTCTAGTTTGTGGCAGGAGGAAGGCATGAATCTAGAACCTTCTACCTGTAGGTAATCGGTGTGGTTTTCCTGACTTCACAGTCATTTCTAAACCACACACACAGGCTTCTGGGTTGGCTAGTCCAGGGACAGTGTGGTGCATTGCTTGGAGGGGACTTTCTTTTGGAGGCTCTAGTGCCCTCCAAGATGAGAGTTGTAGACGCTACCCCTGTTGGGAAGGTCACCGATCCTGGCAAGACCTCCCCTCATCTTCTCTTAGTGTTTATTTGGATTTCTGCTTTCTTGCCTTATCTTGATGCCATGGAATGGAAACCTCTTTCCCTAGTCTAGGAAAGTCTCCCCCTCTCATTGGAGGAGGAGAAATGGAGGGACAGAGGGTCATATGGAAAAATCAGAAACAGCCTTGCCCATGAGAATCAGGGGTGTAATGGAGGCAAGAAGTCCCATCCTAGACTTTTTTTTTTTTTTTAGTTTGTTACAGTTTTTCTTGTTCACCCAGGAAGTGACTTCTTTTCGAAGCTAAATGATTTCAGCCTTGCTACCATTACAGCTCTTCTCAGTGGAATAGCAGGGAGAACTGTCTGCTGGCTTCTAGCAGAAAGCGCCACTGTGAAATGTACGCTAGAGAAGATGCTGCTTTCAGACCAGCCCGGGAAGTCCTGGAGTCTTCTCACTGTTGATCTTAGCGTTTCTTGGTCAATACATGTGACAAGAACAGTTTTCCGTCGCCATTGCTATTCCCAGAGCACCCAGCCAGCCTCCTACGATTCGAGGGTCTCCTCTAGGATGCCAGTGGGATTTGTGTCCCTGGTAAACTGAGAAGTGGGTGTGGATTTGGGTTTGGAGGGAGGGAGGTATCGAATTCCTTTAACAGACTGGCCTCCTGGCAGGCAGGAAAAAAACTGTGAAAGTGTGAGGTGGAAGGGGCCCCGGCGCTGGCCTCTGCTGGGGACAGAGCATTGCAGCTGTCTGACCCCGGGTGAAAAGTTCAAATCTGCATTTAAAAGGAGTGCCAGGCTCCCCCCACCCCGACCCCCCG